>NC_137676.1:45480172-46012672 GCF_963989245.1 Nansenia antarctica
AATGCTTAATCGTTGTAAAACAATCCCCCAAGTGACCACGGGCTGGCTCCTCATAAAACGCCCCATCCCCATTGGCCCGCTCGAGTTGAGTACAATACAGGTCTGACCCGGCCCCGTTTTCCATGTCTGCACTAACAACTTCCCTTGCCCTTTTTAACCATTCCCCATTAACACTCTTAATTATCCAAATCCATCATTCTTGGGGTAAATGAAGACTGCCTCTTTAATTCAATTTAATAGGATCATTTTACAACTCACATTCACTTGAGTCCCGGCCCCCATATCTCCCACGCTGCCTTGCCTCGCCTGCTCGGGCTCTCCCATTGGTGGATGGTGGGTGAGGATGAGTGGTAGGGCTTGGCAGCGAGGGGCAGACACACTGTTGCTCTCTCTGTCTTAGCTCGACTGGTGGTGAGCAGCAGTTCTATATCCTCTGCTGTGCTGCACGCTTCCTGCCTGAGCTGCACGGACACACACTCACACACACGCACACGCACACGCACACACACACACACACACACACACACACACACACACACACACACACACACACACAACCAGCTATGCTCACCAAGGCTTGGCTAATCCTGTCACATTGGGCCACGCCAGCCGGGCTGAGGCCTTTTTCACAGCCGCCCCACGTGCACCTCCACACTCCACCACCACTCCTGCACTGGCTCCTTTCTCCTCCCTCACCTCCCTTTTTCCCTTTACAGGGTCACGGGTGGCCAGTTGATGCATGTCAGTGGAGAGAACAGACAGTTCACCAGGCCTACTAACGGAGGCTAACGCCAACTAGTGTAGCAGCGAATATGGTGTTTATTGTTGTTTCATCTGTACTAAAAATGTCTCAGGAGCGAGAAACATTTACCACTTAGTCTGGGTCAAACTTTTAGACCTGGGTCAAGCAACTGGAGGATTTGCCCTTTACTTTGAATTTGAATCTATAAAAGTTCAACTATATCAAGACAGTTTTATGGGTTCGAATATAAGCAGAGGATATACCTTACATGCAACTTTCCATGACTAATTCATTGATGTTGGATACAGTTCAGATATTATACATTCCCTATACAATTTTTCAAATACAGATATCTTTTTTCACAAATGTCTCTCTAGTTATCGTCATTGTTTTATTTATTTGGTTACAGTGAAATATGTTTTTAACGAAAACTGAGTATGAAAGAGATACATACACATGCATGCACGCACACACACACAAAAACACACACACACACACACACACACACACACACACAAAAAGCACTGCAACATAACAATGTCCTCTAAATGCTCTTGCGACAGCCCAGAAATTGTTAAATATTGGCTCCCCTCATCCAATTATTCAGTGTGAGAGTAAATTTGCCCCCATTTCCACAGTATACACTTTACCCCATCCCCCCACTCCTAAACACACACGGAGTCCAGCACACAGATACACACACACAGCGTTCCCTTTAAATTTCCCAGACACTCATTGTTTGGCCATTTGAGACAGACTCTGGGAGAGTTTCAAATGATTTTAGCCATGATTTAATTTCGTTTGTTAAAGGGTGATGTCAGCACAATGGGGAACGAGCCTCTAAATCCACCACATTCACCCAAAATGCGAAGATGAGATAATCACGGGTGACGTCTACGAAAACACTTATTATATTTGCCCATCGCCTGGCTGAAGCTGTTAAAACTCATCAGCGTTATTTGCTATTTTTCTCTGGGAAAGAAAAAAAATGAGCCCAACTTTTTGTCAAAACTGTCGTCCCCTTTAAAGGGACAGTGGAACACTGGTGTGGATGTAGTTGGGAGTTTTGAAGCGTAGAGGAATGAGAGACAGGGGGTTATAGGGAGAGCATTCTCCTAAATTTCGTTGTTTGGTACCTGTACTGTAGCAATGACAAATAAAGTCCATTCCATTCCATTCAATAGTTATTTAGTTACACCCAACACTAATCAAACAAATTGGAACACTTAATTTATTTCTGAATAATTTATACATTTATATTCATATATAAAAAATATAATATATTAAATGATCTTTTGTGTTTTCTGACCAAAGTTGACAATCCAGATTCCCTGCACAACAAGATACAGCCTTTATTAAGGTGTAACAAACTATTATTACGTGCCAGGAACAGCGAATTGCTAGTGCATGTCTCTTTACTTGTCCACGTAAGCTAAAGTCCCATAAAAGGCTTGGGGCCTGACAACTCAGCACTGGAGATAAGAAATGGATCAACCTGAGCCTTTCTCATAGCTTAATTTATTTTAAATCCAAGCCCTATTTACACACTGCACACTGGCAGGCCATGTCAACTTCAACTAGCATTGAGATATTTAAAACGATTAATGCTGTACAACAGCAGCCCGGGCGTGTACAACGCAGAAAGGAGACAAAGCTACGTGTCTTTAACAACAGACTACTACAGCTTCTACTTGAAACACTGCATGCACCAAGAGTCAGTCCAGACACAATAATAATACATCACACTGAATATATTTTTAACTATATAATTAGAGAAACAAGAAGTCCAAACAATAAACATAATTTATTGTTTGGAACATTGAATTGCCTATGCAGGTGTTGGAGACATTATAGGAAAGCCAAAATACCCCCAAAAAAGTGTACTTAGTATAGTGAAAGTAAATTCAGAAATTCAACCAATAATCTATACAGACTAAGCCAAAAGCTAGGCCTTTTGTTTATGTGTTAGCAAAGGGCTATCCCACAGAGGCAGGGATCGAGGGTATAAAACACAGAGGCCAATGGTCTCAGACAGGATATCCTCACAGATCGGCCGCCATGTCGGCCCTCCTGGTTATTAAAGAGGCTAATCTGTTCAACATGTCAATGTTAGCACTTTTAACCATGATTAATAAAAGAAGACCCCAGAGTGCTGTGTGTGCTTTTTCACAGCCCCAGGTTGTTTTCCTTTTGGTTTGTATTTTTAGGTTTCTGTCTTTGTTAATTCAACAGTCCCCTCCATCTATTTGCATAAACCGTGTGAATTATTAACTTTATGTAAAAGAATTATAATCTGCCCTGAATCCTCTGTAGGAAGCTGTTTTTTTGTGTTTTATTTGATTGCTAATACAGAAGCAGTTAGGTATTTCAAAGTTGTCAGTAGAGATACTAATGTATATTCTGATTTAGAGACACAGTAACATGTGTGTTGCCCTGCTCATTCATTTGAAGGCATTCACATAAAGGCTATGTGGCCCAATAGCTTTCATGTATAGAGAATAACACTATGGTCTTTCAATAGTCGATGCTCTTTCAGTGTCTCCTCCTATATCCTGACCTGCAATCTAGGGAACCAAGCCTCCCCAGGCTAAAGAGGTCACTGAGACAACAGCCACTACATCATCATGCCATGTAGACATGTCCAGTGTATGTTTTGTATGTCTTGACTAAAGATGGAATCAATAAACCTCCACCTTCAGAACAGTAAGAAAAGGCGCTCACAAATAAAAGGTTGAACCACAAGAGGAAGTTTACATTATTGCAAACAGAAGTGTGAAAACACGCCTGGACAGAACAACAAGAGCAACAAGCCTGGAGGAAGAGCATACCTTGTACCTGCTTCCAAAAACAAAGCATCACCTCTCAAGATGTTTGCTAAGCTTTATGAACGTATAACCTCAATGTGTGATCCTATGCAATGTAACAAAAACATATTGGTGAAGAAAGGTTGTTGAGAAAAATAGAATGATGCAAAGCAACACAGGAGAGGCGAGGGGGGGGGGGGGGGGGGGACTTAAAGGACGTGATTTATCTGGGCTTGATTGCGTGTTAATCGAGGTTACGTGT
This sequence comes from Nansenia antarctica, assembly GCF_963989245.1. Classification (NCBI taxonomy): domain Eukaryota; kingdom Metazoa; phylum Chordata; class Actinopteri; order Argentiniformes; family Microstomatidae; genus Nansenia; species Nansenia antarctica. Next base: position 45,483,981 of record NC_137676.1, read on the forward strand.
ATTAAGTGGAATCTAATTGGAACAGACACTGGCAGTCTGACAGATCGACATGATGCAGATGGATTGAGAGAGAGAGAGAGAGAGAGAGAGAGTAGAGGCGCAGAAGAAAAGCAGCATACGGTATACAGTACACAGAGGAGTACTGCTAATGCTACATACCAAAGATGAAATACAAAAGGCCTTGTATCACACAAAGAAATAAGACAAGCCTGATAAAATAAAAAAAACTACTGTGGAACCAATAACCCACAGAGAAGCAGGATAAAAGTTCATACTTCTTTAGAGAATATCCTCATGTCCTTAAGATGATTGTTGGTAGATGAGATGTATACCCTTCAAAAGAATTGTGAGTGACAGTGTGCAGCGATGGAATTTGCTCCCCACAGCCCCCCAGTTGCCACAAACATTGATTTCTGCTTTATTGGAAATGGGGAAAAAATATCCTCTCCTAAAAACAACACACACAGCGAGGGTAGGGCAGCTGCTGTAACATTTCTCACCTCAGAGCGAAAAGCAACTGCTCTAACTTTCCCCTCTTTGTGACAGGCGACAACTGGTTTGAAGGCCCCTCTCTCCCCAAATCTGAGGTATTTAGCTAGGGACTGAATGTCCCCTTCAAATGTTGGCACAACATTTCTTACCATGCAACAGCCCCACCTGTTAGACTGAGCAACTGGACTCTGAGTAGGTCATTACAAATATCTAGCAAACTATACCAAGAGTGAGAGGGGGAGAGATGTGTGTAGTAACATTGATAATAGGCTAACAGTGCAGATGTGCAATACTTTCAGAAACAATGTCACATGCTGTCCTATTCTCACTTGTATCGGCACTGGTATACAATTCCAAGAACTAATATGGGAAATATAAATGTTCTCTGTTCACTGGTCAAAGTACTGTATGGGCGAGACTAGCCGAAAGCGTTTACCAAATGCCCTGAGAGCAAAAGGACAGATACAGCCATTATTAGAATGGATTAGAAAATACAGTAGTTTCAAATGGAAGTGTCAACTACTGATGACAACTAGGATTTAATGTTCTTAGGAGTCTGTTCAAATAGAAGACACAACATGGAAGAAGAGAGAGAGAGAGAGAGAGAGAGAGAGAGAGAGAGAGAGAAAGAGAGAGAGAGAGAGAGAGAGAGAGAGAGAGAGAGAGAGAGAGAGAGAGAGAGAGAGAGAGAGAGACTATAGGAATCTTTTAGGGGAGGCTTACAGGATACTGCAGCACTTGAAACTTCACTCGTCAACACAAAATGCTCAAATTGTTCCCGACACAATCCTGTCATAGCGCCGAGACAGAGGAGTTACTTTGGTCATCCGTTGATTTGATCTATGCTGACTGTTACACTAATGGCATTAATAAGGACAAAATTACAATTTTGAAACCCTGAATTTTCGTCCTCTTAATCTGGTCAACCTTATCCCCTGACCCTCCCTACCGGGAAGAGAACTCACAGTGTGTGTGTGTGTGTGTGTGTGTGTGTGTGTGTGTGTGTGTGTGCGTGTAGCTTTCTCTACTTTCAGGCCTTGGTATGCCATGTAAATCGATTGTGACATTTTGCACGGTTAAAAGAAACATCTGAGCCTTGAAATTTGACCCTTTGCTCATTTTGATAGTTTGATTAACCAATCCTGATATTAACCCGCCCAGCACAGATAACATTCCTTACCTCATGAAACTGTTTTTCTGTGTATGTAAGTTCAAACTGTATGTATACTGTATATACTATAGCCAAAAAGACCGATCACTATACTGTATGTAAAGAAATGGCCAAATATCAATAACATGTACAGTGCAATATAGAGCACTGAACTGAGACCAACTACTGTCATGACAACATTCCAACAACGCATACTAAAACTAATCAAACACAAATCACTAGTAATTACACATTGTCCTGTGTATGTCTGCTTATTCTTCATTACCAGAAAAGAAAAGTGTGTGTGTGTGTGTGTGTGTGTGTGTGTGTGTGTGTGTGTGTGTGTGTGTGTGTGTGTGTGTGTGTGTGTGTCTGTGCTGTGTCCTGCCCTGATAGCTTTCAGCCTCTAACATTGAGAGGAATGACACTCACTGATCAAGGACATGAATTGCTCATTGATTTTTAGGGGCCAGCTTAACTATCCATTCCAATTGATTTTTAGCTTTGCTGGGTGTGCGAGTTATGGCAGTTTTAATGCATCATCTGTATGTGTGCTCATCACCGACAGCAAGAGGATTTACACTTGTCAGAGAGAAATGCATATGAACAACAACTCACCAAAACATGTATAGACGCCTGACCCCCCAACCCCCCCCCCCCCCCCTTTTGTTCAGAGATATGCACATCATAAAATCAACTACTGCACTTTACTCTCTTGTTACAGAAAAATGTGGGAATGTCTTACCTTAGACAACCTCAACCATAACTGATACCAGTGTTTGCAGGACTTTCAGTTGTTTATGCCTACTCTGATTGTGTGTAAATGATCTATTGGGGAATGAATCATGATATATTATATGGTAGTTCATCTGTATTTCAAAATATAATGAAAAACTAGAGTAAAAGCATCAAACATTCAAAATATGAATTCTCCACAGGGGGTATACATGTCTGCTACTACTAAGCCTTGCTTACCAAAAATGTGTGAAAAGCTCAAGCTTCCCTATGACACAAAAACCTTGGACACCTACAGTACAGTGCAACCAATCACGCATTCAGCGGGAACAAAATGTTATCTCAGAAGATAGTTACCAAGAATTAAATCATAATGCTGCATCTTTTTATTTTCCTGGAAGAACCATAATTGACCTCAACTAATAATTAACAATTAATAATACCAACTATGGATTATCCAAGGTTGGGCAAGGTAAGAGATAATGTCAGAGCAATGTGATCCAAAAGACAGCCCAACTGTCATTGGTCATGCAGAACGTCGTAAAAACAGAGGCTCGTTTACCTCAGCCTGGCTTGAGTTTCACTCCGGTAAGGATAGATTTCTGTTCTTCAGCAAAAGCCTGCATTCACCTATTATATCATCCACTTTAAAGCCTTACTCTGAATGGGTTTCTATCTCTCATCTATTCAAGGCTGTCTCTAGTTGGTTTGGGTTGCGTGAGGTAACTGTCCCTTTATTCTCTGAAAGGGCTTCATAAAGCACACTTTAACCATTTCCTTAAAAAAAAAACGTTTTAATTAATGTTTTACAAGTGCTGTTGTATTCTTATTCAGAAAAAAGGCTCTATCAAAGCAGGCAGGTTCAGATTACAGACACTAATTGAAATTCAGAATTTCTGAGCCAACTTCTGCATACAATAAAGACAGCATTATGTAGCCTACAAATGACTCCAAATCATCAAAGTAATGTGGGGTTTTCTTTTTTCCCTGTATTCTCATGTTCTGCTAGTGGGTTCATGAGACAGCTTAATAAAGCAGTAAATGCTTGGGGAAGCCTGCAAGCTTGTGTCTCTACTGTGTATCTGTGTGTGTGTGTGTGTGTGTGTGTGTGTGTGTGTGTGTGTGTGTGTGTGTGTGTGTGTGTGTGTGTGTGTGTGTGTGCGTGTGTGCGTGTGTGTGTGTGTGTGTGTATATGTGTGTGCGTGTGTGAGTGTGTTCTGTACTTCCACTAGGGAGCTAATAGCAGAAGGCATAGCTGGGCCTCGACCTCTAGCTGATTATGTTTTTAAAATAATAAAGTCAGAAAGCTTGCACCCAACCAAAGACAAACCTACAATGCATATCAGGCTGTTTGACATTGATAGCAGGTGTACTGATGTGAATCCACGTAGATGAAGGTAGTATGTTTCACAGGCATGTCTCTGTGTGTCTGTGTGTTGCTGTCTGCTACAGCCAGACAGGTTGTGTGAACAGCTGCAGGTTGGAGCAGGGGCCTATTGTACGAGGCAGGGGAGGTGAGGAGGGCCTCGGAGGCTCGCTTCGGAGATGGTGATGACAGAGACAGCAAACACAGGAGGAGCTAGCTGTGACCTCATCACCACCTATAGTTCAACCTTCAGTCTACACGCGGACAGCAGTTTGTATACTGTACAAGGAGGCTGTTAAACACCTCTGATTAAAGTGATATTTTTGCTCTTTCTTTGTTTTTATGGACAAACCATATCTCTATAGTATAATCATGATTGTATATTCACTGAGGTGTCTTGTTGTCTGGCAATTATATAAATGATTGGGTTACAATGGTACGAAAACACGTCATGGAAAAGTTTATGAACCTTTGGTCCCAGTTAATCACAGCATAAAAAAAACAGTCCCTCTCTCTTATATTTACCTAAACTCCCTCTCTTTCCATGGGCATTATTTTATTGGTTTGTTTTGCAGGCATGGGGCATTATAACTTCGCATTCTTTTTCCAAGGTCAGTTTCTGGCGTGCCACGCAGAATATTTGCTTATGGGGCTTTTCAGGTCACTTCTATTGTATTTACATCAAATCATTTTTGATAAGGGATGTAAAAGGCGTATAAACCAGCATCATAAATGGGAGAGGTGTAGCTGAAATAAGAACAAAAGATCAACTTTAATCTTGGACACGTTCATATTTCCAACTCTCTCTCTGTCCCTCTCTGCCCCCCCCCCCCCCCCCCGCCCCCTTTCTGATGTGCAGTGCCAAAGCGCGGAGCACTTGTAGTGTGGTACTGCAAGGAACTGGTTAGATTTACTCCGATGGCTTCCCAGTGTGGGCAATGAGCGAGCTCTTGTTTCATAGAGAAGTACCTCCCTGTTATCTCTCTAGCACTATAATCACTTAACAATGACTTGGGCATTTGCACAAATTAAAACATCAATAATGCACAAGTGCTTTTCAGTTTCAGCCTTAGACTCCCTGGATGAAATACTGTCCCCCCCCCCAACCCCCACCCACCCTTACCAAAAGACCCCCAAGTTCACCATCTCCGGTCTAACCAGAAGATCAAAGTATCCATGAACACTATCCCCTTAAAGTAGAGGTTATCTTTGTTGTACTGAACATGTGGGGGAAATGGGAGAAAAAGATGGGATGAATGGGGTGGTGATGGTGGTTATGGGGGGTGGGGGTGGGGGGGTTGTTTAGAGTTAAAGGGAAGTAAGTGGTGGTGCTTCAACGTAAACAGCCAACACCCTTGAGTGGCGTAGTGTGGCGTCCTTCCATAAACAACATCACCACTGTGTCCCCGACATTTATGATTTGTGGTCATAATGGCAACACAGCCATGGTTTTCATCCAAGTTTGCATGTTTGCCCTATCGTTACGTAGCTAAATCTGCCCAGCCAAGTCTCTTATTTACAAAGATGAAAACACTAACAGTTCACACTACAGTTAAACTGGAGGAAACAGGACTTTGCCTAAAATGAGGCGTATGAAAAGCCAGCACACTCTGTCCATGGGAAAAAGACTCAGCGACGCTTGACTATAGAGTGGTCTTACACAACTAAACAATATACACATGGATAATGTTTAATGATTCATCTACACACAAAAAATCCCACAAGCGTATGTCATTGACTTCTTATGCTTTTATGTTGGTGGGTTATGCAAGTAACCGTTGCGTGTTAGTGGGGTATTAGAGCGGTAGACGCTCCATGTCAATGTAAACCCATAACCATCTCTGCTATAATGCCAATAAAGGACGAGCCATCCCATACAGTACAGATGGCCTCAAGGACAATTAGCAGTAATGATTGGTTGCCACATAAATGAGGGAAATTCTATTTGCCACTGCACTTGCTCACGGGAAGCCTGCGATATGTAACTAAGGCGTAGATGCTTTAAAGTTCAACACCACGTCTGCATGTTTATGGTGAGATTTGTTCTGAACACATACTGAAAAGGGACATTTGTGCAAACTAAGAGGAGGTTCTTGTGTTCAGAGATACCAAAGCAGTGTATGTTGTGTTGTGAGACTCAGAGGGACAGAGTTATTGCACATCAACATGGATTTGGTCAATTACATGGCAGAAGAAAAACAAGTGGTGTGAATGAGTAAAAGAAGGATAGAAATTGTTTTGAAAATGTAAGGAATTGGGGTCTTTTTACAATGATTTTTATACAACATCCTCAAAAAATAATTCTTACAAATCTTGCCTCTTTTCAAATCCCTACATTCAAGATATCTTTATTTTTTCCTTCCCTCTCTTTCTCTTTCAGTTAGCCCAGCAAACAATCCCCTTGTTAGCAAACTGTTAAGACAGCCGCTTGGTACACAAATTGCGCTCGACCAAGCGAATTTGTTTTGCAAGGGTGACCTGTTTAATCATCTCATTTTCTTTGGTGGACATTTATTCATCTGGTTTCCACGGTTACGGAGAACATTAAGGGGCTACAGTAATAAGGCTGGAGAGTCAAACAGGTAATAAAAAAATTAACGCCATTTTCCAGCAGCCGAGGACAGTGGGTGAAATGAATCAAGGGAGAGGGGAAAGGAGCAGTGGGGGGAGCGAGGGGGCCCTCCAATATTGTCCAAACAATAAGCCCTACTGGTTATTTTACTCTGAAGATCAGGTGGTGCAGTTATGGACATGACACTTTGGGCCCAGAGCGGGGGAGATAAAAGCCTTAAAGTGGCCCTGCTCCTTTTTTTATTGTCATATTGAGATTACGTATCAGGCCAATTAAAAGTTATCAACTTTGCTTTTCTTTCATTTTCTTCGGTACTTTATAATCGAGGCAATGTGCAGTTCTGGAAACATTAAGTGTAAATGACATGTGGGTGACAACGTGACGTTTAGGAGGCCTGGTGAGAACTATTTCGTGGTATTCACAAGTCATATCATGTTGTCCAATATTGTCTTATTCACAGCTAGGGAACATACTTAACATTCAATGTTTGTTTCCCACACATTAAATCATGCCTCGAAAATACAGTTTCTAGAAGTTTCTGCCTACAGACTATTGGAAATAGTGACCATAACACCAACTTGAGGGAGCCCAACTCAGCCAAATGTAGAAAATTAGAGGAACAGGTGCTGATGGCCCATAGAAAATGACAAAGCTGAATACTTTCTGCTGAATGCCAAATAAGGTAGTGTGAGACCTAGCAGTAACACAGAAAATGCACTGCTGTGTAGTTGTGAACACTGTGAACACTCAACACACAAACTGTCCCTAATGGGAAATATGTCAAATGTACATATATCCTTTGTTAACACATTCCTGTGTTATTCTTTTAGGGTTCTACATATTTAAGATCAAGATTATTTAGACTCTGTTTTAATAATCCCTCACCAGAAAAGCTACAATTGAAGTCATTAATTGCACATTTAACATATTTTACAATTGAACACACATTTTACAGATGCTTGCAATGGTGTCTTGTGGCTATTTTGCTAAATTTGCAGATGTTGTTATCGTCTCATTTAGAAAGTTGTCACCAGTATGAGCTTAACTATAACATTAAAAAAAAACTATAGCATTTTAGGATAGTGACAATAGCACTCTCCCACCCAATGCACAAAACAAACCTCCTTTCTCAAGCTCACATTATTCAAGACCGCTCCGATATGACTGATAAAGACAGCTAAAGTAAAGCAAAACTGATGGCACAGAACGTCAAGAGCTGTCAGACAACCTGGCCTCACTCACTCACACACACACACACACACACACACACACATACACACACACACACACACACACACACACACACTCATGCGCACACACACACACACACACACACACACACACACACACACACACTCATGCGCACACTCATGCGCACACACACACACACACACACACACACACACACACAAACACTACTCCAGTGTCACACACCATGTGCTCCCCTCCTCACCCCTTGCTGGGGCAAACCCCCCAAAGGATTGAACTCATGTCATACATACATAGAGAAATCCCCAAAAGAGTATACAGAATGAAGAGCAAAAAAAAGAGAAAAAAACTAAGCTCTGGTCATGGGACTGCCAACTGTTCAGCTAACAGCCTCTTAACAGGTGTGGGCCCTAGAACCATGTAATCCTATCAAGTTACAGAGTAAAAAAAAATGCAGGCAAACTGCAAACTCCTGAGCGCCCTGTCCTCCCCCTTTCCCCTCGTCTATCTCTCTCCCTATCTCTCTATCCCTATCTCTCTCTCTCTCTCTCTCTCTCTCTCTCTCTCTTTCTGCAATGACAGAATTGAACAGCTGGGCTTCAGATTTATCATGTACAGACAGTAATTATTGCTGGTGCTGCCTGCTACTGACCCAAGTGAATAGAATGTCACATGAAAAAAACACACAGAATTAGGGAAACCTGAGGTTGAAGGGGGAGCTAGGCTGGGGACAGGGGATGTGGGGGGGTCACTGTTTAAACGACACTGTGTCCCTGTTTGCAGTCAATTACCAAAGAGGACAGGGGTACTGGCTCCGTGGCTCAGCAGAGCAAACACTTCCTCCCTTGGAATGAAGGTGACAGGGAAAGAGAGAAGTACATATTTGTTTTTGTTTTTTTTTCTTTTCAGAGGAAAACAAGGGGCCACGGTAAACTCTGATTTCCTGTCAAAAAGTTCAAGCTCTATAGAAACTGAGAAAAAACCTCTTAGCTAACAACATGGATGTGAGAGAGATAAATAAACAACCTCATAACCCCACCTTCAAAGCTTGAGTCATTGAAACATATACTGCAAGTGACATTATGGAAGCATTCAAAATATTCTCTACAGAGATTTAACACACACAAATTGAATCCTTCATTATCTCAACCCTGGCTGACCCCAGCCCTGTGTTTGTTCCTGAGATAGGAAGGTCAAGATACTCCCAATAGAGATAAACTATCAGTGTATTATCTATGTCAATCACTGTCCATATTGTTAACCCCACGTCTTCTGCACAGGAGTCTACAGTACATCCACATTCTAATGCTATTCAGGCACTGTCACGTGCTATCCCCGTCCTGCCCCTAACCTGCATAGGGGTTGGCTAACACCTTACAGACCTCCTGCCACATTTAAAAGGATTAGTCACCACATTTTGTGCCGGCTTAATCTCTCTTTCAGATGGCCTAATAAGTGCGCTTCGATAAGCGAAGCATGCAAATTCATTCGAGGCCAGTGGAGCTCATGCTTTCAGACAAACGCGCCAGTCTTCCACTGTGCTAATTGCCTCTTCATTTTCCTCCTTTTCTCTCTTATATGGCATATCAACTAGCAGAGATTATTCTTCTCCCCTACTTTGCATGAAATTATAATTTCATATGTAAGATTATGAAACAGAGGCACAGAGATGTCATTGAGAGTCTATTTCTCGAATTGCGCATAGGAATACATGACATGGCACATTCAGTGTCCAGATTAAGACAGTAAGTAGGGAGATGATATCCTCCTCACATTAATTTGTTGTGGTATTTTTTTTTTTCAGATGAAAACCTCTGAATGGCTCCACAAATACAGTTTACAAAACTAAAATAATTTAAAATACATATTTTATGAAGTATCAGCATCTTTGTTTGCATATGAATTAAACACAATATATTACTACAACAACACATTAGAAACAACTATAATAAAATCATTATATATATTTTTTTAAATAACATACAGTATTTAAAAATCATCAAGACATACTGTATTTTTTCTTTGATGTGGCTCAAACAACAAACATGCCATTATCGTAATAATAATAAAAACTTGCCCTCATGGATTTGGGATAATAAAGGCAATGAAGGCCTAAGGTGCAACCTGTTTATTATTCTGGAGTACTTCCTCTCCGAGTATTAATTAGGCCATTACTCCAGATTGGTGACGGGGAGCTTTGAGGTTTTAATTAGGTGCTGGCCACTGCATGAGTGCACAGGAGTGAAGAAAGGGGGTGGTGATGCCACTTGCCCCTGCTCCTGGCCCATATCAAGTAGCCCACTTTGGCCACTGCAACAAGATGTATAGAGGTCCACGTGCATCTGGAGTTTATTTGATCGTTTGATCTCAGATGTTTCTCCTGTCTGCCAGTAAAAAAGGGCAGTTGGTGTGAATTGGGTATTAGGGGAGGATTGGGGGGGACTAAGGTAATTATGGTGTTGGGTGGCTTGTGTCTGATGACGGGGCACATGCTCAATCAGGACTCAGCTGTCTCTCTGTCTCTCTCTCTTTCTGTTGCTCCCGCTCCCCCCTCTCTCCCTGCCGTTCTTCTAAAGCCAGGCATAACACACACAGCTTCGCATAACATAAATCACACATTCACTCAGAGCGGACCATAAAACTACACAAACATACACATGCAAACTATTTTACTTTTTTTTTGTTGCAATGCTTAAAAACTGCCTGTGATGCAAGACCATTATGATATAAAATTGACATTTGTTTAGCAATTATTTTGCCTAATAGTGCCCAATACAAACATATTATATATTTGATTATAAACATTTAAATAAATAATACAATTAAGTGTAATATTGGTTACCTTTCTAACATTTCATACAAAGTTGCATTGATTTGTGGCTCAATATGAAATATTCAATAATTAACTTTTGCTGTACATACACAGATGAATTGGACTCATCAAAGGTCAGTTCTCATACAGAACATATTCAAATATGTTCTCGAAAGGAAAAACACATATGTACGTGTTCTTTCAACAAGATATAAATATTTGACAATTTGAATGTTTTGCCTCGGTTGACATGGCGATTCTAATCACCTGAATGTTGAAAAGCACTCTTCCCTGACAAGATTCCACAGAGTACCCACAGTCCCCCAGGAGAAATCGGCATAAAAGGGGTTAAAGACAATGGATTGCATTTTTTCTCCAAATGTCTCCCTGCTAAATTTATTTAAAAAACTCAGTTAATCTGCGATACACAACATTCCCATTAGCATAGCCCAGCCCCCTCATAAAAATTCCAGCTAGTTTAATTAAAAAATGTAAATTTACTGTCATCCAAGGAGCCAGAGAATTAAGACAGCAACAGCATTTTTTATTGCTTAAGACATCAAATTGATTTGGGTTATTGCTAAATTGTGATAAAAGGTTATTGAAGGCTACAGACCTTGGGTTGTTTTTCCCCCTCATTTCATCCTATTTTTGTGGAGGGCAGTAAAAGGTGGAAAGGGCTACGAAGGGTTAATGAGACAACTCACTGAGGGAGAAGGCAATCGCTATCATGACTCATAAAAGAGTAAAACAACATTTTCTGAGCTGACTAAAAGTTTCAAATTAGGGTGTGTCTGGACAGAGGGTATACTTGTTTACTGTTGTTTCAAAACTATAATTCAGGACGACCAAGGTAACATAGAAATCATAGCCAAGCCCTCTGGTCTCTCTTGCATAATGTTTGAGCGAGTTTGTGGCCAACATGGTCTACAAGTAAATTCTCTGAGTGCTAAACTTTATAATAAATATCAAGTAATGGCATCCTCTGCTTCTACCTCAAACATGTTAGTTTTATTTAATTTAACCATTGAACTTGAATTAACTTTAATTAAACTGATTAGGGATAAGCAGAAGATAAGGACGAGTGTGTTAGAAGGAAAACAAATAATTTTCGGATGAAAATATTAAATAAGATACAGGAAAAGAGCAGTGTCTATATGGTAAGTGACAGCAAAAACGTGTTGTGTAAAAGTATATTGAATATCAGAAAGTAACAAATTACCTGAATGAAGTTTATAGTAATTTAAACAAAACAAAAAGGTATAAAACAATTTTATCAGTCAAATCTTCAGAGTAGCCTTTTGCAAATTTCAGCAAATTAATTTCAGGAACTTACTGTACAAACGTAGTTCCTGAACAGTAATTCACTATGTTTATTGCTATCTACTTGCTATCTAAAATGTAAGATATGGAACAAAAATAAGTTGGGTCACAGTCAATGTGAGCCCATAATGACTCACAAAAAAAGTGACACAGTCATATGTATTGATGGTACAACTAATGAAATTACGCATGGGAAAAACACACATTCACTAACATTCATACACAAAGGAGGACACAAACAAATACATAGAGTGAGTGCGTATTAAACAAACACCCATACGTACAGTGCACATATCCACAATGTAATACATGGGAAGGGCAACACAATCTTCATAAATATGGAAAGGCTTCATTTAATCTGTTAATTTACTTTAAAAGCAACCCAGATTAGATAGAGACGTCTAAGTAAAAAGCATAATACATTTGACCTTTTAAACAAGTTAGTCCTCCAAAAAGCATGTGGAGAATTACACACACAATGTTACAGTTCAAGTTCTGGTCTGACAAGCTCCGAAACAGAGCTAAAGGTGATTTCATGTCTTAATTTGCATATTGAACAGAGCTACGATATTTCATATGAATACTGTGCATATCCTAAATAAATCTTTGTCAGTGTATCTTTCCTGTTTTAGTCAATACAAAATGAATGGAACTACCTAAGATAATGCTCTATCACTTCAGTTCTGTTCTCCCTTTACATGTGTGACAACACAACGAACACAACAGTTTGTTTGCTTTGTCCCCTTGGCAACAAACCCTTAGGCCATTCAAGGCACCCTAATACCATTTCATATACCTACATTATGTGGGTAAAGCTAATACCTGTATTTCTACACTATAGTATATATGTATACAAAGTCATGTGACTAAATGAAGGAACCAAGCTGTATAAAAAACAAATGAAGTGAAAATGCCTTGCTGTGAGTTTACTCGTCTCACCTCAAGAGAACAGAAATAAACTTTGACTCTTACAGGGGAAAATGAAACTGCCTTTGTAAACTTTGTTCACATGAACATGCCACATACAGAATGTTGTGAGTAGTGTGTGCTAGAGAACTGAGAGATCATATTTGATATTGCAATAACCCTTGGGCACTGTCAAAAAGCTATAAATAAGGGTGCAGCACACTCGGGTGTATCTACACAGCGTACATAGTTTAATCATGAACAACTTCCCCTCTCTGTATATTTAGCCAGTGATAAAGACACACCTTTAACTGTAAACTTATAAAACATAGGACTGACAAAGATAGGAAAGTAGAAGAACAGTACTCACCATATTCAGGGAAGTCAAAGTTAAATCCTCTCAGACATGTAACTTTCATAATATTACTCAACTCTGTTAGAAAATCATTAGAATTTTGGTTGGTGGAGGGGTAACAGAGCAGAAAAGTAACTAGATAAAAAGGCTTCCTTCAATCATGCACTAAACTCCTTGACATGTAATCTGTCAATAGTTTGTTGCTGAGATAATGCCGGCTGCCACGAGTGAATTTGATTGGCAGTTGGGGTCTGGCCCCTCCTTCCCGCGGTTTGATGGGGGGTAGGTGAAAGAATACAGAGCCACCCCCTTGCTTGCTCGCTCGCTCTCCCTCTCTCGCTCTCTCGTGTGCTCCCTCTGGTTCGCTCCCATACACACACGCACACACACACACCAAGCTGTTGGTGATGTTGTCTGAATAGGCTGAAATTACAGCAGAGCAGGAACCGGAGCGTTTTTTTTCCTCCCCTCAGTGGGCTGGCCTTTTCCATCTTTGTGGTCTACTAGCCTTTTAACTCTCTTGGGGTGGAGCCTTCCCTGGCTCTATTCAAATGAGGGAGGGAGCAACATTAAAACAGATTTTATTTCATTTAAACATTTCATACTTTTTTATGATATTGTGTAGTTATTAGGATATTGTGTAGATATTATCGAAATTATTAATTGTGTTAGGTTGTAGTGACAAAATAAAACACTGTCTATTGTAACATGTTTGTCTCTTAACTATGTAATAAGAAGTACATTGCAATTGGGAGACTCTACATGTTCCTTAGAACCTTTGGCTGAGATATTTACATGAAATATTGCTTTTGCACCCAACCACCCCAACAACATAGTGCCCTTTTTCAGTTATTTTAACCCTGTCTCCTTATTCTTTCCTTTCCATTTTCTCTCTCTCTTTCTCTTTTTCTCACTCCCTCCCTCTCTCCTTCCCTCCCTCTGATAAGGTATCAGTTTTCATTGTAATTTCAGGTGAAATGATAAACGACAGCCGTTACCAGGTGACAATGAATACTTTATAAGACAAACCCCTTATTTGCCTGGCAGTTTCTTCCGCAGTGGCATGCAAAACACCTCTGGCCCTTTTGTACATAATGCCTATATTAACATGGTTCCATATCAAATATTCACACTGGTACCTTTAGCTCACACAAATACTTTTATGTTTACTTTGCAAATAATTGCAAAGTAAACTCACAGAAAAGAAAATAACTCACTGAGAAGAAAAGAAATGAGAGAAAACACATCCCATTGAGGGCTTTCTAACACTTGACTTTTGAATAGTGAATTATTATTTTATATTTTTTTAACAAAAAAGGGTATGCGACTAGCATGCATTGTTCTTGAAAAAGGGGAAATATACTTGGCTATGGTTATAAACCATAATACTTTGAAATGAGTCAAGGCTTCAGTTCCTGATTGTTGGCAGCAAAGTCCAAAGTATGTACATAAAACAGGTTATGGTTGATTCTGTAATTATGATGAGTCACCCTAGTTAATAATGGAAACATGTCTCCTCCTTTATACAGCACTGAAAGAGCTAAATGGCCTTAAAAGGCCTTGTATCAATGGCATCCACCCTGATCCTGTATCAGAAGACATTGACTAAGTAAATACACTTACTGTATATGGGGTACAGTCATGGCACATTTGCACATAAGATAGAGACTCAGCTTCTACAATTGTGAAGGTGTAATGCAACAAAGGCAGCATGTTACTGTAACATGTTTTTTTCCCCATAATGCTGCACTGTAGTTGAACAGTTATGAAATGGTGTATGTGTTATACAGTTGGCGCTAATGCATTCCAATGCAATAGTAATAGTAAAGAGCCATGAACTGTTATGAATGCTTGCAGCAAGTTTGAAAATATCTCCTACACCATAGTGTGACTATTACATTATGAAAACATTCACAGCCTTTTAAAGACCATTAGAAAAAGTAATGAACTATTATGAATGTTTATAGCAACTTATAATGTACTTCTGGTGAGATAGAGGGCACTATTTTGCTTTATGCACAGGTGGTTTGAAGAAAGTTACAAAAAATACCTTTTCACACTGTTGGCTACGAAGGCAACTCATAGTCATTACGGTTAACTAAATTACAAACTATTTATGCAATTTTGAAGCAGGTCCACACTGAACTTGGACCTGAGCTACAGAATGGAATTGTGAAGAACTCTACATTCCCTTTTGCATAAGGCAATTCCAAATCATCCTCACATCAAATATGAGGGGTTATAATTCTGATATTCAACACACATAAAGCTGTCCTATTGATTGGATAGTAACAAACCATCCTCAAATAGACATTGATAAAGAAGGTTCTGCCTTTTACTATGAAGTGCTAAAGATCATCAATGAAAAAACATCCACAGGAGGGAGGAGGGGTCTGACCATCCTCAAGCCCTCTCTGGCCCACTGGCTGCCATTTTTGCAGGGGCAGATACCATTATTTTTCAATAAGAATTGAAGGGCCGTTTGTTTGATGTTGTCTCTGAGTATTGTGTGGTGCATGCTGGAGAGTGTTGAGGGTGAGATGGGGTGGTAGGGAGAGGTCTGTGTGTGTGTGTGTGTGTGTGTGTGTGTGTGTGTGTGTGCGTGTGTGCGTGTGTGCGTGTGTGCGTGTGTGTGTGTGTGTGTGTTTGTGTGTGTGTGCGTGCGTGCGTGCGTGCGTCTGTGTGTGCGTGTGTGTCTGTGTGTGTGTGTCTGTGTGTGTGTGTGTGTGTGTGTGTGTGTGTCTGTGACATGGCAGGGGTACATCAGTCAAAGGGCCGCTGGGCCAGACGTTTGGCCGCCCCTGACCGCGCACTCCAGGAGGGGCTGGTCTGGTGCAGGGCCCACTCAGAGTCCTCCATTCCACCAGGACAAAAGCCAGGGGCCAGTTGAAAGATGTGAATTCACTGGCTTTTGTGCCCAAAGCCCAGGGACATGCAGAGTGGGAAATCTGACCTTTGCCGAGAGTTAGATTGTGTTTTTGAACCCCTCTTGCTGTCTCTGGCAGTTTGGGGCAAAGAGTGAGTGAGCCAATGTGAGGAGGGGGAATGTGTGTGGGGGGGGATGCAACTGTGCTAAGGGTTGGCTGGAGAGATGGAAAGTGTGGAGGAGGGTGGGTTATAGAGGGGATAGCATCCGTCCTTAGCTAACTTTCTTGAATGAATATGACAAATTTGGCGAGTTTGTGTTTTTGAGCGGATAATGGAGGTTGTTTATTCTGGATACTCTCTGTTATGAGTTTGTAAAATTGGCAGGAAATTGAAAGTGCTAAAGCTAAATTCTGGTGCAGAGGCTTCAAAAGTGGTCTTTGACAAAAAGAATTTGCCTTGTGTTCTTCCAGGGAGTCTGTGATGTTGGATATCTGTGATGTTGGACATTATTCCCTCTCACGTCTGTTTATATAGCGTTATATATTTATTTTGGCGCAGAGGAGGTGTTGAATATTAAACTTAGGCATACCTAGCAAAATGATGATGGCTTTGTACTGAGTCCACCATCATCTTAATGACCAACATCTTGATGACATGTGACACTAATTCATCTGGATCATGATTGTATGTTGATTTACATTTTACACGATGAATCCCTGTCTAGATAAATGATTAGAGTAATTAAAATCCACTCTTTCCCAAGCTTGTTTGATGTATGTTAGTCAACATACTGTACTCAGAATACTCACTGTACTTGAATATAAGGCTGAATGATATTAGATATGGTACTTCAGGAACGCTGTAGTATGCGGAGAGCAGATATTCTCTGGATAAAATGTGTTTTCCAGTCAATCCATTTTCTTAACACTGCTTTCATCCCCTGGCCTTAATCATCATATCTTCGGCATTGCTCTCCCGGATGCAGACATCCATAATACAATCTCACTAATTTTGATCTCTCGCAATCTGGTTTTTAAAAGGGAAGGGAAAAAAAGGGACATATTTCTGAAGGCTCGGGCTATAATCATTTTAGACAGATAGCCTTTCCCATCGCAGATGAGCAAATATTTGTAAACCAGCTATCTAATGGAAAATTAGAGTGAAATTAGAGTGAAATTCATGACGGAGAAATCCGATTATCCGTAATTCTATTATGCCATCTTAGCCCACACAGCATATTTTTGTAGAGTTTTTTCCATAAATACCTATGCCAGGGGTCCCTCTAATCAAATAAAATTGAAATTCATCTTCCCATTAAATTCAATTAGCCTCAATTTCTAAAGCCTAACAAAGATTTTAATTACTAAATTATAAAATTCTCCCCAGCCAAATTGGGGAGAGAAAAAGTGCATCCTCGCATCTGAAAAACAAACCCACGAAAGGAAATTGTTGATCAAAAAAGATATCCAGGGGAAAATAAAATTAGGGAGAGAGCGCCGGGACCCTTATTCAGCGGGTCTGGGTAGAGAGTGACGTGTGCCAAACGTGAGGCTCCTGGGCCGAAGGAAATGAACTTAGCCGAGGTGCTCTCTGCCTCTAAATGTCTGCCCTCGGAGTTATTACGCTGTAATTGACTAATTGACACCATAATTTCATTTATGGGGCTCTTGTGTTCATAAGGCAACCTCTGGGTGGGGCAGTGGTCTTGAGCGGAAGCAAGAAGCCAGCAGCCTCCCACCATGCAGGTAGGCCTTAGGCCTAGCATGCATACAACCCTCTCTCCTGCAGATAACAATTAAGAGTTTGATAATGAAATGGTCAGAGGGAACAGAATAGGAATAAGGAATATTGTCCTCATGCTGATGGGTAATAGCAGTGCATACACTGAGACCTGTCAGCTGACCTCCTTGAAGCTCGAATAGTTTCTTTTGGAGTGAAAACAAGTGACCAATGAGGATTTAAGCATTTGACACTGCTATGTATGTACGTATGATCGTGCGTCTTATTTTGGCCATTTAATTTTGTCAAATGTGTATAGTAGATAAACGTCTATGAAATATAGCAGCGCAGATGATACTGTATCAGCTTGGTGCCTTGCTACCTTGTCCACATGGGTCATGATAATGGGACACCACCGGGGTCTCAGGTCACACACTAGGTCCATTTCCCAGCCACCCCCTGCTCCAAATGGGCGGCTAAAACAACAGCTCAGCACCCTGCAACCACTACAAAGCTCCATCTGAATAGACACCTGCTGCTGTTATTCACTTAAGGCTCTTTACCACTGCACTCTGTTTGTTTAAAAGGCATATATGGGAGAAAGAGAACCTTCAGACTGAATTGGGCGATGATGAATTAGATAAATATGACTTTGAATTGTTTCAAGACAAACATTCCGTTTGGAAGAGGTAAAGAAGGGAGGTTCCTTCTGAAGAGGTCTGTCTGGTGTGGCATGCGCAGGCAGCCTAATACTAGAAGTGGCTGGGTAAATATGACCAAACTGAAACTTTAATCTGCTTTTTCCATACTCAAGCTGGCTGGGTATTACAGCTAATCTTTTTTGTGTGTCATATGGCGGGAGATATGGATGGAGCTAATTTTTAGAGACAAATCTGATATTTGTCAACTGGTTGAAAAAACCTGGGGATTTTCTCCTAATCCTCCCTCGGATGTGAAGGCGCGTTAACAGCAAAATGCAGATGGTGTTCTGTGCACTGAGAGTGCCCAGCACTGAGCACAGTGCATATGGGAAGGCGCAGGCTAGCCTCACCAGGGCTCAGTGCAACCTGTGGATAGCTAACGCCCCACATACACACAAAGCAGTAACCGATTGTACTATTTTCAAAGTACAAACTTTCCAAAACACACTTCTTTGTTCCTCCTTCTTAGTTTTTTTTTCTATTGCTGTGCCAACATAACATCCTTAGTTCTGGGCTGTGCTCATCAAATATTCAGTTTCAACTCAATTCAAATATATGGAAAAGAAAACAAATTATAAATAAAATGGTGGCATAAATCTTTCAGGATTCTAATTCTAACCTCCCCTTCGAGTGTTTTTGTCTTTATTTTGTCACATTAAGCAGTTTTGCCTTCCGTTCCCACTGTTAGGCGTGGTTGAGTTTGCACGGGTGGAGAGCCCTTCTTCAGTTGCTCTCTCTGTTTTGACACATTGGGCTTTTGTGGTGTCATTTATTTTACGCACAATTATCACTTTTGGTTTTCTTTTATGGTTTTTAGTCTCATGGGCTTGAGTGTCACTCCAATGCTAGCCAGTACTGTACTGTGCCCTCTAAAGCTAAACCTAAAATTGATAATTAGACTCATCTCAAGTCCAAGACATCAAGACAAATGGAACAAAGCTGTCCAATCTAATATTTCGGAGGATATCTGCTCCGGCCATTTTAGCACCAGAATGCAAGATGGCAGAATGCTATGAATACATTCCTCAACTGCTTTGTGGCTCTCCACTACATTTGACATTCTATTGATAGTTATTCAGAGGTTTCAGGGACACTAGGTCATGTGCTGTGCTGTATGTGGTTCAATACCAAGTCCCAGCCTCAACACACAGCAGTATCTAAGAAAGTACCAAAAGCATGAGAAGAACAGGAAATGTCCTGTAATGCTACGAAACGTAGTATTCTAAATGAAGAGGAAGCGTCAGAAGTCAGTAAGGCCACTATTAACATGGCAGCTCCACCTTTTAAGAGGTATACTTCCTATCCGTCAGTCAGTGTCCGTCTTAAACAACAATTACATGTGTAACATGACTGAAGCAGACGGGGACAGCTTTGACAGGGGGTGGGGGGGGGGGGGCAGATTTATGCAACCAAACGCATACCATGCTAGTAAGCTACTCACACAGTTCCTTACTGTGGAGTAGCTTAACCAGGATTAACTTTTTTGGCCTGGGAGGAAAAAACCTGATTTAATCCCAATAGTTCAAACACTTGTTCTGACCTGAAATTGTCTATTTCTGTTTTGAAACTGATGTCCCCTTAGGATTGGCTCAGTATGAAATAATTATAGTTTCTAAAACTGTGAACATGTGCTTGTAACCCAAGTCAAACCAGGGTCAAACACTGTGCATTCAATGAACAGGCGACGATTGTATCATGCTAGGACCTGTGTCTCTTATCAGGTCCATTGGAGCTCTTTAACTTCCTCTGCCCATCACAAAAGAGCATATTAAACCAAAAAACTGCCTAATAAACCTTCAATAAAAGCTCAAAGATGTTATAGAATGAGAACCCTCCAAGGAACAGGGATTCTGCACACTGAGGAGTTGTGTGGTTGAATGTGCAGCATTTATTTAGTTTAGAAATGTACACAAAAACTATTAAATGAAATGGGTGCTTACCCGCCACTGAGCAAACTTAATAGTGCATATAAATGCTTCTGAATGTGACTCCAAACCAATAGACTAGCCTAAACAATGAGAGGCTGCAGTTCATATCGAACGCCTACTTCGAAAACCCTGCTCAAGTCCCAAAAAAGTCCCAAAAATGTCCACAAGGTCCCAGGTCAGGCTTTTGAGCTGTTCCTAAGAAATGGAAAAAACAAAAGTCTGAGGCTTTGAGCCAAAAGTGACAGTGGAAAAGCTCCATTACTGCTTGCAATAATGTTACTTTTAACTGCTACAATTTCTAGTAAGAGGTTAATCCTCACTGTTCTCATGACATTGTTTCTTAAATCTTTCACTAAATGTTATTGGCAGTAAGAATGGGTAAAAATGTAAACGAAAAAGGCAAAGAAGCCCTATTAGGTTTTGTCTATTGTGTGTGCATTTGTTTTGCACAAGGCCGGGTTGATATCTATTGATTAGCTCTTCCAAAGAAAAAAAAGTTGACAATATAAGCACTATGAAATTCAGCATTTTTTTTTTAACCTTCAGCGATGCTTTACATTTGTCTGTGAAATAAATAAATAAATCCCCACCAGGAGGATGAAAAAAAAATCGCTAAAGCTCTTTTGGTGTAATTGGCTGAATAGCAAGGGCAGCAGAAAATTTACAGGCAGACGACAGTGTGAAGGGGACTCGGTCACAGTGCAAAACTTACCCCTCAGCACCAGCAAGGGAGCAAGCAAGCAAGCGCGGAGGCAAGCGGGAGTAGGGGCCTGGCACATCTTAACTAGCACAAGCTGCTCTCTCACTCCCTCTCTCACTTGCTTTGAGGGTAAGCTCCAGATTGGGGTCCATTCCTGGACAAGTTAAGTAAATAACACCAGCCAGCCTGCAGACGACAGTGACAAGTAAAGAAAAACCCTCCAAAGTCACAGCAGTGGCACTACACTAAATCCAATCAAACCGAGGAGAGAGAGAGAGGGGGGGGGGAGAGAGAGAAATAGAGAGAGGTAGAGAGAGAGAGAGAGAGAGAGAGAGGGGGGCAGGGAGGGGGGGAGGAATAGAGAGAGATATCGTCTTTACTGCCTATGTGTCCAACAGCATTGGTACAATAACACCTAATTCAGTGTTTAGCCCTCCTCAAAGGACAGGCAGGGATAACACTTAAAACCCTGTGGCTTTATCTCTCCCACAGATTTTCCATAAAATGCAGAGCCAGGGGAGCCAGGGCCATGTGACTGCCATGTAGGTCAGGGCAGATGGGGGGTAGAGGGAGGGAGGTGGAGAGATAGAGAGGGAGTGTGTGTGTGTGTGTGTGGGGGGGGGGGTTCGATGGAACTGCTGAAAATAGCAATCAGTAACCAGATTAGATCAATAAGGATTGTTTCTATATTTGTCTTTGAATAAGAGAGAAAATAGAGAAAGGGAGGGAAAGAGACAGTATAAGGAATAAAGATAAGGACAAAAAGAGGAAGAGATTGACATCCAGACAAGTGTTTGTCTAAACCTTTTACGTTTTAAGGTAGAGAAACCATTGGGTGGGGCAATTTTAAGCCAAGTCTATTCGCAATGTGCTATATTTACCGAAAAGGTACTGTACAACATTTTGTATAATACATACAATGTACTCATCATCCCCTACATCATGTTTATCGTCACATAATCTTCAAGAAGTGGAGTTGCAAGAGAAGTGCAACTTGGTGTGCACATTTAAGTGACAGCTGGTTAGGTCACCCAGTGCCAAGTAACTGGACACCCAGTGTCAGTGGCGTATATAAATGTAAAAAATACCAGCAACCAGTTCTGCCTGTACCAAATCTATGGATGAAACTGAGACCTTTACTAGCAGTAAAGATAACACCCCCACTGCAGCAGTTTGACACTGTGGTTAGATAGACAATAGCTCTGCAGCTTTTGTCTATCAACATTTTTCAGTGGATAATAAATAATCATGTGACAAGTGCCTGTTGTCCTATCAAGACTTCACTAATGAATTAGGATCCTACTCAATGCATGGACATTTAAAAATAGTTCTTTCATTTGGCACTGTCTGGTGACCAACCTCTTGCATAACCAATATAGGCCACACCTAAACATGTGTGCTCTATGCTGATGATCTTGCGCTATACATCGGATGGTCAAGAATGTATGCAGGCTTGTTTAGCTGACTGCATATTCACTTTCGGGATTCTGCACACTTCTTCATTTGAGCAGGTGAACAGAGGTTGACCTCGCGTCACTAGATGTCATCCTCAAATTGTATACATACACCTCAAGACTTGACTGGTTTACATGAAAGCATATCTTAGTCATCTGGTAGATCTTCATTCTATTCTATTCAGTACTATGCAACTCAACGGGTGGTATAATTCAACTATAAGGACCTTGGTTTCCATATGCTGAGGGCAAACAGCTTCCCAGTGGAATATCAGGGATGCTTGATGGAATACAAAAGATGGACAGGGTGAGGCTTTGAATCATTCACTGACCTTGACCTATCCTTTGACCCACATCTCCACTCAATCACATGATTCCATTTTGATCAATCAAGGACAGGTAACATGCCAAAAGCTAGGCCTAAAAGGTGGAATTGCTACATAATTGCTATATTAGTATGTTTACATAAGGGGTCCACCATTGGATGTAATATAAATATCTGGCTACATCAACCCAAAACCCTCCATCCCTGTTTAGAACAATTATTGATCACAAACTGCATCTGTCTGTACATAAAGGTCTCTTTCAATATATTTTCCTCTCTCAGCTGAACAAAGTAGTATAATAGAGCTGATATGAATGAAGGCGTGTTTCGCTTCAATTCATCAAAGCAACCCATGCAATAGTTATTGTTGCTAGAGGAAAATACAATTACTTTACAATTGCTTTCATACTGGCATTTACAGTAACATACAAAATAGACTATTTAAAAGGATACTGTAAGCTAGGTGGCCTAATGCAGGAGAGCACCATACGACATCTTGTCAGGTTCAGAACGTCAACGACCCTTGCCCCACTAGGTTTCTGTTGAAATTACAATTTTTCCATCGATACAGGGCCAAACAAAGCTGGAGTACTATTCCTCCATATCCAAACCTACTGCCTGGTTTTTGCTACTGCAGAACTGATTTTTAAATGTTTTGCCCTAGCTATGTTGTGCAAATCACCTGTTTGACATTCACAGTCATTTTGGTGGTACTTTGTAACAATTTTCTGTAATAAGCCATTCATAAAGTATTTCGTTTAAGTAATGTGAGTAGGGTAATTAAATAAGTACCGTAATTCAGCATTTATGAACATGTATAAGCAATCATAAGCATTATGCACTTTAAACATTTTCAGTATTGGCGTTATATGCATTTAGGGTGGAACTCAAGATCCTTGCATGTAATGTAAGTCGAATCATCGCACACATTTTTCATTGATATGAATGCAAGATTTACTTAAATGTTACGCATGCAGATCGAGGTTACAATTCCACCGTTAAAGGAGCAGGGCATGAGTTTGTCGGAAATCTGACATCTCTGGCCATCATGGAAAAATCTGTTCAAAGTTCCATACAACAACAGTTTTTACAACTTTCCTAATAACCCCCCGAAATGGACTGTGCTGTTGTGTTTCTGCATGCACACACAATTCAAAGAGGCAGCCACCAGAGACAGAAAGACAGAAAATCGGTGATTACCCTTGGCATGTTTAACCCCTAACACATTGTAGAAAACGCTTTTTCCGGAACAAAACAATGATTATACCGATTAAACACAGTCATTACAACCATTAGGAAGCTTTTAGAAAGCTTGAATGTTACATACTGGACCTTGAATGAATCAAGCTATCATAAATGGTTATCAGTTTGGTGAAAACTATTTATTTATTCACCATTTACTTCTTTATGGTCTAACTATTATTGTGCCAAAGTACATGTGACTGTCTGACCAGGTGTCTCTCCTAACTGTCACAGTTGCCTGTCATGTTATTTATGAAGGGTCACAGCCACTAATAGTTGCTTGGCATGCTTACACTCAAGGTTGATCAGTGTTACTTCAATGACACCTCACTTAAAGCTTCTTGGCATAAAGCCTTCATAAGAAAGACATTAGAATGACTGAGGGCCAGTTTCCCGGACACAGATTAGGCCTAATTCTAGACTAAACAGCATCTTCGATAGGGATTTTCCATTGAAAGTGACGATTTAGTCCTGGACTAGGTTTAATCTGTGTCTGGAAAAGTAGTCCCTAATACCAACACATGACATCAACATTGCAACATGTAACAGAAAATGGTACACATCGGAAATTTGGTTGTGTACCATTGCATGCCTCTTTATAAGCCTGTGATGACAGTAGGTTGGTAGGTAGGTACCAGTAGTAGGTAAGACTGGCATGAAATAAGACAGTAGGTTGTGCAGTGGTCTGCAGTTAACAAGTTTTATGTAAAGCGGGGTGCACACATAAGGATTTTCCCGATTTTCGGATGTCTGAAAACGACAGAAAACGCCCGATTATCAGATGGATCTTAACATTTTCCTATAACAAAATCCTGTGGTGTGAGGTGTGTTAAGAGTCAATCAATTGTCAATTGTCAATTGACTCTCCCGACAACCTGCTCGGAAAATGGGCGTGGCCGGCAATCGTAAATGTGAAATGTGTTCAATACTTCCGACCAGAAATCATAGGATTGCCAGATTTTTGGGTGGAATTAGCGGTTTTAGAATGTGGTTAGGGTGGAAAATGTCATTTCCATCTGGCAACCCTGCTCGCGAGTCCAACTATAACGTAGCCAATCAAGAAGCGAGCTGACTTCTTCTTTTCGTTATTCGGCACTTTATTTGCCCTGTCGCACATTTGTCTCGTACAGGTCAGTCAGGGTACTATGTTAGATAATAATAATAATAATAACTTTATTTGTATAGCGCTTTTCCTGCAAACGTTGCAGCTCAAAGTGCTTTAATCATTACATAATCTTCATTAAATTATTTTGTCATTTAAAGGCAATATTAAAAGGATGGGTTCACGCGAGATTTCTGGCTTGGGGAACGAGACTCTAGAGAGTCCGGAATCTGTCGTTCCCCAAGCCCATTTTCCGAGCAGGTTGGCGGGAGAGTCAATTGACAATTGACTCTTAACACACCTCACACCACAGGATTTTGTTATAGGAAAATGTTAAGATCCATCTGATAATCGGGCGTTTTCTGTCGTTTTCAGACATCCGAAAATCAGGCCAAAATCGAGCAGAAAATCCTTATGTGTGTACCCCGCATTAGTCACATGAGTAGTCATACGGAGGATAACCAGGATGATACAAATAATTATGTATTCAACTATCCCTTGACCACCTATATTGAAATTATGTTGCAGGGTTAAAGGTTAACTCACTATTGACAAGAGGACACAAGAGTTGTGTCATATTTTTATTGTTTTATCAGTTTTAGCTTCACTAAAAGAACACAAATTAACTTGCACTTCTCCCCCTAAACCAAAAGAGGCAAATGTAAAGCGGGTAAAGAGATTACGTGCTCCAGTAAATTGAGGGCTAGTCTTGCCTCTAACGCTAGTCTATCCTGACCCTTCAACTTAAAACTACCTTCTGTTGAGAGGAAAACTTGTAGTAGGTGACATGAGGTGAACAGGATCTACAGAATAGAACGAAGTATAGCTTTATTTTAACTGGAGACAGAAGTTCTGTAGAAGTCTTCTTCTACCGTACATCAGTTGCCCTACAGCGACCGGCTTCATCAGTCAGGAACCATTATCAAAAGGCAAATGAATAGGGTCCAAGTGTTGTATTTCTAAAAACCTTGGCTATCTAGAAATTTCACAATAAATGTTGATAACATGAAAACCGGTTGTTAAGTCTGACGTCAAAAGTGACTTTTAGCCATTTCCGGGTCCTAACCAGAAATTCTCCGCACCAGAGTACCAGTGAACTACAGCGGTAGAATGACAGTTTAATCGTTTTTTAGACTCGGATCTATTCATACAAGAAGGGACACAATACTTTCCCGTTTTCTCCATATTGTCAGGGTATTTGAGCCTCGGAAAAGCGCTATATAAATATAATTAATTATTATTATTATTTCGGCATTTCGAAGACAGCGCCTCAGCCAACGTTGGACCCGGAAATACGTCACGACTTAACAAGCGGTATCCGTATGACCCTGAAAGACAATGTGGTTAATGGTAATCTAATATTAAAGGTCCCATATTATACACGTTTTCAACAAGTTAATATAGGTTTCTGGGCTCCCCAAAACATGTCTTTGATACCACTCAGATTTGTATCTAAAGGCATTCTAGTATGCCTCTATACTGCTCTGTTTCAGTCCTGTTCTCGTTGGGCTATTTCTGTGTCTGTAGCTTTAAATGCAAATGAGCTGCTGCTCCCCACGCCCCACTCCGGAACTGGTTGTGGCTTTCCAGCCGTGCCTCCTTGATACCATGGTTACGGTTAATATATTCAATCAATTATTGAAGAACAAACTCATTACACAGAATATTTTACTTTGAGTGTAACTTGTGTTGTGAGTTACCCAAAGCTTGTAAACACAGTTTACAGGTACCGGTGCAAAAAGCATAATTTACCTAGTGAGTCTCAGTGTTCAAAATACAATGCGTATGAGTATGACTGCAACAGGAGTGACTGAGAGCTGTTGACAGTATTCATATTCATACTGTAACTGTAACGGAGCTGCAGTAGCGTGACTAGCGTCACTAATACTAGTGTTACAGTAATGCTAAGTGTATCTGAGGATCAGAATGGTTGTAGGCCTATGTCGTGGGCTTCACTTTACACACGGTCCAGCTACTGCAGCTTTATCGTCTAAGCAAGTTAGCTGCTGGGTGCTAATCAAAGTAACACAACGTTGCCAAGCAAAGGAATTCTTGCAGTTTGACCATTTATTTTTCACACGTGTATCGTTAAACTAATACCTTAAACGTTATTGTGGATCCTGCAACCGTGGGCGGAGACACTCAGATGGGGGGCGGTATAATTCTAATGAGATCCCACTTTACATAGGATGGGGCGGAAAAAAATCTGAATGGCTTGTTGAATCGCATTTTTTCTGAAATAGGCAGTCCACAGTTTGTGTGTTATTAGGCCCATAAGAGACCAAAATGTATGTGCACAAGCATTGAAAAAGTGAGATTTTCATAAGGCAATATTATTCCAGTGACCTGCTATTATCAGCACCTAAAGCAGCCTTCATACAGTAAACTACAGTAACATAATGTATTATGGCAATCATTTGGCCTTTATTTATGTAAACCAGCTCCTTTCCCTTCTTGTTTTTTTTCTTGTTTTTTTTTCTTTCCTAGCACCAGGGGAGCCACCCCTCCCAAATTTCGTTGTTTGGTACCTGTACTATAGCAATGACAATAAAGACCATTCATTCATTCATTCATTCATTCATGCAAGGCTGATATTAGGTCCAGCCTTGCTGAATAGGCTTGTACAGGTACATAATTTCCATCAAGATAAGAGGATTACAAGGAGACTCTCATGCAGTTAAGATATCCATCTCCAAAGACTGTGCAGGTTCAAAAGTAGCAAAATGAGGGTGCTTTGAAAATAGAAAAAACTAAACCCTCCAGACACTGTCAAAGTTTCTCAAAGCTCACCAGTCCTATGCAGCCATTTTGATTGAAAATAATATGATGCTCCATCTTTCGATGTACTTTTCCTAAAGCATTGTTGATTGCCCTGTGTCCATTACTTGGAGGGATTATGATAATATTCCACATTGTGCTCGGCGTGATGCACAGGAAATTCAATACTCAAAAGGTTAATGCAATCAATTAGGATGACAAAGGAGTAAAGTAAAACCCTTCTGCTCGCGTAAAAAAGAGACAGGGGAAGAGAGGGGGAGAAAAGGTATTGAAAGCTTGAATGGATCTGCCAAGAGAAAAGAGGCACTCGAAAAGAGAGAAAAATTGCATTTATTGCGTGTACCTTTCAAAGCCAAAGGCAATGCACACACAGATACAAACACACACAAAAGCTAGGAATTGCTCTTAAATGGTGAATTGCATCATTCAGCACTTAGCCAATTGTAATTGAGTAATACAGGAGCAATATTTTGGTTTAAAGGTAATCAGATACACTAAGCCCTGGAAAAAGGATCCAATGCTAGAAGCCTGGATTGCAGTTCATAATGCTAATGATGTGCTATGGAGTTTCCTCCACTTTCTGAGTCAAGTTTTGTCTCAATGCTTCATGTTCTTTGGTATTGTAGCATGGTTTGAATATTAACAACAGCACAACTGCGCATGGGAGGATATCTTTTGTTATTTAGATAGATGTTACAATGCTACACAACACAAAAGAGTCTCATCACCGCAGATAAATGGATAAACTTGGATGGCGGTATTGAGCTCTAAAACCATTGTAATAATCCATATTACCTTTTCAGACCATGGCTCAGTCTGTCAGTGTGATGATGTATTAATCACATTTCAGCAATACTCTGTGGCTAATGATAATATTATGAGAGTCTGGGTGGCAATATTTTGCTAATATCTACAACGCAAATACAGTAGGTTGCGCAAGAAGAAAAGCCTAAAACCTTGTAATCCTGTTAGGAACCGGATAACAACCTCACCTACAGCAACAAACTCAACTTAGATGCATCATCTGTTAAGAAGTCTACCTACACCCTCTCAAGACAAAGAAAAAATACATATTCAAAGCTTGCAGCTTGGAAAAAAAGATTGCAGCCATCACTTTTCCCCCCTAAGTTTCTTACAACATCAAGATATGTTATATGTCTCCAACAATCACACAAATCGAAGGAAAACATACAGGTTGAAACAGGACCAACACTCAAAGATATCAGTCTCTATTAAGTCCCATCCGCATTTGCAGGAGCAAGTAAACTCAACATACTAAGACACCTAACACTTTAATAGGTTTTCCACTGTTAATTGGTCTGTTGCAACAAGTTTGTCAAATTTCACATCTGTGTTTACATTTGGTAACCAGTAGAAGCAGTTCTAACTCCCTGTAGAGTTATACGTATATTCCTACTTTTACACTACACTACATTTTCCAACAAAAGCCTGTTGGTGATCCCAATGTTACTATACAAACAGAAGGAATGAAGAGGAAAAAGATGGTGTGTCAGGCTATTGTTGTTTCATCGCATATAGCAATTCATAAAGACCTAGAATCAAATATTGTTGTTTTTATTTCAATCCTATACAGTAAGGTGTTTCCACAAACATCAACTAGCATTCAAGCCTAGTCAGTACATGTGAAGAATACAAACAAACACAAAAGCTGGTGCACACGGTAACCCGGGCTCTCCATTTGGACCATAAGAATTCCACTTTTTCAGAGGCGCAACTGCTGTAATTTGACCTACATCACATTTTTCTGTTTGGGCATTTTTCGGGGCCGGCAGCCACGTCACAGAAACAATGGACCAAAATGGGCTTTGAAGTTGGGGCTGAATGAAAGGCAGGGGCCGACACATGAAATGCCCTCACAGCTGGGCGGCCCCCAGTCAAAAGAAAAACAAATACTTTGAACGAGAGGGGGACACGCCGCTCCTGTCTGAGCTTCCTAAGGCCCTGAGCCGCCACTGGGAGGTGGGCTTTCACGACGTGCCCGTAATGATGGATGGATTCTGAGGAAAGTCTATTCACATGGAGATGTTACATCATAAATATTTACACAGGGCTGCCGTTTCCATGTAGCCTTTGCTTGTTTTGACACACTGGAAAAATTCAAAGGCCAAAAAATGTAAGAGAGAGAAAGAGAGGAAAATGAGGAGGAGGCGGCTCTCTTTTTGTTGTTGTTATCGTTGAGATATTATATTTAGTTTCATGAAGAAAAAAAAAATGTCCCGAAAGAGACAAATCGTCTTCTCCTTCTGCAGGACCATGGATTTATTTACTTCATGACTACGCAACCTAATAAGACACAGGTGTTTAAATAGAAACATTACTCTACTACAGTCAAAATAACCTTCAATGACCAGCAGAAAGATACACAAAGTCCCCAGTTTCTGAAGGTGTGGGTCCTACAACTAATCCTAAGACTATTGCAATGTTCCACATTGCCATGGGTTACTCAATAATGCAATGGTTTACACCTCATACTGTATGAAGAAACAAACAATGACGTAATGTAGAGCTGTGTCCAAACAATGAAAAACAGGAGTCTCATTTTCTGCACTTCAACCCTTCACGTTAACAAAATTGCACACTCCTTTTGAAAGCTTGATCTTTCAATAACATCAAAGGGGAGTGGAAAGGGAGCCGGCAGTTTAGTTGTTGGTACAGTAAGCATCCCTACAAAATTCTTCACAGTGAGAACAATTAAAAGCCTCTCCCCAAGGAAGCCCCAGAACCAATGAAAACAAATTTGGCAGTTTAATTTTCTTCCCACTGTTTAAGAGGGGGGAATCATCCAGTCTGGGAGTCTTTTCCAGCCCAGTCTCTGGGAGCTTGGTGGGAAGGGGGAAAGGCCCCATGTTGGAGCCAGTTGGGCTTTCTGATTAGCTGAATTAAATATATCAAAACCCAATTAAGCTAACTATACTCCAGCTATTCAGGTTGAAGTGAGGAGAGAGTTGGGTCAGGATGTTGAAGCTGCTGTAGTTGGCACGCACACACTTGCCTCTCTGGGCCTCCCAATGCACCCTGATTATTGGGGTGTGTGTGTGTGTGTGTGTGTGTGTGGGGGGGTGCTGGTAGGGGGGGGGGGGGGTGTGCTGATCAACCATTCCAAATCAGCTGGGAAAAAGGGGGGAAATATGGCTCGCTGCAAAAGGTATGAAGCTATAAAGGACCAGTATGGTGTTAATCTTTGTCCTTTAAGATGTGTTGCTGACACAAGTAAATACAGAGGAAAAAAAATACTACAAGAGAAATAATTAACATGTGGTTGTGGCAGTGGGTATGTAGGTGTTTTGTATGTACTGTGGTCCTAGTACTGAGCCATGTAATTACAGTGCCTCTATTTGTATCCATACATGTGCATGGTAGCTTCAATGTTGTGAGGGCTAATATGGGGATGTAGTTAAGGCTCTGATTGATGCTGGGAGTGTGTCTTCTCTCTGGTGTTTGAGTGACGCCACAGAGACAAAGAAGTGTAGTGCAGCCCCCGTCTCAATTCACAGGCATGCCACCCCCTGGTGACAGTGAGGGTCCCCACTTTGACAAGAGACAGCCCAGGGTGTCACTTCTGAATGTACAGATCCCTCTTGACTAGGAAGCCAGGGGCAAGGGCTGTTGCATGCTTCCTTATGACAGACTCCCACGTCAGCAATGTGCCCCTACCAGCTAACATCATTAGCACAGAAGGTTTAATTTCAGAAAAAAGCAACCCTGTTTCTTCAAGTCACAAGTCATTAACGTGTTCTCAATAGTCAAACTGTGGTCAATATTTATCACCAACAAAACATTTGTTACTTTGGCGCAGTTGTCTGCATCTAATATCTTTACAGTAGATAAAACACTCTTTATGTTATTTAGGCTTTATGACCGCTTATGACTATCACTATAATCACCACCATAAGTAAATTGTTAATAATTGAGATAGAGTTGAGATATCACATGCAAATTGTTAATAATTTCCTTGAGTACCTCTGTAGTACTAACAATTTAACAATTACAAGTATATTGTTGAAGTATATTGAAGGATATTGTATGTATCCTTCATATGACTGTGTTACGGTATGTAGCCTTCATATGACTGTGTTACTGTATGTAACCTTCATAGCAGATGATCCAGGGGTTACCAGTAGTCTTGCCAGGTCTTACCTCAACAGTTAATATGATTTATCATGATAGCAACCTGTCAGGGATTTCTGAGTGGAGTGTCTATATATAAGGTAAATACCAAAAACACTACCAGGCAAGGATTATATATGGGAATATTATATCTGTGTTAAAACAGGTCACAGCAGCACTGTCTACAAATAATACACAAGTGCAACCAGTATTTGATCATAGCCCATAGATTCATTGTGTGAAGGTGGAGGCTTCCTGGGGGCGGGAGAGGAGAGAGAGCCCCCTTCAATAGAAATGTATTAAAAAATGAAATAAAAGAGAGAGCCTTGAAAAACAGATACATCAGTGCATCTGTACAGTGTACGACATCACTGTGAGTTAATCAGTTGGAAAATAAAACGTTGGGATTCTAATAAGTAATTTGTCAATTTTTACAACCCCCAGACACATTGATCCATGGGGATTAATGAAGATGCTTGATATTGTTGTAGATATGAACAGGGGAGATGGTGGGGACAGTAATCAGTCATGCGGTATATTTGTCCTACCTCGTTTTTCTCTTCCTGGGGACCAAGTCAATCTGCATAGGGACTTACTTCATCTGAGGAAGAGAGAGGGAGAGAGAGAGAAACATTAAAGCCAAATAATCATTTATTACAGTGTCTACGTGTACAGTATGTATACAGGCAGATGTTAAATACAGACACTTGGAGATGGGCCCCATTCTCTGAACATCTCTGATATGAACTCAATGTGCAGGTAGTTATACAATATAGAAATAAAACAGGTACTCCAGGTAGTAAATGGCCCCCAATGTAGACCCTTATATCACATTTGAGGAGAGGGGGTGGGTGTGTGTGGGGGGAGGGGTGACAGTTGACAGAACCCCATCTCCCATTCAATTGTGGGGAGCAGGTGTGGCATCCAGTTATCCAGTTTTGCGAATATTTCAGCACAGTTTGCCAATGATAATTTACTTCAAAATCAGCAATCCCCAAATCAGATTGAGGAGGATATTTATTGGATGATATGTATGACCTTTGGGCTTTCGTTAGCGAAGGCCAGCAGACCACATTCTCAGAGACTGTAAAATGACTGCAATCAACTGTGATCACCTTCTTTTGATTCTTCCATTACAAACATCTCATGTCAGGCTCCGATTATGTCATACAGCCAAGTCTGACTATACTGTATGCAGTTGCAGATGCAAGATTAACTGTAATGTGAAGTTGCTAAAGGTTCTCTTCAAAAACAAAGCAGATCACATAGTTCTAAGAAAACTCAAAATGTACATAATCAATAGGGTGTAGGCCTATACAGTACAATCGCAATGTGCTGTGTACATAAATATGCATCTTGAATGACTTTCAACTATGCAAGCCCCCTGAACTGTGTATGACACAGCCATGCTAAGCCCAAAACTACTTTGACAGAACCAGTTGAGTCACTGCAACTCCTCACAAAAGTTTCCTAACCTTGAGAGCACAGGCAACCCCGAAAAAGTAATAATAATTCTAACCTGATCTTCCTACTTATTTTATATCTCCCTTCAGCAACCTAACTTCTACTCGGCAACAGTGCAGTTATTAATTCATGAGGCACTAATTAGTTCTTTGTTTAATTTTGTGTTAAACAGACTGACCGGAATGATAACGACTCGCGCTGTAGCGCTTCGGTCCCATGCCGCTCCTGTTTGCTACAACAAGGGAGCATCGTGCGACTAGCATGATGAACCCAATTCCCTTCTAAGTTGCACTTCATTAAGTCAAAATGTGACAAGGAGCTTAGAGGAAGAACTGGCAGATCTGATCATACATAACAATGCAGGCCCAGTAAGTTTGGAGAAGGGGGGGGTAGGGAAGGTGGGGGGTGGGTTGTGGATTCCAGCATGCATGTTGCTAATTTTCTATTTTTAACCCTTGGGGGCCGCCTTTCATTTTCCTTTAATTGTTTTTGTTAGGAGCTGCAGTGTCCTGTCTTTAAATTGCAGCTCCAATCAACTCCCCTGATCAACCCCCTGTGCAACATCTCAGACAGACAAGTAAACAACTGGGTTGCCCTTTTCCATGGTGTGGCGTGGACGGAATGCTTCGGTAAATAGGTGACGCCTTCGCGCTGCACATATTGGCTGACATTTGATAGAAAACTAGCGTGTCAGAGAGGTAGTGGCAATCAAACAGAACTTGAAACATAACATTTTTGGCTTTGTAAGTAGAGAAACCTGCTGGGCCACACCAAAGCCAGGGTGCAATAGCACGTCGGAAAACAGGGAGGCTTCAAGGTTTTTCCCATCACCCCATATTTCTCATACTGTACCATCTGAGAAATGTTTCTGTTGAATACATTATTGAGGAGCTAATAACATGCATAGCTGAAAGATTAGATCTTTTGCCACGGAACAAAATGTACGGTACAATACTTACACACCCACAATGAACAATGCATCTATTTTCATCAAGTTGTTGTGAAATGTATGCGTTAGTGTCTTGACGTAAGTCCGCATTCTCAAAGACAACTCACTGCTTTCACAGTATCGTACCCAGCAGGTAACTACTACAGTCAATTATACTATCAATAGCATGGTAATTGTGTATGATAAAAAAAAATCTAGTTCTACAACAAAAAAACAACACATTTTTCTCTGAACAAACAGAAAAGAAGCCTCTCCAAGATGTTCACCCGCTCCAAGAACCTCCTCACTAGCTGAAGATGATAAAATCAAAAAGCAGACAAGTAATTACACTGTATAATAGGCAAGATTGGCATTTTCAAAATCATTTTCATGTGGATGGAAATGACATTGCACAGACTATTTTGTATTCACTGGTGCAGATAAATAAACAAGGCATGGAGAGGGGGGGGAAACCATAAAGAACGAGCAGTACAATGGCAAGCAGGTCAGTAATTAGAAACTCTGTTTGCACAGTAATAATTTTAATATATTCATCAGGAAACAGGGCATGCCTAGCATGATAAAATCCCATCAAGGAACACATCCCGGCTCTCTCTTAACCTTTGTAACACACTGACAGCATATTGTGGAGATTTTCAAAGACAAAAAGCAGTTCAGAAATTCTAACACATGCAGTGAAGGCCTTTCTTTTGCCAGGATACTCAGCATAAGAACAGTTGACATTATAACATGGCATGGAGATGCAACCTTTTTTTCATGCTTGAATTGCTCAGTAAGGGGTACAGTAGTATGTTGATCAGTGTGTATACTCACTTTAAGAGCCTTTCACTATAAGAGCCTTTCACTATCTTACCATCGTTAAAAGTGAACATTGCTGATATTTCACCACTACAAACCATTAGAAACAATGAATGCTGTGTTGAAAGAGAAATGAAATCGGTATAACCTTGTTTGTTATTGTGTGTGGTGGTGATGCTATGGAAATGATTGCAAATTGTTTAAAGGAGTCCTGACACGTAAAAAAACCTTGACCTCAAGAAGCCATTTCCCAAAGAGAGAGGAATACATAATTGTGAGAGGAACTCAAGGAGGAGCAAAAGGTAATCACTGTCAACAACATTCTTGCTATAAGATTACTTTGTACAGAAATAGCTCAGATGCATTCAAGCGTGGAGTATACCGGTGCACGCACACCCAAAGTGCATGTTATGTTAATGTGTGAACACATCTAATACAAACCAAAGCTCATAAAATATGTAACAGATTTTCTTCTAAAAATGTAAGTCAGTGAGCAAGTCAAACTAATATCGTGTAACTTGAGTGTGTGGGGGTCTACAAATCTAACAATTAAAATAACAGGAACACACACAGTCAGTCTGTTGAGCAAAAACGCTTAAGATAACAATCTTCTTTGTTGTAATGATTGCCAAACTATTGTCTTTGTTTCCTGGTTTCATTTCTCACACATAAACTTAGAAACTTAAACAGTTTACATGAGCCCAGCCCAAATGAAGGCTAATCACTAATTACATGAACCAGAAGCCATACTACCAGAATAACTTTCTCAGCAAAAGGGCTTTTCTTCAGTTTCTCCAGCTTTGTCCAATGGTGTGTGTCCTTTCCAACTGACTTTTTGAATGGCCGTGGCACAATGATAAATTCAACATTTACTTAATAACACTGCTCATGCATATTTGACAGCACCTAGTAGGCCCCCTTTTTTGTGCTGTCACTTCTCCCTCCTATACCCCCCCTTCCCTTAGGAAAGAACAGAGCTGGGGCTTAGGGGCAGCTACCTCCACAACCGCACTGTCCTCTTCTCGCCTAATTTTAGTTGTCCGTCCCTTTGAAACCTCAGCCTCACGCAAGAAAGGCGAGCAATGTGCAACAAGTGCCGGCGCCATGGAAACCCCAGTTTTCCCCCCAAAATATTCCTTTTTATCCCTTTTGAGGACCTGTCACTGAGCAAAGCAAGCATCACATGACCCCAGGCCCAGCCGTGACAAAGCCTATTTTCTGCCTGCTCCTTGATTGATTAAAAAATACTTTTTAGGAAAACCATGTTAAGGGACAAAAAAAAGTGACACGTTGAAGAAAGGACCCGGGGGGATGGCCCAATCAGACGGTTTCCCTGGTAATATTGCATGGAAAAGGGAGAACAATATTATAATCGCCTCAAAGGAAGGGTCAGGCCAAGCATGAAACTTGACAACAATGGTGATTAAGATGATCATAAAAAAAGCTAGTGATTTGGTAGGTAGGTTAAATCTAACAATACTTAACACCACAATTGAACAGTGCACATATTAGAACATATTTTTTTACGATTATACTTTGAATCCATACCACCTTTGTGAGTTAACACATCAAACACATTTGCATTATAGAGCATGACTGAGCCATTTGTTATTCAGTTACACACAGTTATTTGTTATACCCAGTTATTCAACTTAGATATCTGGATCTTGCCATGCGTGTATTACTGGCTATGTAAACCGAACTACACTGACTTCCTTTTGATTTATGATATTCACCCCAGCCACTACAAATGATGGTGTGTAATCTCTGCTTATTCACAGTCTAGTATCCCCCCTCGATGATTATTAATGCTTTTTGCATTAGGTTGAGAGCAAAATTAGACATGTTCCGTTGTGACTGGTATGTAATATGGGATCAATATGCTATGCATTGAACATTTCACTCCTCTCGTTGACCTAAGTGACAGACCATTTAAAACTGAGAGAGACTGGCTCAGCTGGTCTGCCTGACACCAAAGGGAGGCCACATTATTAATTCATCTAAAAAACATAGGTCAATACTAAGAGTTCATTGCTTACATGTTTTTGCCTGCTTTGTTCATTATATTATTTCCAGGGAAATGGATCTTTATTTTCTGTATATCATACGAAAGCTGGGTAACACATAACAAGAAAGGATGATATGTTGTGTATGGTTTGGATTTTAAGTGAGATATTTTTTTTGTAAATCCAGAAGATAATGCTTCTGAAAGGGGATTTGGATTCTGTTTTCCCCTTTGTTTCAGCCTGGAGATGATGGGGAGATATCTACAGAGAACAGAGGGTGAAGCAGGAAGCATTGAGAGCGTCCACACATGAAAAATTAGTATTCCAGATCCTGATGGTTCTAAACACAAAAAGGCCCCGCCAAATCCCCACGGCGGAGGTGTCAGACGGAAAATGACGAAAATCTGCTCCTTGACAGGGAGTCATTTATATTTTAGCTTCGTTCCATTATCTTAACGAATCCATCATCAGCCAATGCAATATTAACAGCAGAAAATCAACTCATTAGATCCAGGGGGATTTAATCAAGATTGCAATCATGTATGCGGTTCCTGGAGAGTTAGCTTCTTTTTTTTTTCTTTTTGGTCCTTTCCACATAATTGCCGCATCTCAGATCTTAATAAATTATTCTCGATCTGAGATTGATGCCTTTTTTTCTCTCTCTCTCTCTCTCTCACGCCAAGCACTCACCGTCTCTGACTATAATATTTACCATAAACATTATTATGTCATGGGCACACAGTTTAAAATGGCCTTTAGCTAACTCAGAGAAGTAATTGGCTTTTCCATTTCTCTCTCGTTTCCTTGCTAATTGCCCAATGATATTGCCCAACAGTTCCTTCAGAAAGAGAAAAAAAGGTTCCTTTTGGACAAGCTGGGATGTGCTGCGGAGATTTCACAACCTTTATTGGTCAGATGTTGAAAGACTTTCCTGTGTTTGATATCGCTTAACAAGTCAGGCAAACAGATACAAATCTGTTCACATTTGATCAACAAAATTGCATGTGAAACCTGAACATCAGCGAGATGTAAACAGAGATGGCTCAAATATCAGGTAAGGATGCTATTCTAGCCCAGTGTTTCACATGAAAAAGCACTTAAAAAGAGCTTCACTGGCATTGCCTATGCTATG
This sequence comes from Nansenia antarctica, assembly GCF_963989245.1. NCBI lineage: Eukaryota > Metazoa > Chordata > Actinopteri > Argentiniformes > Microstomatidae > Nansenia > Nansenia antarctica. The sequence goes on from NC_137676.1 coordinate 45,522,195, forward strand.
ATGCTATGATACTGATAAACAGATTCAAAGCGTCTGTGTTGCTACAGTACAATTGACAAAGGGAACTGCAGTATAGACACAGGTAATTACAGCATTATCTGAGGATATGTATGTGCAGTCAATACCTTTTCTTTGGCACTTGTGCCTTTACAGTATGTGGGCCTTTCTCCCCTGCACCTCACTGGTTCCACTCATCCCTCTGACAACTGGGCTTCCTTCACAGACAGGATTAACTCCCAACATGTTCAACATGATCCAAAAGTGTAAAAACTGTCGAAGAGCCCTTTAATCTGCCTATGGAACAAAGCCTTTTGTACAAGGGCTAACCTGACCTTGTCACTCTGAGTTAAACTTCTTGTCTATTCGACAATATAAAGCCCTTGCAAGGCCTTCCCCCCCTCCCTCTCTCTTTCCCTCCCCCCCTGTGTCTCTCCTTCTCCCTTTGCCCATGACTGGGCCTGTGTTGCAGCACCAAATGCTGTGGTAATCCCTGTCTCTCTGAGATGGCCAATAGTAAATCCGAGCCCTCAGTAAACCAATCTCAGAGTTTTTTATCTTGATTTATTAGATTACCAGTCCTGGGTCCCTGAGTCCCTGCTACACATACTAATCCTAATCGGAATAGACAAGTATTAGCCCAGTTCAAGGGGAGCTAAACTGTGACTGTGGCCAACTTTCAGTGCAAGGGCAGCTACAGGCTTATAGGCCTGGTGTGTATTTTTATCTGTTGTCTTTTTTTTTCTTCTTTTACATTAGGAGAGTGAGTGTGTAATTAAATACATCAATCCTGACACACCAACCCTCAAAAGGCCTACAACCACTGAACCCCGTCCAGTTTGCCTTTTCTCCCCCAGTACAATGAAGTTACTGAGCCAAGCCCAATCATTTGTATCTTTCTCAGATTTTTAACTACGAGCAACGCAAATATGAAAAGAGAGTCCTGTTGAAAACATTTGCAATAATTAATTTTACATCTGACTGAATCCAAGCAGTGTTGTCAAATCAGGAGTAAGCAGGGTTGGCTCATTCCCTTTGGTCTAAAGAATGTTCCAAACAGTAAATCTAAATCACGTCTTATCTATGACCTGTAAGTATAACAACAGGGGAGGGAGAAAGAGAAAGTGAGGGGCTTTAAAAATGCAAAAAGAATAGCTATGATTTAATTGTGATTGTGACAATAATATTGTGATTCACAATCAAGACAATCAAATCATAGCTATTCTTTTTATACATATTATGTTTTCAACACGGATAACCTAGATGAAGATTACTGATCTTGTGTACCATTTTCAACCAGTCCTATTGAATATGAATTGGCGTGAGTAGAGGCTGGACTGAGCCCATGTGACACATGAGGCCAGGGCTGGGGAACATTCAGAAGTGTCTGCTTGTACACTAATGCTGGTGGCAGCTGTTAGCCTGCCAAAAAGTGCAGTAGCAGCAGCAAGGATATCCTGAAATACTATTGAAAACCGCTAAACCTCCTCCTGGCTGATGTAAAGTTATACTGCTGCTTGGCGCCAGCACAGTCAATCACTGATCAATCTGGGAAAGTAAAAAATGGAGCAGAGGCCATGGTCCTGCAGCTGCGGTTTTTCATCTTAAAAAGGTGAAATGGCTTTTCAGAGTAAAACATCAGATTTTGTATGATTTTGTACACTACTTTAGTGCATTTGAGTGTGTGCGTGTGTGCATGAGTGAGTGTGTGGGTGCGTGTGTATGCGTGTGTATGTGTGTGTGTGTGTGTGTGTGTGTGTGTGTGTGTGTGTGTGTGTGTGTGTGTGTGTGTGTGTGTGGGTTTATGTGTGTGGCATTACAACAATACGGTTGTGGCCTCTGCCCGCTGCCCTCAGGGTGACAGAGGGAGCTATGGGAGATGTGACAGCCATGTCTGCTGCCTGTATGTGTTTGTTTGCCCCTGAAAATGAGACACTGGTTTCACCACAGCCCCCTGGGCATGTTTATCTCAGCCTCCACTGCATGTCCACCATCTGATACAAAGAGGAAGTCCACCTGATAATAATAGGTCCATTGACATGGAGATACTGTACAGATTCTTATAGGATGTGCAAAACCAATGGAATCAAATTATTTAATTGGAGTTATAGATCACTAGGATTATACTTATATAATATATATATTATATAAGTACGTTTTGCTCATTACGTTGTATGATGTACCATGAGAACAGAACTCAAAATAAAACGCATTACATTAATACAGTAAGAAATATAAAATATACTCATAACATTTATTTAATGCCTGCATAATTCATACTGGGTGTTCATAAATATAGCTGTCACTGGCCTATGTTCTTAACTGACGACAAAGCATTTACAAACATTTATACAATCCATGTACAAATGGGTTGCTCTTGTATAGTGCCCTTCAACTCAAGTCATTAAGTGTACTTTGCAAGGAATATTCATTTCCTTAGGTAGACCTCGTCAGCCTTGTGACCCAATCCATATCTGTTCTGTCCTGCCTGCCCTCCCCGGTCTCTCCCCCTTTTCTGTAAGTGGGAGATATTTCACCAGCCTATCAGTTTCCCTTTAAAGCGGCTGGTATATGCAGGAAAGGCGCCCATGTAGGGTCACTGATTCTCCTCTGCGAGTTCCTTTTTGATTCAACTGTGAGGCTAGTTAAATGTATGTACATCGCTCCCGTTTTCTCTTCCAATGATTTACTTACTAATGCTCCAATAATCACATAAGAGGGGAATTCCCCAAATATCATTTTAGAGAGTAGGCTTTGTTTATAAAGGGCCAAACAATTGAGCTTTTGAGAAATAGGCCTACAGTTGAGTATTTTGAGAAAATAAAAGTTGTAATATAAGGTCCTACGGCCAGACACATCTTAAGCCAGATCTTGACAATTACATGTGTGTATGCAGGCCACAGTCGAATCCAGTCTGCTACCAAATCATCTGAATCAGATAATTTCCATGGAGAGACGTGGAGAGAGGGAAGGCGAGCAGCTGCTTAAATGTGCGGAAGGTAGGAGGAGGTTAAAAGGAGTCAATGGAGGCTAAAGAGACAGCAGGTCTACCGATGACAGAAAGAGTGGCCAGGGACTGCAGTTCAGGACTTCTGGAAACCACATCAAACAGGCCATGGAATGCTGCCAAGACGAACACACACCAACTGTTGCAAAAAGGAGGGATAGAAAAGAGGGAAGGAGAGAGAAAAAAAGAACAGGGTAAAGAGAGAGATGAGGGAGATAGAGATAGAGAGAGGCAGAGGCTTATAGAGGGAGGGAGAGAGACAGAGAGAGCAGGAGAGGGAGGGGGTGAAAGGGGGACTGGTGGTGGTGGTGGTGGTGGTGGTGGCATGTAGTTATGGGAAACACAAACGGCCCATGCCTCACTGCTCCAATCAATCTAGTCCCACAATCAATCCAGCAGCCGCGCTACAGGCAGGCCCCACTCTCAGGCCTATCAGAGCTGAGCCACTTGTTCAGAGGAGCACCTGACTAATACCCACTACAATGTCACTTCTATATTTGTGTCCTGCTAATCTGCTCTCCGGGCTCCAATCTTTTCCACTTTCTCGCAAATTTATCACTAGACCGAAAGGCCGGTGCCAGATCCTAAGTGCCTCACCCTTTTAAATTAAACAGTGGCATTTGTGATAAAGCCACTAAATTCCTTATCTAACTGCTCTGAAGAGTCTTTCAAGGCAAAGTGTCACTTTTCCTAAACCGGAGCGCTCATGACGCCATACGCCCGCTGCCCCCCACGCGGCTTTTCTGTCCTCTGTTTGAAGGAGAGAATGGGGGTCAAAAATAGAACAAAGCACGTTGCAAAACAGACAGCTATTTTTTGTCTATGTGGAGTTGTGATAATGGCCAACTAACAACTAACATGGGCAGTTTATTTGGTTGTCATCCTATCCTTGATTTATATACAACTATGTTCAACTCACATTGAACATGATCAACTGGTTATGTTAATCTACACAGTATAACTTAAGAAATGTATTACAGAAAGTAATGTACTGTATAGAAATGAATGATGGCTGTTGAAAATGTTATCAAAATCATACTATACATACAGCAGGCTTCCAATGTATTGTTAGGGTTAGCTTTACACACAATGAGATTCATATACAGTAGATCAAAGCTGAGTATTGGAAAAAATACTTCAGTGAGATACTTTGTTGTGCTTCCCTACCAATAACGCAGGGTGTCATTCATTTACTGAACCAGGTGATGTGTCTAGATAAGCCTGAGGCAATGACAGAGCATGTCTTTCTGTGTTCCTCATAAGTAGTGAATCCCATGTCATTCGCCCTAAATAATACGATTACATCTAAGTAAAAGTGTTTAAAACCATTTTTTTTCCATCACAACATATCAACCCAAATCAGTTAGACATTGTTTAGGAGTTGAGTTGTGTGTGTTAGTGTCAGCTAGGGTTATGGTGTCCTTTCTGCAGAACCACAGTAACACTGGCTTGTCAATAAATTTCTTGTTCGCTGGCTTTCCATTGCAGATTCATTACCTAATATGGCACCGCCTGCATTCTGGGTTATTTTGAGTATGTGTGATAATACTCACTCTCTAACCTTGTCCCTCTTTATAGATTCCAACATTAGGCAAGCTGGAGGCTCTCAGAGTGTGGCATACTGTATTTGTCGGAAGCAAGCAAGCAAGCAGGTCAAAAGTACTGTAATTGATTACACTTCTATGTCATGCTCTGTGTACTTTTGCTGGAATGTAATGTTACAGAATTTGTCAGTGGAATATGCTACAGTACAAGGCATGTGTTATGTAAAATTCAATAAACATGTTAAGACTATGAATAGTGCCCAGTGCTATTAGTCAAGAGTAGGAGAATATGTTTTGATACTGTACCTTTAGCAGTCTTGCAATAACTTTCTGGTCAAACTCCTTTCATTCAAACAGCTTAACTACGATACTAGTAAACTATCTTCTTTATTTAGGGCTGTATCATTTCAACGCCAGTACTTGTGCTGCTTGCCTCAGTGTTGTTTTTAGACCTTTTCTTCGGTTTCTAATCTAGTTTTGATATGGTGTGATGTGACTTCCTACTCCTGCCCGTTCCATTGTTTTTCCACTTTTTTGAGGAATGAGGTTAAAACAAACTGTTCCTTTGTAGAAGGTCAAAAAACACTGTTAAGAAAAAATTAGAGTAAAGGTAATGGTATGTGACCCAAAGGGGATTCCTGTCCCAAAGCGAGGCCCTCTAAACTGACTGGTGGAGTATAAATACAATGAGCAGTCTCTATAATTAAGAGGAAAAATCTTCAGTTTGACACTCTGGTCTCCTCGCAGCAATACTCCCTTAATCTTGGTCTCTGGTGTTTATTTATCAGTTTGGAAACTTCTATGCCGAAGGACTCCTTGATTATTTAGACAAGACACAAGAGTATTTCCTGGGCCAACAGAGTGAAATCTCCAATGCAGACCTCTAAGCAAGTAGTTTGCTTAATGCTTGACCCTTGACCTCTCCTGGGTAATAATGCCTCCATATCTACCCATACACACGTAGTAGAACAGCACAATCAAATATTCCGATTCCTGAGAGGTAGTCACAAAGCACAGGGAAACACTCGCAAACAAACTGGGCTGATACACAAAGCCTTTTTGTCTGTAGTAAATAAATGAATGTGTCTTAAAACTTACTTTTTTTAAAATATTGGGGGCGAGGGGTTATACAAAATATAACATACCAAGACAACTATATCCTAAACAAGTTTCATCAGACATGTCTAAGTTATGTGAGATAATATTATATATATATATATATATATTATTATATATGAGATAATATTTCTGCTTTAGATAAATCAGAGAACAAAAGCACAAATGCCCACAGAGCAACCAGTCTCTGACCCTTTCTAAGATATTCCGCTCCCTTCCTTTTTTTATTGTTTTTTTTCCAAAGAGGAATTGCCCTCTGGTTAAGATTTCCAGCATTTTCCATTTTCTTCATTTTTTCACACACATGTCATCTCAGCTGTTCCCCCCTTTAGTCACATTGGTTTCACACAGTTCACAAAAATATGCCTGAAAGTCATGAAAACAGCAACTGCAAGCTGAGATCTGCATGCAAAAATGAAAGGCTCAGAATAGATGAATTAAATCTCTGTTATCCAGCTGTCCTCCTTAAATCACTCCCAACCCCTTCAACAAGTGGTCACAGGCCAGGGCAAACCAGATTATTTCAATAGCACTAGAACCACAAAAGAAGTTTCTGTTAGATTCCTCAACTGATTGCCTACATTTTACAACTGAAAACTGGGCTGATTCTGTATCTTTGGAAATAATTACAGTATGCCTTTGTATCATCCTTCCTGTTGGAGAAATACTGCTCTGCATTCCTAGTAGAGAACAAGGACATTGGAAGGGGGAAGTGGGGAGTTTTGCTCTCTTAGTTAGAAAACAGCAGTATTTCTCACAGCTTTAATAGGAAAGTGAGAGAGAAGGGTCAGTTTAAGCCAGTGGAGCGAACACATTCACAGAACCACTGTTCAAACCTTATCTCATACAGTAAGTACATACAGTGTAGCTAAACACAAGGTAACATACTGTAATCTCCTTGTTTTCCTTTTTATGTTTTGTTTAGGATTGAATCCCACAAATCCACAGCCAACCAGAGTGATTGCTTTTCAGTGTTGGCAAAGCTGCTTCAGTTTCTGTGGAGCAGTCCTCAACACTTCATCTCTGAAGGCCTGAACGTATAGTCGCAGCCACAGAGCAGTCAGGAGCATAAATTATCAGTGTTATTTAACATGTGCTATTAAAGGGTTGCCAGATTTCAGACCAGCTGCTAAAATTAGAGCATTTAGCTGTTTTGGAAATTGATCAAATAAGTTCTAAGTGAGAGCTCCCAATGCAGTTGCTATTGAAAATGACACCAAACTCCAAATCTTTGGTAAAAGGGTCAATGATGTTAGTGTCAGATGTGTGATCAGAAAGGATAACAATTGTCATGCGTTTTGTGAACTGTATTGCCAACACATCAAGGCCAAAAAGGGGTGAAACTCATACGGTACTGTGGTTGTTTTGTGAGGGATAAAAGAATTAAACAATGTGTACCATATTTTGGTGGGTTTAAAACGTCTTCATAATATGTGTAAATATTCATATTATTTGTATTATTTAAATACGTAAATGGCAAATAAATAACTTCTGTATCTTCCAAGTCAAGCATTGTTTTATAAACCTTGAGGAGATACGCATTGTCTTTTGCATACATTTTTCAGTACAGCTCTACCGATTCCTAGCAGATGAACAGTATGCGGGGAAAGACAACAGCTGAGAACAGCCATTATGATCATGATGACCACGACCATGATGTACTGCAATACTGATCCTGTATTAAAAAGTCCTAACAAAATCCAACTGCTTGTTGCTTTCAGACTGTGCTGAAATGCAGTGTACAAGCAGTCATCCCATCCACCAACAGTACACAGAGCTAAGGTGATGTTAGGGAGTGCAGTGGTCAGACTCACCAAGCCAATAAATCCACAGCCAGTCAGGGAATGGTGTCTCAAAGCCTCACAATCAGCCACCAGATAAATGGTATTTTGTGCTGACTGCATTGTCTCCTGTCTCTGTGTTCTGGTAATCTAATGTGTTCAACATGGTCTTGGTCACCTTGACTTTGGTTGCCATAGTGCTGAACACAAACATATCCCCACCCAGAAATCAACCAAATAAGGCTTGGGGGGGGGGAAATCTCATAATCAGAAGGCTCAAAGGAAGACTGGAATATACCGTAAAATACAGTGTATAGGTCACACCCACTGTACTGTTTTTTAATGTGTACACTACTTGCTAGGGAAAGGTTATTGTTGACACAGACCAATTAATTGGGATAAAGTAATCATTGTGCTAAGCTAAGGCTATTGTTAACTCAAGGGATGATAATTTCATAGGCATCAACCAAAATAAATGGAAGTTCTTTAGAATAGAGAGTTCTTTCAGGACAAGTCTGTTTGTACTGAAAATGACCTTTAAACACTTTCCTCCAACACGGAGGAACCAGGCTACAAGAAGACAGCCGTCCTGTCTAGCTGTCGACCCCAGCAGATGTGAGTTCTGAAGAGTTCAAAAGAATTCTGCATGGGGGCAATTCTATTTACATAATCCTCCAGATATATTCCCCTGCAACCTAATCAAATTATTCACAAGTCTAGCCCCTAACCATGTAGAGTCCGCGATACACAGCCTTTCCATTACCAGCCCCGGTCCCTTAATCGTATCGAACCAACCAATGTCAATTTTCCCTTTAGAATGGGCAACAGACAGCAAACAAAGCATGGTTGTGTCTGCACACAAAGATTCCAGCCAAACAACATATTCCCTGTCTCGTCCACTTTGTTTGGCATTTCAAATTAGCCCGGGATTACATTTACTTTTCAAGTCCAGGGTACACTTCAAGAGAGAATATTATCACTGGAAGTACACATAACCTTAAGACAATTGAACATTATGTCTGATTCCTGCTTTCAAAGGAATCTAGTTGTTCCATTAATTACATTAATTAGTAGGCAAGCAGTTGGAGTTATGGAACACAACTCTAAAAGACAATTGCAGATGACACATAGGATAGCCATGTCCATGCTTGTAGTAACGGGTTGGGCAGTTCCCAAAAAAAAGGTTGTTCCTTTAGAAGAAAATTAAATAAATAAATAAATGTGAGACACCATAATCCCCTGCAATGTCGAATAAAAACAATTGTACTAACTGTTAAAAAAATGTCATTTGTTGACAGTAAAGACAGCATCACTATGTAACATTCATTGAATATAGGATTTTTACAGCATGCCCGTCTATCTTTATCTGCTAGATGATTCGGTGTGGCAATCTGAAGTGTTATCTAAAGCCCAATGCACACAGCGTGCGATTTCTGTTGCAAGTCAACATTCCATTTTGAAGTTTGAATGGAAGTCTATGAGAAAATCGCATCCCAATGCACACAGCCCCGATTTTAATCGCACGGCGAAAATTCGATTCCATTCATGACAACAATGGAAGTTGTCGTGCAACAGAAATCGCACGCTGTGTGCATTGGGCTTTAAATGTAACATTCTAGGTTAGCTATGCATTAGCCTAAAGTCAAGCTTTCATAAATCCTTCAATCATGTTTTCAATTCATCTGGAGAAAAACATATTCTAATCAATTGTTATCACTTGTCATTGGATTATTAAATCAAAGACATTCCAGACCTTCACACTCTAACAGCACACACTAGCTAGCTGTGATTAAACCATGTGACTTTTTCATGATCTCCAAAACATTCAGCAAATTGTAACCTGCAACATAAAATAAAGTATATTTTGAAATACGTAGCTATAGAGACGATATGAAGTTACGCAAATCTTGAGAGCTCTCTCAAATTAATACCACTGAAATTAAGCACTTATATCTTCTGTTGCCTTTGTCTTATACTGTACGTTTGTTTGAGTCTGTAATAGGGATGGGAATCGAGAACACATTTTTTGATTAACCAGAATAAAATGCCTCAAGGTTATCGGTTCTCTTATCGATGCCGGCATGTTTTTTTTTTGTAGGTTAGAGCATCTGAACATTCCAATATAAAAATGTCGGAGCAAGTCTTTGCAAAATGTTATGATTGCGGCTTGATTGGTACTCTAGTCTAGAGAATATTATTAAAATAATCAAATCAAATCAAATGGCAGTCCTCATCAGTATGGATGTAATATATTCTTGGTCACTGGTTGGTTTTGTGGCAGTGTTACGACTTTCAGTACCTCACCAAGGGGAGAGCTACAGACTCATTCAGCACGTTTTTTCTTTAAACCCATCACTGTAACATTCATCTCCCTTTAACAAAACAGGCAATAATTATGCTTATACATGGGATGAATTAACGTTCATTTGAATACATTTTAAAAGATGAAAATGACAACGTATCTACTGTCAACATCACTAAAGTTAGCAACAGAAAGCTAGCTAACTCAACGTTAATGTTAACATGATCATGTAAAATTGTTGGCCACCAGCAAAATGATGGTAATGTTATCGTTGGTGTCCGCCATGTTTACAGTTAGTTTGTAAAGACTTTTAACTGACCGTTGAAAGAGTGCTCTGAAACCAGCAGATTTCCAGAGTGCATTTCCAAACGTATTTACAAATATGTGTTTATTATTGCTTATAGCACAACTGTTTATGCTTGTCAACAGATGCTAACTGCATATACGCTATTGTTGCTAAGAAGAAAACACTGACAGTTTTCAGCAGTAAGTGTAATGATAACATGAATTAACAGATAAATGTACACTATTATCTTGACGCTGAAAACCTATAGGCCTACTTTTTCCACAAAGACAATTGATCAGGAATCAATAAGGGAATCGATAAGCAGAATCGATAATGGATTCTGTATCAATAACATCTTATCAATTCCCATCCCTAGTCTTTAGTGTCCTAATGCTTCATTCCATTGTTTAGCAACGTGTTATTCCTTTATGTTATCACTTTGGCCAGGGGGTAAAGAGTTAATGCATGAGGCAACATCCAGCCGAAGTTAATGTCCTATGTGCGGTCAATTTTCAATGACTTCTTTTCCCACATCGAAATAAACTATTTTATGTCTCCAAATATGCAGATCATTTTGCTTAATGAAAGATGCTTGACGTCTCAGATCCAATTAATATGCAAATGCAAGTGAGGATTTATTTGTGACATTCTGTATGGGTGAGAGAAAACAAAAAGGCTTCTTAACAGTAACACTAATTGCTGTGACTGATTGTCACATATCATCATTCACTCTGAATCTCCTAAATACCAAATTTCAGATAAAATTCTCATATGCACTTTGTGTGGATTTATTTACAAAGGGATAGTATATATCAAAGTGCCTGGTAGTGCAAAGTCTTTTCTTAGAATGACAAGCGCTTAGGCATAAACATCTCCTCTCTCTCTCCCATTCTTGTGCAATTTGTATTGCGACGGGTTTGTAAAAAAAAAAAAAAAAAAAATCAACAGAAAATACCCCAAAGTACCCGAGATTGTTAAAAAGAAATCTCTTGTTCTCTGAAGTAAATTCACAGCTTTTTCTTGTGAACTATAAACATTACATATTTATCAACCAGACCCGTTAATATATATTGGGTTCTATCATGATTGAGCATGCACTGCTTGTACTGTACATAGACCACATGTGGCTCAGGTGCATCAAATATGGCTATTAGCAGGTGTTGATTTTTGTATCAGTTAAGAACAACTTTGATGCGTTAAAACATGCAGAGGCAATTGATGAGATCAAGAGATGACAATACACAGTACGCCCATATACTTCTCACTGCTAATTTGTTAGATACTCAATCTTGATTTTTGCCAAAAAGGTCTTCGGAAATTCATTACCATATGCCCATATTGTTTGCCAGCCAGGTTGAGAAAGATGTTTTCTTTGGATATGGCAACTCCTTGCAATGGTAGACTAATGCAATTCATCTTCTACATGGAAAAAGCTTCAATCAATGATGTATTTATTACTGTAAAAATAAAATCACTAATGTAACTCCACTATTAAAATCCTTTAATGGATGGAGCAATATACTTTGCTGTTTGCATCATCCTCCCGCTTTAATGCCCAAGGCACTATACAGTATATGGCTTGCATTGCAAGTAATGTAAAGCGTGATTGACTTGAGGCATGACACGTGACTTGAGCCCACAACACTGTGAGAACGAGCCCTATAAATGAAAAGGGACCCCCATTAGTCTTCTTTTATACTTTTGACTGATATTGAGGGATAAATAGAAATACAACAGGTGGGCTTAGTGATCTGATCCTCAGAAACATAATATTCAATAAATGGTGACACTTGTGTATAGTACTGTAGTTTATTTTGTCTTGATAAGATAGTATAGTTCTGTATACTATATTGGGCTACCCTCCAACATTTTGTATATCATCATTGAACGGTCAAAGAGGAGTGAGGCTGTCATGATTTAGTGCATCCCAATTGAGAAACACTTCCGGGCCCATAAAAACAACAATCAGCCTCTTTGGATTAAAAGGCCCTATCTCCTTTAACAACGATCGAAAAAAAGATGCTGACTGGCAGTTGGGTGGGTAAAATGAAATGATCCATTGACACCACCCATGATGCTTTTAATCCTCCTGTGATATCTTTATAGCTTCTAGTCTTGCTTCATCAGTGACAAAACCTTCTAATTGGTGCTATCTTTAGGGGAAAAAAAGGATTTGAACTGACAGTTTACTTTATCTAAACAATTACTGTATATGCATGACTACAGACCAACTTTGACATTTTTGTAAATTCTCAGAACTTCATACAGTATCTGATACAAGGAAAGGGCAATTTACTTTGAGAATAAATCAATTAATAAAATTAGCATAGGCGACTCTCACAGATTTCTGCTGTACTACTGTGTGGTCAGAGAGCTTATTCAAGGTCATTGTTAAGCATAGTGAGCAGAAGTCTAAAACAAATTGATATCTTTTAGACAAAAACTGCTCGGTGGCTGACAGTCAGTTACATTCTATTAAGTTCTTTGAGTGTGAGTTTACACAATGCAAGCTATGTTTATATTATTCTTAAATAGACCTACTGTACATACACAGAAAACTCTACCCGTACTTGCAAATTAATGAATTGTAATACTTATAACACATTGTAATGACTGTACAATACATAAACACTAAACAACCCATTCACATAGAATGCTTAACACTTTATAAAGTCTTGGGTAAACGTATTTCTGTGTCTGAATCTGTCAGTGTTTGTGTGTGTGCTTGATGTCTGTTTGCATGCCGACCTAGACTCAGATCGGTGTTTGAGGAAGTAATTGCTCTGCTCCTCTCCTCCTCGGAGTGGCCCAGGATGGATCTGCGCGGGCTGTTTAGCAGTCAATGGCCGGTGCAGATTGTAAACAGATCTCCCATGAATTGCGGGTTTAGCGGTTTTGTGCGTCTCCAAACAAGGTTCTGCTGATAACACCATTCTCTCTCTGACGAGGGCTGACAAAAATCTGCCACTTTGCTGCAACGCTGTGATTTGAGAGGTGCCAATCAACGTGATTGACAGTATTAATCCCCCACAGGAGCAAATAAGAGGAGAAAACAAACCATGCCCTTATAGAAAACATTTCCCTGTTTAAATCCTACTTTGGGTAAATATTTTAACCATCTAATTGTACATTAAGTGCACGGCACTTGGGAGTTGAAGTGAAATTGAATAATTTCATTTGGCGACTTATTGTTTCAAACAAACATTTGTTATAGGGAGATAAATGACAAAAACAAATCAAGTGCATATCCTACAAATATAACATAGAGTATGGACGCTCTGCCCCCATTGAGCTTTAATGAGCTGATGCCATGTATGTTGCGTTTTCTTCAGCTGTATCTTTGTTGTGTTACTACTTAGGCCAAAGGGTCTAACAACCTTGACAATTGAACCACAACTATTCCACATCATGGTGAAATAGAAGTAATGAGAGCACTTGTGTCACTTTTTTACCCTTAAGAACCACACACAGTCCCATTACAAATTCAAGTGTTTTCATGACTTTCTATTTGCTTTTAATTTATTCAATCCATCCTTAATTTGTGGGCTGTCGTTCCGATTAAGACCTCATACAATTGCATGGCTCTGATACACAAAGAAAACTGTCACTTCTGAATTAAATATTGAGCTTTGTTGCCCAGTAGGAAAGCAAGTCATCAAGCATTAAGCACACATATTAATTTTCAAAGAACCAGTGGTAATGGAAATGTCTTGTGGACAGTGAAGCTGTCTTCACTCAACTGGCAAGCAGCCCCTATTAAAAATTGAGCTAAAACACATTATTCCAAAAATCTTGTTTTCTTGATTAAACCTCTATGTCTCCTCTATGTCTAACATATGGTAGAATGCATTTTCCATCAAAAAGTCATTAGACAATGCATGTCTAAAGACGTAACCAATATATATTTGTATTTATTTCATGGGCTAGACTTTGGGAGAAGTGATGAACTAAAAGATCACAAGCAAAGGGTTCACTGCATATTTGTGGTACTGTAGGTCTACTGTGAAATTAGAGTGCCTTCATCTTATATAGCATATGGGACCAACATGCATAAGAAAAGGGAAATCAGCAAAATTACAATTAGCCACAATTATTGTGTCTTTGATAATGCATGATGCAGATTGGATAATTTCCATTTTCATGACGATTATAGGAAAAGTACCAGGCCTGTCAAACTTGAGACTACATGCACATGGATGAGCTTGCATGTCCATCATGGTTAGATTAATACTATAATATGTCTTGGTTCGTCATACTGTAGCTGTTCACCTCACTGTTGCAGTATAGGTTATTGACGAAACCAATTCTTCAGACACTCAATTGTGAACTACTGTAAAACCAGCGAGGACGACAACTGGATATGATACAGGTTGTAGCCATGGTGTAGATGGATTATAACAACGGACTACACGTCATCTCAAAGCTTTCTGATGAGATGTCAAACATCCAAGGATTTCAATGGCAAGTATCAGACAGATCTTATTTAAATCGCTGGACGGACAACCATGAAATATTAGACACCCTACAGTACATACAAAGAGTACCCACTGTCTTTGGTTAGCATCAAAGGCTATTACATTTTCCCCACAAATGCTGTGAAAATGGCACATTACTTTGGCAGGAACAAAGAGGATAGGCCCCATGCTATGGAGGCAACCCCTCACTGATGCCCTGGTGACTCGGCCAGCCACTCTCCCAAGGCCTACTCCTTGATTAAATGCATAATCCACTACTCCCCATCCCCAATGATTTAGTGTGCCTTTAAATCAGCTTGCGCACACATAAAAACCTCAAATAAAAATCACCAAGAAAAACCATTGCACTCTAACTGTTCTATTAAAATGATACCCAGCCCAGCCTTTCTTCTCTGCAATACCGTTTATTCCACATGAATGCATATCTTCATTTTTTTCATAGGTATGCATATAAAATATTTAAAGTTTAAAATGTCACCGTTGAAACATCAAATGCAGGAGTCTCTCATTAATCAGGAAGGATGGAGGCTCTCTTTTAAGGTTATAACCCTTTGAAAGAGCAAAAATTACATTTTTGACCTTGAAGATGAGACAAACTCATAAACGTAAAATAATTTGCAGTTTAAAGGGGAAGAGATATCGGTTACCTCCGCCTGCAGTGCAGAGTTGTGGGGGAGACACCAAACAACTCTCATTTTCATATTTACATCCAAGCTGTTGAGATTAATTTGAAATCACATCAAGAAAAAAGAAACAAAACTCAGAGAAAACATCAAAAGAGGCAACTGTCGAACTTTCTAATCCACAGGGCCTCAGCTATCCGCGATGTGTGAAACCCCGACTTCTTTCATAGAGTTTCATTAAATGGTGCATGACATTTTCATTACTCAGTGAAATTAAATTCACTAATTTTCTTACAAGTCTGGTACGACTGGTATTTCAGGGAGGCGTAAAGAATAGAGCAATTGTTTGAACACCTACGCAAGTAAAACGTGAATCTGCCCTTGGAAAAGAAAAGGGATTTCAAAGCGTTGAAAGAAATGTGCTCCTTAATAAGAGTATGGGTTTTGATCTTTTGCCTAACTGATGCTTGCATGTTCATTTACTTCTAAACAGCTCAACATAAACAGTACTTCCATATTACTAATTTATAGTACATTTGGTATTCAGTAAGTCATTGACATTTTCATGCTATTAACCACTTTGATAGCCAATTTGTTAGAGACTACATATTTTATCAAATTAGAAACATGCTTCTACAATGAACGGCTTTTGATAAGAAACTAAAGAGCACATTCTAATGTCTTAACTTATTTAAGAAAATATACAGTTTGACTGAAACCACAATTTTGCATTAATGTTTTTTTTTTTTTTTTTTACTGCAAGCAGTGTTCAGCAAGGGCAAGCAATGGTTGAGGTAAAGATGGAGTCAGCCAGAACCTCAACACAGCCCCTCCTCTGGAGATGAAAAGGCTGATTACCTTCACCTCTCAGGGGTGCAAGCCACATGGCTGACAACATCATTGGAAAATAGACTGCTGAGCCCCTGTGGGCCCTATAACAGCTTACATTTAATGTAGGGAAAAATTCGCACTAAAAAGGAGGTGACACCACAGCCTGTGCACTCATATCATTGAATATATTATGAGGAAAAACACCTCTAGTTTAGTGTTTTTCATTGTGGAACAATAATAAGTGAGAACAATGAAATAATGTATAAAGGCAATGATGGTCGGTACTAGAGTGTAGTTAGAAGGCCTGACATGCTATAACAAAGCAGAAGGAAAGAAATAGCTACTAATGATTAGCTGCTTTCCACTCCTTATTGTTCATCAATGTTCATTTGGATGAGTCCTCCCTTTTAGTACAGAACAAAGAGAATGTGTCTTATGTGAATTTCACTAAATAGTTCTATTAAAGTACAATACAATTTCAGACTGGTATCTTAAACTGTGTTCAACCTTAAAAATATTACCACCTGCTACCATGAAACAATTAGGCAAGTTTAGCCGAGTTGAGGTGGTAAAACTCACTCCTCAAGTTCAAATAACCCCACACGTGCTCTCAAATTGCTAGATTGCTCGATAGCGTACTGGTTAACATTGGGTATTTGAGTAGAGACAGTCATGTGTGTTGGCAAGCCAGAGGTCGCAAGTTCGAGACTCGGCCGCAGGAACTTGAATTGCGGTGCTACTGTTTGCAACAACTTGACATCTGTTTAATTTGTGCCGTGACCCGGATATGCAGTTGGACACAGCTATACCACTGGACTTGCTGTGGTGTAGTTAGTTTAGAGGGGTGAGTGTAACCAAGTTGAGATGGTAAAACTCACTCCTCAAGTTCAAATACCCCCATCCGCACTGTCGAATTGTTAGCTTTTCGATAGCGTTAACATCGGGTATTATGAGACGGTCACGTGTGTTGGCATTGGCAAGCCAGAAGTTGCTAGTTCGAGACTTAGTCGGAGCAACTTGAACTGCGGGGCTACTTGATGTCTGTTTCATAAGCTCTTAAGTTTACAGTTATGGTTAAGATGAGTGGTATAGATTTACAGTTGGTAAAGAAGTGAGGTTTGGGTACGGGTTAGGCCCCGGCCACACCAAGCTATGCTACCCATTAATTACATTGATTGAGCCAATGGTTTCGCCATGAGAGTCATCCATTGAGGGACAATGGAGATGACAAGGGCTATGTCCGTGTCTGTTTCATATGTCTTAGCAGTTTTTTACAGACAAAAAAAGTTTGATGGGGGTTAAACTTTTCAGTCCATTTAGCCAATTAGAAACAAGGTTTCGTATTGAGTTGCTAGGTTGCATTGTTCAGTTGCTAGGTCGTTTCAAGTCTCGAATTCCACAGATCAAACAGGATAGTTATTTCATACTCATGAATTAACCCTAATCCTAACCCATCTTTTTTCTGATAGTTTGGTGTGGCCGGGGGCCTTAAGGTTAGAGATGGGGTTAGTCACCGTATTTGCCAACTCGCTTAAGTAAAGAATTTGTCATGTTTAGGGTTTGATATAGGTTTTAGATTGGTTATGGTTATGGGTTGGGCTAGAGTAAGGGTTACGGTTAGGTTTAGGGGTAGCTTTACAGTCAAACCTAACATGCAACCTGAGTATTCCAATAAAGACCTGTACTCGTAGCCACGACATATTCAAAAAGAAAAATCCAGGGAACATACGTGCATGACATATCTGTAGCAAAAGACTAGTGCAGTATGACACTTTATCCAGAGGGTGTTATGATTAAACTTAGACACATTTCAATTCAGCAGTCATATCAAGAAGAACAAGCGGAGAGACAAGATCAAGAAATCCTAATTATAATTACAAAATTACATAGGGTACAACAAGGGCGCCCGGTTTAATGGTAATAATTACAGACATAAAGCACTAATAAGAAATATGGCATTGTGAGAGCACAGTGGCTTATGGCACTCCAGGGCTCTCCCATGAACGACTTCATGTGTGTGCATGTGAGTGTGTGTGTGTGGGGGGGGGGGGGGTATCCTGATGCCACTTAAGCTTTGAGTGCTCTGATAAAGAAGGGTTCACTGAACCACCACTGCCCCTTTAAATAAACTTTGGCTTCATTGTGCCTTAGAAAACTCTCCAGCCACCCAAACAACCACATGTGCCCTTTTCCTGTCTCCGTTTATTACTCTGCCATGATCCTCTTAAGAAGGCTTCCACTCCAGCAGAATACCATATGTTTTCAGTTAAGCCTAATTTCTTTTTCTCATCATTTAAGACATGCGTTTGCCTAGCCAAAAGTATTAAAGAGCTATACTTCTCTCATTATTTATTTTTCTTGACATGTCTCTTAGAATATTTAAAAACGCTGCGGTTTTAAATTAATTTACAGCCACAACAAAAAAAAAAGAGCTCAGCAATTTCAATAGCGTTGTAAGTAATTTTAAGCTAATTCAGTAACCTTTGAAATAGAGTTCACGCTGCCACTAAATTGTGGTTGCTATTGACGAACAGAAAGGTCAGTCAGAGGTTTTTCGTCTTTATTCATATCAGGATTAGAGGGAGGCAGTTTGAGACTAACCATTTTTCAACATCTAACACTGAAATTAAATATGAAAGCATGGCATTGCCAGCCTTAACCCTGTCTTGTAAGACCTCAAATTAACTGATTCAGTATTGTCACGATCCAACTATTTCTGTTGTATATGTCTGCCACGGTAAGCTCAGTGGGTTATGATGATTGGCTACCCAGGGTACATGGGGGAGTGGCTTGCCTGTTGGCGGGTGTTATTTGAATGGTGCTCATTTCCTACCTGAAAGTGAGAGGGGCGAGAGGTGATTGAAGAGAGAGGAAGTGATTGAGAGACATTGAGACGCCATCTTCTAGAGACGCATAAGAACCGCTGAGGATATATACCTTGGAAACCTATTACTGTTTGGAACTGTGGATTACTCCCCAAGTCGTGTTGTGTCCGGTTTTGTTTTGTTTTGTTTTGTTATACAGTATGTTAAACTATACTGAAAGGAATGGGACACCCTATGCGCGTGCTGTCCGGTAACCCAAGCAGTCAACGCTACTGAACATCGCACGACGATAAGCCATTCCCTGCTAACACCTACCTGGGTGCTGTCATCTAACCCTGAGCTAGCCTACACACCTGTCCGGCCTCGGCCCTGTGTGGGAACGAGCCCATTGTTTCAATGTACATGCAGAGCTGTTGGGTTGTGACAGTATGAGTTGTCCAACTGTGTGCTGGCCTTGAAATTATTACCTACCTCTGGAGCCATTTTGGATACCGTATTGGAACATAACAAACAGAGTGAGAAAAAGAAAAAAGAAAAGAAATTATATTTTTTTCTGATACTGTATATATTTAATTTAAAGACATAAGCTATTATGCTCCATTTTTCCAGATGTGGCTAACTGTGTACTACTAAGTGTACTGCAGATGCACACATTGCTGCACAACACATTATATTGGTACAATATGGGTTGTTATCATAGATAGTCATAGATACGCATATTCATCAACTAACCATAACTATATATTTGCAGCTTTACTACAATGTGACATACCGCTCACAGCATCCTTTAGGGTCTTGGTCTGTCGAGGTCTATTTACCATGTGCTCTCCAGTAGGGCATACTGTATGCCTGTATTCTAATCACAACAACAATCTTTTACAGATTGCCCATAATTAGAAAAGCCCCTCTCCAAACCAGCTCCATGTTAAGAGCATGATTGCAGCCAAATTGAGCAGTAATTTGTACAATGCAGACGTGGGGTTGTGTGAGAGGTGAAAGCTAACAGAAACCTTCTGTTGACGGTTTAATATCATTTTTTCAGGCTTGTTTGGCTTGCCTCACTTGAACCACTCCTGGAAGAAGAAGCAGGTGATATGCCATGTTGAAAACGACTGCTTCTGTATTAAATCCCCATGCAACAGAGGCCCCTGTCTTATAAACCTGCCAGCCCTCACATCTCCTGCACACAACCCTGGGAGACCCATCATAGATGCTAATGGGAGTATTTGCCCCACCCTTTTTACTTGGCACTGAAACTTCAACATTGCCAAGTGGTCTGTATATAAACTGACACGGATGCACTAATTGTTATTCCACAAAGCTTATCGAGGGCATGTTATGAGAGCTCCAATACAGACTGCCTGCAATGATAAAGTACTATCAATTCAATGCATTGTTGTTGTTTTTTAATTAAAACTTAAAATGTGATTTAAAGATGGAATATGAGAAGCTTGCTTATTCAATAAACCCTGTCCCGCCCACAGTACAGTAAAATCTTGCTTTTGGACCTGAAATTAAACATCAGATAGGAAACTAATTCAAGATTTCTTCAGGCTTTTCAGTCTTTTTTATTTAGAGGTGGCTAATCAATTAATCAATAGTGCACACTGAGGTCAGAAAAGATTAGCGAGTTTACTTTGTAATTATAAAAAGGACATACATTTGTTGAACCATCTTGACAGTCAACAACCTTATCTTGGTAAAAAAAACTTTTTTTGTGTGTTAAATTAAAACAACATCAATAGGTTTCTCTAAGACAGTAACATGAGTGAAGCCTTGATTGGCATGCACTTGAAGATGACTACAAAAAAAGCAACATCATTTCATCTGATACTGTAGACAGACCAACCACATCATGTAACAAGAAACTGTGCCCTCAATAGTTATTGTTTGTGGTCAACATATTTCCATGTCAGACATAACAATTACTCCCCAACGGTTTCAAAATTGGGATGGAGTTTTACCTGCAGCTTTTGACTTAGTCTCTTTGGTCCTAATCCATACAAACATAACATAGCCCTCCTAAGGAGACTTTGTCAAGACCTGTATCAGAAACAGGAGAATCCTCTTCACACCACAGCCTTAAAAATCCCTGTTTTGTAACCCAGGATTATTCAGCACTTTAAAACAAACATCACAACATGCCAGTGATGGTTGGAAGTCCCATAGAGTAGGACCTGAAATATTCAGTAGGTATACAAGACTAGAATGGGTGTCCTCTATTAACTACGTAAGTCAATCAGCTGTCATCATGAACATTCAATGTTTTTTTTTACATTGTGTTCTGCTTATCATGTGCCACATTGTAACTTGAGATGTGTGAGTGTGTACATAACTGAATTTTCAAGAAAATATCTAATTGACATCAACATATGATTCACGCAAAAAGACCTACCCAAAACAGGCAAATCGTTTCAAATGTGTAGGACTCTCAGCCACCTTGGACTCTTCACTATTATGAATGTTTGGTACATTGAGCACATACTGTACAATGGGCTAATTAAGTCAAATTGTAATGGTGATGGTTGCCGAGGGGAACATGCTGCAGAAGCACTGTAATGGTGATGCTATTATAACTGTGATGGTGGAAAAAAAGGTAATACAATATAGTTACTGTATACTGCCAATTGAAAGGCACACTGTGTCAGACTGTATACAGTATACAGTAGGTGGTAGGCTTGGGCCGCATACAGTGTACTCCGCATGCAGTGTACTCCGGTATAATTCCATCTATACCGTTATTTTGCCATTACATCCGGCAAGCATAGGAGCCAACATATATTAAATGAATAAAAATGGCATATGCCTCCTACGATAGCTAGAGATAGAGAGAAAAACAAGTTCTGCGTCAAGCTGACCACTCGGTGCCTCTATTAAATATGTGCGTTCATTTTGATGATGCTTTTTTACCGTGCAACACATCTGTGTCTGTATGTGTGTGTGTCGTGCACCCACTGCAAGAGCTGGCTAGTTTCAAGTTTCAAGTTTCAAGAGTAAAATTTGGTTTTGGTTCCTGACATTGCAGCACAAGACATAAGTCAAGATAAAATAAAGTGACAATAGTACTTTAAGACAGAAGTGAGACAATTGGACAAGTGACAAGTTGTGGGAGACAATAAGACAATCGCGACGACTCTCCACGCCACTCTATCCCACCTGGAGAGGGGAAACAGCTACGCGAGACTGCTCTTTGTGGACTTCAGCTCTGCCTTCAACACCATCCTTCCAGACAGGCTAGTGACCAAACTACTAGACCTGGGACTATCACACTCTATATGTGCATGGATCAAGGACTTCCTGTCCGACCGCCCCCAGAGGGTGCGGGTGGGCTCCCACACCTCCACAGCCCTCAGACTCAGCACTGGGTCCCCCCAGGGCTGCGTGCTAAGCCCCATCCTCTACAACCTCTACACCTACGACTTCACCCCCGTCCACCCCAGCAACTCCATCGTAAAGTTTGCAGACGACACCACCGTGGTGGGATGCATCTCGGGGGGGGACGAGGCGGCGTACAGGGATGAGGTAGAGCAACTGAGCAAGCTGTGCAAGGTTAACAACCTGCTGCTGAACAAGTCAAAGACCCAGGAAATCATCGTAGACTTCAGGAGGAAAAAATCTGAGGTCCAGCCCCTCCTGCTCATCGACGGAGGGAGCGTGGAGAGAGTCTCAACCCTCCGATTCCTGGGGGTGCACATACAGGATGACCTGTCCTGGAAGAACAACACAGCAGCCATCATCAAGAAGGCACAACAGCGGCTCTTCTTCCTGAGAGTCCTCAGGAAAGACCACATCGGACAGGAGATGCTGGTGGCCTTCTACCGCTGCGCAGTGGAGAGCATCCTCACCTACTGCATCTGCAACTGGTTCTCCAGCTGCACAGCCGCAGAGAGGAATGCGCTACAGAGAGTCGTGAGATCGGCCCAGAAGATCACCGGCGCCCCCCTCCCCTCTCTGGAAGAGCTGTACAACACACGCTGCCTCAGGAAGGCCTCCAAGATCTCCAGAGACCCATCCCACCCTGGGTACGAACACTTTGCTCGGCTTCCCTCGAACAGGCGGTTCAGGACCATGTTCGCAAGGACAAACAGACTGAAGCTCAGCTTCTACCCCAGGGCCATTCAGGCCCTGAACACAGCAAAGACCTAGGTTCTGGGCCCTGGACAGTCTGGACGGATTGATGGCAGCTGCTGGATTGAAATCAGGTGTAGTGCTGAGGCACAAATGTGTACATTTCAAGCCTGCAAACTGCGACACTTTAAATGAATGTGCAATAACACTATGTGCAATATGACAACCCTAGGGTACATAAGGTTCAGAGAATAGGAAATGTTAGAATAGGTATAGCATAGCATAGAGTACAGCACAGTGTTTTATTTGTATAGTATAGTATAGTGGATAGTGTACATAGCCTTTATTTATGTAAACCAGCTCCTTTCCCTTCTTGTTTTTTAGTTTTTTTTCTTTCCTAGCACCAGGGGAGCCCCCCCTCCCAAATTTCGTTGTTTGGTACCTGTACTATATCAATGACAATAAAGACCATTCATTCATTCATTCATTCATTCAATTAAGACAGGATACAATTAGCAGTACAAATAGTAAAATAAAATAGTACAAGTAGAATGTATTGCAGTTGAGTAAAGTGACTGTGTGCTTAACCCTAGAACATTAACGTCAGGTGATTTTCACCCACACAATTGTGGTCATGTGATTTTCATTTTGTTGTTGCTATCTGAGGTGGGCGGGTCCTTGGGTACCTTCAGGCTGCTCATTGATGTCATCGAAGGTAGGCGTGTTTCCCTGCTCCCATCCCAGTTTTTTTTCTACAGGCACGTGTTTGGGTGATTTTCACCCAACGTTAGTGATAGAGGGTCATCTATTTTTTTATATATTTCTCTATACATTATCTATGTAATATTAAAAATATATTTTTTAGGGAGACTGTGCCTTCACCAGACAAGGCTCACATGTCCCAGGAATGGGTGGACCGAAGAACAAGTTCCCAGCTCCATTATTTCTTTTTTTTTTCTTTTTTTCTTACAATGTTTTAAAACAAATTTATTACTTTTTTCACCAATCTTACAGCTTTTTTATAAGGTCCCCCCATGATATATTTTTTTCGGTTTTTTGTGACATTGTATAGGGAAAAATAAAAGAAGAGTACCTCAATTTGGTATGTAATTGTTGTACTTTAATATGTTTTGATGAGAAGTATTTTTTATTATCGTTAGTGTTCTAGGATTAAGGAGATAATAGTCAATTGTCTACAGTAGGCTTGTTTATGAGCCTGATCATCTGGGGGAAGTAGCTGTTGGTTAGCCTCAGAGTTTTGGCCCTGAGGCGCCGGAGAAGCTTCGTCTTTCTTTCGGCTATATGTGTGTAGCCAGTTAGTGAACGTTAACAATGTAGAGGATAATCTGTAAAAACTGAGTCTGGATGTGTAACGATTAGGTATAGTAAGCGGACCCACGTGCAGTGCAGATAAAGGGAGGCAGACAAGTTAGTAAAGGTACCAAACAAAAGGATCTTTACTTAAGGCTCAAAATAAAAGGCTCGAAAAAGAGAGGAGTCTCAAAAACAGTACTTGTATATTCCAATAGCTTACGTTCATGATTCGAACAACAAACAGTGAATTCTAAGCGGGGAGTGAAGGGAAGTGAGGGTAAATAAAGCATCAGTGACAGTTACACACAGGTGCAGTTGATAAGCTCTTGATGAGGTGGCACAGTGGACGGCTGGAGGGAGACGGCTGGAGGGAGACACCTGAGTGTGACCCCCATCTGTAACATGGGTGCGCTCATTTGACGATGCTGCTGTGCCGGGTGCCACAAAGATTACACTGGGTTGTTTTTACAGAGGTATTACCGATGTAGGTATTTTGATGGGAAGGTATACCAGTTGAGAATTCTGACACTGGCCCAAGCCTAATAGGTGGTCTAAAACAGTGTTGAAAAAAAGAGACAATATTTCTTCAGGGGGAGGAGCACTTGAAATTTAACTGTTGTTGGGTAATATCAGCAAAGGTATGAAATAATGTATTTTCTATAATTCATGCTGCCAATCTGGGGCGATTTTGTAATTCCAAAATCCTGACACTTCACAAAGACTCTATAATTACATTACGCTGGCCTTTCACACACTTCAAAGATCTATTAATTAATTTTTCCTGGGATCTGTTCTGAAATATATATCTGCTTTCCACCGAAACCCACCTCATAAGGAGATGTGGAATTCTTCACGAAAACATGAAAAACAACCACTTGAAATGATTGGTTACTTTTCCCTTCTTTCTGCCTTCCAAAAGGTCCCAGAATAGCCCAATGATTTGGTGCTAAATACACATTGGACATGAAAGTATTTCAGAAATGGTGGATTTTGTAAGCAGTGTTTCAAGGGAGCCATTAGAGGAACATAAAGGCTGTAGCTTGTACTGTAGAATGTTAACATGAGTTAATGAAGTGACACAAAGTGCTCATATTGATGTGACATTTGTATTGGGTTTTACTTACTGAGAAGTAAGTTCTTTGTGGAGATTGCAGATGATTTCCATATAAAATAATTTCTGGGTAAACATTTGGTTTCTTACTTATCTGTTTACAATTAAAAAGTAAAAAAGAAACAAGAAGTAACTTTTTGTCATTACCACAGTTTCTCAGCAGATTGATTGGACATGTCACTCCCATTTTTGATTGACAGTTCGTCTTGAGTCGTCTGTTCCTACACAGTCAGCAGACACTTAAGTATTACATGGGCCAGACATGGTCCAAATGTGGGGGGCCAACCCTGGCTGAGAGTTGGCTCTGATACATTCAGGTAGCTACAGTACTGGGACATATTTGGTCTGAGTGTGGTTGGGACCTAGGCCACATCCACATGCTGGCCAAGGCCTGGCCTTGTCATGGCAAAGATAGCAATGGCAGCCAGTGCCGGCCCAGTGAAGAAAGGGCCACTTCCAGATGCCGGTAGAAAACAGACGTGGGCCAGATCTGGGCCGTCATTTCTCTGCTGATTGGGTAGGTTCAATGTTATTCAGTTGGCTGTAATGTTTGCCAATTCGTTAGCAGCCCACAGTGTCTTATGTGGATTCATGCAGCATATCAGTTTGAAGTAAATTACTCTTACAATTTTGGCGAGTTACTTTGGAGCTAGTTTTCTCTAGATTTCCCAATCTCGAGTAGTCCCAGCTGTTATCTGTACCGGGCGGTCATTGTGCTAGTGTCTAAAACGAGAGGGATGTAAAACGTAAACAAATAATATAATTGGTTTATTTGATTGAGTCTACCTAGACTAGAGCAAGCATCTTATTGGAGTATTACATGACGATCACTGACGATAACAAAATCATAACCATCAAGAGAGGGAAAGTAGATTGGGCTGGACTTTTACATGCAGTAAGGAGTACTGGAAAATGACAGAAAACAACAATTTGGGTGATGCTTAAGTGATCTGGTGAAGCCACATTTCTAACCAAAATACTGGAAATAATGATTTTCACTTTGGTTGGCCTTTAAACGAAGGCAGATGTTTCATTGAAAGTGCATTTCACACTGCTCCTTCAAGGTATTCTGTACTTAAAGACAATGTTGCCACTTGCCAATTGACAGGTTTAAGTCTGTTCTCTAAAGAAATTGATATTAGATGCAATGCAAAGCCCAAATGGTGCCTTTGAAAGACATTTAAATGATGGCGAGTGTTAATCTTTATGTGCTGTAGTTACTCCAGCATAACCATGCTAGAAGCTATGATGAAGCATTTCCTGAGTAGTCAACCCATATGTGCATGTGCATGTGAGTGTGTGTGTGTGTGTGTGTGTGTGTGTGTGTGTGTCACTCACAACTCACTCAGTTACAGTACAGTATGTATCTTCCTCACATAAAAAGAAGACTTTGTGTTAAAAGCTATTTGTGCACATCATTTCCCATAAAGCACTCATGCTGGGCCTGCAGTCACTAATCCAATAGAGAAAACCCCTCAGATATTCTGTTCAAACTTTAGCTGCATGTGTACTATGGACAGACTAGCGTCAAATAACGTGCACTCAAGAAGAAGTAGTAAAATGGGATTCAAACAAACAGACAGCTACATAAAATATTTCTGGAAGATGTAAAAATCCCAGTAGAGCACCCAAAGCTTGGGGCTTAACGATTTACTCAGGCCTCTTATCTTTATTTACTGACGAGTGTGAAAGTGAAGAAAACATACTGTAGTTTCTGCATTTCATTTTCTGATCCCGGTCCAACTCCATTAACATGTGTGTGTGTGTGTGTGTGTGTGTGTGTGTGTGTGTGTGTGTGTGTGTGTGTGTGTGTGTGTGTGTGTGTGTGTGTGTGTGTGGGGCGGGGGGAGATGGGTCACTTCACAGAAGTTCACTTCATTAAAACCATCTTTTCCCCCCCTTCTTTTCTTAATAGATGATCTGTTTAGTTGTGTTGTTTTTTCACATAATGCAGTGCAACATATGAAAGCCCCCAGAATGAAAGTGAGTACAATGGTATTATGAAACAAAGGGAGGAAGGAGATTGAGAGAAAAACAGGAGGAAAATGGCATCATCTCTAAACTTAATGAAACAGCATCCTTTCATTTTTTTTCAGTAATTATAATAAAGATGGAAAAACATAATAAACGTCTCCCTGCCCCCACCTGCTAACAGTAATTATAATAGACTCAACAATAAATGGTAAAGCAGCACAGAGCTGCATCTTGGGAATTCTCAGGGGTCTGTGGATTAGCTCGAAAAGCCTGAATGATTAAAATACACTAATTAAAATTTTGTGTTCCTTGGTAACTCGTCTTCCAGGGCCCCTTGTGCTGCAAAATGGGAATAAATGTGACAAAAGCAAAAAGTATTTTAGACCTGAATAAATAAACAAGTCTAATCAACTTTGTGTTTTTACAGAATGGGTTACATAAAAACTTCTCTGATGACCTTTTCTCTTCATGTGTATTTTTCCTCCTCAGTTGCAGTGGCAGGGATATTCTTGACTGTGTTCTTTACACCAGGGTACAGTGCTGTATCTAGAGGAGTCCTCAGATCCGTTATCAAATGTTATTGTAGTTGTACAGTTACGGTTCACAGTCAAAGTCACAGCAGTGTCTGAACGCAGGATTTCTAGTTTGCCGCATCCATATTACCATGTGATTCTTACAGTGGCACACTATTATCTAAGCATAGAGACTAAACTTAAGTTGAGATGGAGCAGAAGAAAGCTTCGTTCAACAGAAAATATGACATGGCTTACATAGAATATGGCTTCACATGCTCCAAGCCCACTGTGTGTTATATGTGGAGACAAGCTGTATAAGGTACATGTATATATATGTATATGCGCTGTAGCAACTGGAATATTCTGTTTACATGTTAATTTGCAAAATAATCTCTGGCCACATGGAACCGCGTATTCAGGTACACTGGGCATGCGCGTACTGGTAGACCTAGAAAATGGTTCAAATATAATTGATACAGTACTGTCAAATACCGTAAAATAATAGAATTTCATTCATTTTGATTCACTCTGTAGTAATGTCAACTCCCGATCAATCTCCTCTCCACTTACATTACATCTGCATCCAAGATATGGCATGTAGGCCTATACGTTATTCATCTAAATGTAGGTTGTATAAAAAGAGCTGATACATAATAAACGTCATGATAATTGTTGAAGTGCCTCTTGCTAGGATGTTTCTAAGACAATACATAATATGACAGCACTGGTTTATCAAGTGTAATGTGGCTTGCTATGCTGTCCCTAACAACAACAAAACCCAGGATTCCCTGTGAATAGAGCATGCGCAGATGTAACTGATTATTCCGAAAAGGTTAATTTTCTGATTAAGGTGTATACATGTCACAATATTCCGATTCAAACAGGCATATGCCAGGGGTCTTATTCGGAATATTCTCCAATCGGAATATGGCCTTAATCAGGTTCGGTACGTGTTTGCATGACTCTTGCCCAACCGGAATATTGAGCATATTCTGATTAATACAGGAATATGGTGTGCATGTAAACGTAGTAAATGACACTATGAAACCCTCCAAACGCTATGAAACCCTCCTTCATCAAAAATACCAAGCACTTAAAGAAAAGCGTTTTTTGAACGGAAAAAGCGCGAGCAAGCCGGAAAGAAGCAAGTGCTGAGAGCCACCACAACTTCAAATTTTGCTGCGTTGCGCGCATCATATTTAGTTTAAGCTAATCGCATCGCTAAGGCTAAGGTATCACTATCTCCAATCACCCCCGATGGGACCGTCTGGTAGCCGGCAAACAGCCCCAGGACTCCCACTAATATTGGAGAGTTATTTGCAAAGTTTCTCTCTGTTCATGCGAGGAAAATATGTGTTGTGTGTTTAACTTGAAATAGGTCTTATTATATTGCGGGCGGTGGCGGGGCTGCCGGTCCGTGAAAATAATGTCAAGGTCAAACCGGTCCCCAGTGCAAAAAAGGTTGGAGACCCCTGCATTAAAGTACTTCTGCCATAGATTAAAGGAAATTCTTTTTTTATGTACACTTGTACAGTAGAACCACTGGGATATATGCAAGATAATTAAAACTATAGGGCTACACTTTGTCTACATGTAATGTCAATTTTACATAGTGCAAAGTAACTACTGAGGATATGTAATGGCAAAGCTACCGGTAATTATTTCTTTCCACTCAAAGAAAAAAACATGGTTAAATGATCAGTGGGATCAAAGTGAACAAGTAGCAGTTACAATCACACAGTAGCCACGAAATCTAAACAGGAACAGATATCCTCAGTCTTGCAGTTGGTACACTATGTGCTAAATTTAAGAAATTATATCAGAAACATGTTGTTGTGGAAATCTAATGTGTCAGTGCCATGGTGAGAAGCATGCTTTTAAAGAGTGTGCTTTTGCTGGGTTTTCCCCAAGGTATCCCTCAAGAGTGAGTGCTTTCTGAATCCTCATATAATTCGCTGTCTTTGAAAATAATAATCAAACTGTTGTTTTGTGTCAGCAGGGAAAATAAAGCGAGATAAAAAAAGAAAAAAAAATCACAGTGATCTCTTTCTCTTCTGAAATACGGATATGGCAAATCAATCCCTTGGTAACAATGCAGAAAATCAAACAGTGCGAGAAAATCAAAGTATTGACCACATGGTCTGGTTAGTCCTGTGCATGTGGCCTTGATGGGACAGTGTGCAACGGAAAAAAGATGTAACAGTCACAGTTTGTATAAATCTGACATGCACACATGCACACACACGTGCACACACACACACACACACACACACACAAACACACACACACACACGCACACACACACACACACACACACACACACACACACACACACATTACCATAGAGCACATTACTTTCATTTTATCTAAATGGAAGGGCAACTTTCTCTAATAACTAATAATTTTCTTTACATTCCTGTATGTGCCCTGCAATAAAGAAGACGTCATGACTGAGAGCCCAACAGTCAATTAGGGGTTTCAGTGTTTTGGACCTAGGCTGGTCATTGGGACTTGGCCCCTTACTGCTGGGGAGTCAAACTACAGCTGTGCTTCAAACAGGCTGTAATCCCTGACGGTATTACCGAAGAGGCTAAAAAGATTCAAAAAGCCTGCTTACAAATTTAATTACCTTTGCAGTTAACCAGAGCTTAGCAGCCAATGACCTGATATTTCCACTGAAGACCAGCTAAGGGGGATGGATTTGAGATGGACGCGACGAGTGGGCCGCAGAGACTGGCATGCGTGGCAACGCAGGGCAGCTCAGCGGCATCCGGTGGGCATACTCAGTGCCAAGCAGGGTGACAACCGCGCACACGTGGCCCTATCTTCTGTTTGAGTGCAAATTAGATACAGTTGATTAAAATATTGAGTCATTTCACAGCCAATGTAGGGGGAATAAAGGGACGACCATGGGTACTGGAAATGTGCTGCGGTGTATATGTGTGTATATATGTGTGTGTGTGTGTGTGTGTGTGTGTGTGTGTGTATGTCCTCTTACATTTGAACTGTGTGCACATATCGCATGTATGGATTCTCTTTCTCACATCCCGTCCTTGCCCAAAGGACAACTTTGAAACACATATAGATGCAATGGCAGAGCATTCTCAGTAATCAATCGAATTTACTTCACTACTTGTGTGCCTGTGTGAGTGTGTGTTTGTGTGCAAACTGTACAGTATACTGTACACAGTACATGCATATACACATGCATAATGCCTGGTGTATGTGTTTGTAAATTGTGCTCCAGTCCTTCTTTGCAAAAGTAGCATAATGTGTGTGTTCTTTGTTAACCAAAAAAGTTAACATGACTTGTGGTACAAAAACTACCTCATTGCAATTAAACAAAAGAAAATGAACACTTTCGGGTTGCCCCGGTAACCTAATTGCATCAGTACATTGCACACAGGAGCCAAAGTAACTGAATTTTGATGAAAAGGCGGCGATAATTTACGGCATTGAGAAATTAGTTGCCGTGGCGACGCGTTAATTACATCTCAAATTAACAATGCAAGTGTAGTGAAATTAAATATAAATCATATTTTCTGCATAAATTACAGGGGTTGATTAGTGCGGGCGTCAGGAGAGAGAGGTTGGGATTCCAAGGGCCTGTCACATCCCCCTCCTCCCACCCTCTCCCCGTCTCCCCAACCCTCCCTCCTCCCCCTATCCCTGAAAGCCGCCCCCCTCATATTGGCTGGTTTCTCTAAAGACAGGGACTGGAATACACCAAGAGACAGCTCATCCATAGATTACGTTAGCATGTTTGCATTTCTAGAATAAATACAGGACCCATACAGTTTTGTATTGGCTAGTCTGGTATGTGTGCATGAGTGCGTATATGTACGAGCACAAATATGCTAGAACCTTCAAGTCAGTAGACGAACAGGACTTGCACATCCGATAGTACATGTGTATGCAGCAGTGGGACTGTATACAGCATTTTGAAGTGTGAATAACACTTACTGTCAAGTAGCACCATATCTGAGCTACATAACATCTTCATAGGTAATATATAATATATAACACATTAATTCAAGTGCTACGTAAACATGCAATATTGGCCACACCCCAACGACATTACACGCTTACCACAATCACACTCAATACTCACATTCTTTTCACTAAAATGGCTGACCAAATCCCAAAGGATGTGCAAAGTTGTTTAGCACACTAAACAATCAGTGTGTGTGTGTGTGTGTGTGTGTGTGTGTGTGTGTGTGTGTGTGTGTGTGTGTGTGTGTATGTGTGTGTGTGTGTGTGTATATGTGTGAGAGAGAGACAGAGAGAGAGTGAGAGAGAAAGTCTCTCCTCCCCACGATCCCTCATGTGGCACGACTTCCCTCTAAGCATCACAAACAAGCCTCAGGAGTGATGTCAGGGAGGGGGGTGAACTTGGAGAGAAAGCCGAGCACAAACACAATAGCAACAGGAACCAACTTGAGCCATCTAAATTATTCATATGCCAGATGGATACATTTCCCCGGAATTTCGCAGTAAAACACAGCTATTCACCTACCCTACACCTCACCATGGCTCCCGGTCCATATTGCCAAAACCAATACAAATATTACATTATCTAAACAGTTATTTCATAACTGATTCATACCAAGTTTGACTACTAGAAACCCCTAGACAGCCGTCTTCTGTTCTTCTCTATGGTGTAAACACAGTATGGAAGGACCGCTCCCTTTGCTCCATCTACAAAGACATAGGTAGTGATACGACCTTGTGTGAAGGATATTTTAAAAATCTGCCTGCCCCAAGGGACTCTTGCATATCCCAGACTAAATCTAATACACTTAATGCGTCTCCTATAGGCTGTTGCTTGACTAGTCATGGAGACAGTGGGTGAAAACATTATGTGTCTAATTGGAGATTCTCTCTAAGGATGATGCAAGTCACCAGCCAAATCCTGTAAAATACTATTTCCTATTTCATTTTAAGGCACTGCTTTGTGTTTCACTGTGTGAGGGAATGTAGCAGAAGTTACCTGAAATCAAGCAGATACACAAAAGAATGATCTGGATTTGTTGGATGCAAATGTTCTTCAACATTTTTGTTTGGCAACTCCATTCTGTGTAACCAATACACTAACCACAGTAGACGGGTGTAAATGGGTGTAAATGTTTTAATCCATAAGCTTGTCAAAGAGAGATTATCTTTTTGTTCACTCCCATGAGAAAAGTTCCTCGTACAAATTATTTCACAATACACTCTTATGAAAATATATGCAATATAAGACACATGTCTGACACACGTCTACCTATGAGTGTTGTCGAAGTTAAGCCAGTCATTGGAAAGCCATTCCTCTTTTCACCCACTCCCTGTATAGTAGTTGATTTCACAATATGCAGTGGGGGGAAATTAGTATTCAACACAACAAAAAAGAATCCACATATTTCCATTGCAGCTATTCACATGAAATGTAGATCAGACATTAGTAT
This sequence comes from Nansenia antarctica, assembly GCF_963989245.1. NCBI lineage: Eukaryota > Metazoa > Chordata > Actinopteri > Argentiniformes > Microstomatidae > Nansenia > Nansenia antarctica. The sequence goes on from NC_137676.1 coordinate 45,555,408, forward strand.
TAATTCAATAAAACTACACAGCTAAAGAAAGTGTAACATTCCAATCCATAAAAAAGCTATCTGCAATAAAGTGGAATGACACAGGAAAAAAGTATTGAACACAGTAAGGAAAAAGCACTAAACCAGCTTATGCCAAATGAGTTCTCAGACCTGAGCTGAACTTCTGCTGAGTTAGTGCATGTTGGTGGGTAAGTACTTCCACTCTTTGAAAAAGGCTTTCCCACCTCTGAATGCAAGTAAACAAATCATTTGTCAACAAGCTTTCCTGAAAGAATCATCTCATGATGGGTGGAGGCAAAGAGCTCGCCCAAGACCTTCCTCACGGATTTCCGGAACTCCTATATGTTTCTATAACCACCTTTGGGGCCATTATCCGCAAGTGGAAGGAACATCACTCAACCGTCAACCGGCCACACATAGGAGCTCCTCACAAGATTTCTGACTGGCCAGTCAGAAAGTTAGTCAGAAGAGTAGCCCAAGAGCCAAGGACCACTCGAGCAGAGCTCCAGAAAGACCTGGAAGCAGCGGGTGCAATTGTCACAAAGAAAACAATAGGAGATGCACTCACCGCTAGAGCCTCCATTCACAATCACCCCGGAAGACTCCATTACTTAAGAAAAGGCATGTTGAAGCTCATTGGAAGTTTGCTACAGAACATTTGGTGAAGCCAAGTAGATTACTGGGAGAATGTAGTCTGGTCAGACGAGACAAAAATCTAACTTTTCGGCAACAATACGACGAGCCATGTTTGGAAGAGAAATATTCCATCAACCGGCCACGCAGAGGAGCTCCTCGCAAGATTTCTGATCAGGGAGTCAGAAGGATACTTAGAAGAGTAGCCAAAGAGCCAAGAACCACTAGGAAAGAGCTCCAGGAAGACTTGGAGGCAGCAGGTACAACTGTGACAGAAAGGACAGTAGGCAATGCACTCCACCGCCATGGCCTCTGTGCATGCTCAGCCTACAAGACTCCACTACTGAAGAAAAGACATGTTGAAGCTCGTTTAAGGTTTGCCAAACAACATTTGGACAAGCCAGTGAACTACTGGGAGCATGTACTCTGGTCAGATGAGACCAAAATTGAACGTTTTGGGTCTCACACACCATGTTTGGAGGAGAAATGGCACTGCACATCACCCGAATAACACTATACCAACAGTGAAGTTTGGAGTTGGAAGTATCATGGTGTGGGGCTGTTTCTCCTCTCGTGGTACTGGCAGACTTCATATCATTGAAGGAACAATGAATGGAGCCATGTACAGAGAGATTCTTGAGATGAACCTGCTGCCATCCACCAGGATGCTGAGGATGAGATGTGAGTGGACCTTCCAGCAGGACAACGATCCAAAGCATACAGCAAAGGAAACTCGCAATTGGTTTCAGAGAAAGAAAATCAATGGAATGGTCGAGTCAATCACCTGACTTAAACCCAATGGAACATTTGTGGAAGCATCTGAAGATCCAGATTCATAAGAGGGCCCCCCGCCTTCTCCAAGATTTAAAGACAATCTGTGTAGAGGAATGGGCCAAAATCACACCTGAATACTGTGGGCGATTAGTTACTTCATACAGAAAGCCCCTTGAAGCTGTCATTACAAACAAAGGCTTCTCCACTAAGTATTGAATTCATTTCAGTTAGTGTGTTCAATACTTTTTTCCTGTTTCATGCCACTTTATTACACATAACTTTATTTACATATGGACTTTAAAGTTTGGATTTTGTGTCTGGATTGTTTGAGTTAATACCCAAGTCTGGTGCAAATTTCACTTGAATAGGCTCATTGAAAATAAATTTACTGGACAAAATATTGATGTGTTCAATACTTATTTCCCCCACTGTATGTGCGTCCTACCACCCAGTATCTTCCCAGTATTTTCAAAATCACATCAGGATAAGTTAGTATAAAGCTATTTTGCAGTTTTTCTGTGTAGGAGGCAGGCTAATTTACAAGACGGCCAGCAGCAGCTTGTAAAGACTATGGTCATTTGACTCCCGAGACGGCTCTTATAGTAGGGGAAAAAAGCATGGCTGTTCTAGTGTTAATACCAATGTCTGGTCTAACATTTCCTGTGAATAGCTGCAATGGTTGAATTGGTTGAATGGTTGAATTTAAAAAATGTAATACTTATTTCCCTCACTGTAACTGCTTATGTATTGTATATGATAAATTAAGTATATGTTTGTATATATATATATATACAGTATATATCACATACATTACCAACATACCTCAACTATCAAGGGTCCATTCAAACAGTTACTTCCTGTATAGGACAAGGAGATTGGGATGAATCCAGTCCCTTGGGGGATCCACTCCATTTATAAATGAGGATGATGGCTTTTAAAAGGACATGGTGTCATTAAGAGAATAAGTAGCCTTTCCCATTTTCTTTTTGCACCGCCCCCTTTTTGAAAGTAATTCCAGTACATTTACACTAAGCAGAAAGTGCTTGAAACTGGAAGGGGCTGTGGTTTAATGGTCCAGTAATGTCTTAGCTAAAACACAGTCGTCCTCCAAAGATGGCGCAAAAAGTAACGCGCTAAAGACAGACCATTTGGACAATTTAAGTAGAAGTTAAGATAGAGTGATAAAAAGTTGTTATTTACTCAAACTCTGTGAGAAGACATGTGAAGCGTTAACAGATAATAAGAAAGCAGTAATGGACAAGTATCATCATTTCACAGACACACAAAAGAGACACTTCTCCAAACTTCAGTCACACGCTTAAAAGAATGCCAGAGTTATTATTCATCCTTACGCTCTTTCTCTACATGCCCCCTTTGCTATTTCTCTCACCCTTCAGATTAGTGTCACTCACAAAGTGCTAAAAGGGCTGGCATCCATACCAGCCCTCCCAGGCATCTCAGCACCCATCGTCCCTTGCTTCTGCCACAGGCAGATGGGGCTGCAGGTGTGGCCCACCCAGCGCACCATGTGCAATACTAAACACCTGCCTTTGTTTACTTGACCCAGGAAGCTAGCTCCCACATTATCCATTTTGGACTGAAGTGGGATAGTGGCTGAGGTTGTTTTTAAACATACACTTTCATAGTTCCACAAATGGAATATACAGTATATAAAAAAGGCAAGACCTTCCCAATGAGTTCAAATAAACCCCACAGGATAATACCGGCTCTCCTGAGGGAACCAAAGCACATGGCTTTGTAGCAGGAGGGGGGATATTTTCAGGGGGCTGCCCTGCATGGCAGATCCTGTAGGTCTCACAGCTGAGCTTGTTTTATTGAAAGTCAGTTTGAAGGCCCCTGAACCCAAGACGTCAGTGGTCATGTTTGTTCTGCTTACAGTGGAGTAGCATTAAAAAGCATTTTTAAAGAACAACTCAAATAAATAACAGGGTGAACAGAGGGGAAAATATGATGCCTAAGCCTGTTTGGCTACAAATCTTCTGCATCTGATTGTTGCCGTATTGACATTCATTACATTCAGTCCTACAATCAATGTTTTAATTGCTGACATTTTCCCTTCTGAGAGTGTTCAAATTTACAGAGAAAATATTTTTGCCTTCAGAAAGCGTTTAGTTACCACCTATTGGGGACGCACACTATTCAAAACCTGCTAAACAATATAGATTTGAACAGCCATCCTTGGTAGGTAATCGAGCCAGAGGAAGAGAGAAGGCCTCATGAACTCGACACTCCCATTAGGACCCTACTGGAAAGGGCAGTATTTGATCAGGGGAGGGAAATTGAGCAAAAATGAACTGAAACCAGATCCAGACGACTTACTTTCCCGTTGGCTCTCAGCTCTAGGTGTCACTCAGACTTAATAAAGCTCTCCAATTTTCACTTTATCACAGAAAATAGACTGTGAAAAATAAAATCAGTCAGTTTCACCTTAATGGAGCAAAGTAATGGAGAGATGAAACCAGCACAACACATTTTGTCCATAGTAATACCATCAAAATGAAAGCATATTCACTACTGGAGTTTTCAGGGAATCAATTCAAACTGAATAGTGGCCTTTTTCTCAGGCTTTATTTCATAATGGCTCCAACAAATACAGCACTTTGGCAATAGAGTGTCACCTCGGGTGATATACCAACACAGCTATTTCACCCTATAGAGTTACAGTATTCTCATGTCTACAAAACGGCTCCTCACTCTCCTTATAACTCTTGTTTTATTTCTGCGCTTAAAAAATAAAACATAGAGGCATATTACCACCCTCCTAGTAGAGGGATGGGTCGACTTTAACACCTAGGTGTTACATTGCAAAGTTAGGTCATTTGGATGGCTATGACCTCTGATGGATCTTCAATGAAAATGATCTGGTGATCTCTGCATTAACATGCACATAGATGACCTTGCCCTGTACATTCATACACCCACTATAGTGATAAGGCCTGGGCCATTTGCCCAGGTGACGTTATCGAAATAACCACTTAAAAATGTGTTGTGAGACAATGAAACAAGATACCATTGACATGTGATGCCATGTGTATACTGTATGGTTCTGATACTGTATATACAGTAAAGGTCTAGGAATTAGATATCACTGGAAGATGAGTTGCTACTTTATGTTTAATGATGTGTACATGAATATAGTGTGTTTATAATCCCATTCCTGTGTATAGAGCACACTTGCATTGTTTTTGAGATGTAATTAGATAAACTAAAAGTGAGAGAGAAAAATCCTACTTTATGTCCCAAGTGTCCTACTGTGCTGTTAATTATTCTGAGGAAGACAGATGTTAAATTGTGTATGCCCATCAGCACTTAGACTTTCTGAAGATTTATCATTTATGTAAATCATGAATAAAATATTTCCTTGTTGAGAGAAAATGCTACATCTGTTTGGTGAATTGTAGAGTCCCTGCACAGAAATCGGAAATCTGTGCGGAAAAACTGACCAGTCGAAGGCCATAGTGGACCTAAAGTGAGCACCATCCTTTTGGTCAAAATTAAAAAGTCAAAATGTTAAGCACTTGATTTAATAGCAGCAAATAAAATCCAAAAGCCATCTTTCTCAACAAGATGAAAGACAATTCGCCAAATAGTTAGATAGTTATAGACCACTACCATAGCTGGCTTTACAGTAACACTAAATGGTAAATGGACTGACTTACATAGGGCATTATTCCAAAGCCCTTTACAATGGCCTCACATTCACCCACACATATTCACACACCAATGCCGGCTCGCTCATTGGGAGCAATTTGGGGTTAAGTGTCTTGGCCAAGGACACTTCGACATGTGGCCAGCTGGGGTTTGAACCGCCGATCTGACAACCTTGCGATCATTAGACGCCTGCTCTACCTCCTGAGCCACAGCCGCTATAACACTATTGAACAGTATTTTGTATTTCAAGAACACTCCTAACACACTACTGTCTTAAGCAGCACACTTATCCCAAAATAGCACACCACACCCCAGCACCTAACACCAGCACATTCCTTGCTTACTACTGTTCTTTGAAAGCATTGTCCAAACAAAATACACATTCCAGAAATGTAATGCATGTTTCCCCCCCAGATGAAGTAGATGTGTGTAAACAGACAATGGAGAGTGTCATGGGGATGGTGGAGTAGGCAGTCGTGGTAGCGGAGGTCGAGCCACAAGCCGCTGGGACGGTGGCGTCTCCGATCGCCCCTGGCGACCATCACGTTGCCGTGCTCTGGAACAGACAGGCCTGCTCGCACAACAGATGGAACTAATGATGCGAAACAAAAGAGATCATTTCACTGTGGTCCTCTAGGAAGCCACAAAGAGCAGGGTGGAAGTTTGAATGATAGGGCCAGGGGAGTCACAGAGTTAGATATGGGCAGCTTTTTTTCTGAAGGTGCTTGAATGAACAGGCCTTTGATGTTTCTAACAGAAAGCAACATGCTCTGTTGGGGCAATTATGAAAAGTGAAAGAACAGTGGAACAACGTTCTGTCTCTATTGAAGTAGCCCACGGTCAATGAGTTTTGTTTCAGATTTTATGGACTTTGGGATTCATTATGAATACCCAGTCAGACATGGGTTATGAAATGTGGTGTGAAAAGGCAGGAAATGACAGGCAAGAAATCAACATTTTGTGACGTGATCTAGTCACAATTTAAGCTCATTTTTTAAGCGCATTTTCAATAAATATTATTTGAGAATCAAATGGTACATAATATCCTGAATTGAAATTACCATTAAACAGACCCAGATTGTGCCTTTAAAGGACAAAGGAATTAATCATTAATTAATTAATTAATGACACCGCAGTTAAGTAATTAAGTAATTCACCGCAGTTAAGTAATTCAACAAAATTAATAGTTTTTTTAAAAGAAAATAATGTACTACCATTCTGGAAGTTAAAGTAATATTCCTGCCAGACATTCTCGTCGGCAATCAAAAAAATGTCACATCCACATAAATGCCTACATTTGAATAAGAATACAGGTGCCATCATTCACAGTGCCTCATTCTGGATGCATTCAGATTATGACAAACTTCAAGTCCTGATTTAGCTAAATCATAAGACTGTGTATATCACATTACTCCAGTTCTTTCAAAACAGTGCAAACATTAGAAAGAAAACATTAGGGCTGGGGCAAGAGGCAGTCTATCAGGGGTATGTAGTTTTAAAAAGGCAAACCTACATCCCATATTTACACTCTACAGAGTAACAGTTGAAAATAAACTCCATACTGTCCCAGACTGACAAAAAAAAAAAAAATTAACTGAAGGACATGTGCATACCCTGAGGGAGAGGATTAGATTCAGAGGTCATCTCTTAAATGTAAGTCTTGAAGAACAGACATCATGCAATGTTTTTATGGCAAGTACAAACAACTGAAGACTGTGTAAGGCCCTACTGTCTTCCCAATGTATCAGTGAGAGAGCTAGGCTTTTTAAGTATATGAATTGAGAGTAGCCAAACACCTAGGGATGGGATTTAACCAGGATGGAGCTGAGTGAAGCCCAATCCTTACCCATCCTCACACAGAACGTATCAGTGGGAAAAGTTCAGCCGTGATGCTGACACAAACAGCAGAGCAAGGCCTGTATTAGAGTCAGGTTAGCAAAGATAACACTATCAGCTTGATCCCCATGGGCACCAAATGCCGGGCCTAGCTGGCAAATAAAGCTACAGTGTCTTGACTCCTTGGCACATTAGCTCTGATTACAATGACCTTCATTATATCAGCTACCCTTATTACAACACGTAGAATGCGCCTCTCCCCAGGGCCAAACACAGTGGGGGAAAGAATAAGGGAAAGCAGTGTTTCAATGGGCTTGTGTTGCACTGTACAAGCTGAAGTGTGAGTGGTAATATACTGTACATAGCGCCTATACAACATCTTCATATTGCTGACCAATCAGTTTACCTGAACATATCTTCTTAGTGTTCCTGCTGGACAGCTCATTGTGCAGCAGTATAAATAATCCTCTTGGTAAATCTGGTGTTCCACAAGGCACTGTGTTGGGACCATTCCCTCTAATACATAGCAGGTAAAATAAATGATTTCCTTTCTAAAAATTTCAGAAGAACTCAATGACTAACAAAATCTAAATAATAAAATCCAGTTTTAATTTTGATAGGCTTTAATCTGTTTTTATAGGCTTTAATCTTTCCCCCAAAATAGATATATTTACACATGATCAACTCTTTGGCAATGCAGTGCTATACTGAATTAGACTACAGTTATTGTGTAACTTCTACAGTGTTTTGGAATTACCTATTTGCAGTCTGGCAACTTTTCTACTGGACCAGTGCTGGACCAGAGCCTTCACCAGAGGCTGAGGACGCCCTACCTCCACGTAATATACAGTACGCATATTAACCTCAATTTCCTGCCTAGTCCCCCCTCCACAGGCTACATGGTTGGCCTCAACATGCTCTTGGCAGCCGTTACTCCTCTGGTGTGGCTCTCATTGGGGCCTGACCACCCGGTGTGCGAGGGATTCTCTCCCACAGCAGCACTGCTCATCCCTCTAGAAGCCCCTGCTGTGCTTCTCACTGTCCCTATCTCCTGGCAGGTGACTCAAATGACAGACGTTACCCACAGAGACCTGCCTCTCCCCATTCACTTAGTACAGCTAAAAGACCACAAAACAGGATGAGTAGAACAGTGGGGGTCAGGGGACCATGCCTTCACTGTTTGTTTGGTGCTGAGGTGAGGAGGGGGTGGGAAAATCTGCTTGTTTTGGATTAAGAGCAAATCAAGAAAATGAAAGCATTACCAGAACGCCTTCAAATTTGAAACAAAACACCTGTAGAAAAAGGACACAAAAAACTACAAGGCGCCACAATATCATTCATAACGTCCTATTCATGAAGTCAATAATGAGTCAAATCATTGAGGAGGAATATGGCATACTGTAGCAATATAGCCAAGAGTGCGCTTAACAAAATCAGAGTTTAAGCCAAGTCAATCCCAGATGACAGTATGTTAAAAAAGCAAATAAAATTGTAACTTAATTACAGATTTATAATGAGCCACTGCACCATCGCCAAAAGCAGTAGTCCCATACCAAGGCAAATATGCACCTGCTGAATGCTCCCTGCTCATGGGTTTTCATAGCTTAATTAATCTAGGCCTTGGGGTATCATGACTCGTGTGTGCCGCTTGTGTGCATGTTTGAGACAATTAAGTTGTTCCAAGAAGCAGAGGCGCAACTTCTACACTGAGCACAGACTCTGATACTGCACTGTACAAGAGCTTTTTGTGATTTATGAAAAATGAGCCACATAGTAACATAATTAATAATTAATGTGAACATGTGTATTCATAAAACTATTGTATCTACTGTGCCTTGCTTATCTTAAACAATCATCTGTCCCTATAGCTTGCTGTATCACAAGCCAGACCCACGTTTACATAAAGATAGCTAAGTTAATTCAGTCGTTTATAAAAAGGTGTAATAGTATTCTATATTGAAGTGGATACTGATGACTATGCTAAGTTGCTACTCTAAGTATTATTGCGAAATCTAACATGTTGCAGTTACTTACCATGAGGCCTGTGAGAGGACTGTGAGAGAAGGCTGAAGATAACATCCAATGACAGTCACACATCGCATACAAACACACAGAAATATTGGAGGCAGGATATTCATGAGACTCACCTTCTAGCAGGGCAATACCTCCAGCTCCAGTACTTCTAAAACACTCCCTTTGGCTTCAGCTCATGACTGCTTAGGGACACTCGTTTCACTGCCATTTCTATAGGGGTAAAAAGGGAGAGTTTTGTATTAAATGCATTTACTTTTGATTTATTTACTTGGGTTTACTCCCCCAAATGAGCTACAATAATACATTGCATATGTTCACTAGTGAACTAATGTTGGTCAACATGCTGTGGTGTACTATCAATGGCAGCAACAGAATTTAACTAAGTGTTACAGTGGGCTGGAGAAGCTTTTCACACCAATACAGCTCCTCAGCAAAAGGTTTACACCGTCAGAACTGTAATATAAATATTTAATTTGCAAGTGTGATCCACTCGAACAAACCAATTATGCATTTACAGAGGAAAATACTTTGAATATTATGAAACCACTTATTGAGTCAATATATGACATTATCATCTATCTTGTGATCTTATTAGATTAGCTCTTTCAAGGGGAAATAAGGCACAATGTTTATAGCAAAAAACAATAAGCCTTCAGTGTTTATTGACCAATAAACTATTGCCAAAATGGGAATGAAAAAGCTTTAGGTTTTGTCAAGGCAAACCACTTCTGAATTACAGAACCAAGAGAGACATTTCTGGTCCATTTTGATGGAGTGCTCCCCCGAAAAAGACCTCATTTATGTAGTGCTCCCCCTAAAAAGACCTCATTTATGTAGTGCCACATTCCACACCGGGGTTAAATAAACTGTCTGAACCCACGCCATGAATGTATTGTCTGGTGGGACAGACATCGTTTTGGATACCACTTTATAACAACAACATATCCTTTCATGTTACTAAAGACCTAAACCTTCATTCAAAACATGATGCCCTTGGTGACCCCATGGATAAGTGCATAAAAAACTGCATGGAAAAGCTGCAGGGACTCATGCTTTAACTCTCATGCTTTAACTCTGGAGTTCATTCTACACAGTGGACAGCAGAGGCACATGTATGGCTTCACGGTAAGAGCATACTTTAATCAATGAACTATATGGAAACAAATCTTCATAGTTCCAAAATCTCCAATACTCATGTATCCTCATGAAATTGAACTTGATTGGAACAGTCATGCAATCCTCCATAGTTCTAATCCAGCTCCATATACAGTTAGGTCCATATATACATTATTATATATAATTTGGACTTGAATGTTTTTTATTTTAGCTGTTTACCAAAACATATTCAAGTTACAGTTATATAATAAATGTACTTAACTGCAGACACTCAGCTTTTATTTTAGGGTATTCACATCCAAATTGGAGGAAGGGTTTGGAATTACAGCTCTTTAATATGTAGCACCCTCTTTTTCAAGGGACCAAAAGCAATTAGACAATTGACTCAAAAGCTGTTTCATGGACATGTATGGGCTATTCCGTTGTTATTTCTTTATCAATTAAGCAGGTAAAAGGTCTGAATTGATGTGTGACTTTTGCATTTGGAAGCGGTTGCTGTGAACGCACAGCATGTGGTCAAAGGAACTCTCAAAGCAAGTGAAACAGGCCATCCTTAGGCTGCAAAAAGCAAAATAATAAAACATCAGAGAGATAGCGGGAACATTAGGAGTCGCCAAATCAACAGTTTGGTACATTCTGAGAATCAAAAGACCGCATTGGTGAGCTCTGCACCACAAAAAGGCCTTGACATCCACAGAAGACAACAGTGGTGGATGATCGCAGGATCCTTAAGTTTACATGGTAAAAAAAAAACTTCACAACATCCAGCCAAGTGAAGAACAGTCTCCAGGAGGTATGGATATCATTATCTAAGTCTACCATAAAGAGAAGACTTCACGAGAGCAAATACAGAGGGTTCACCACAAGGTGTAAACCATTAATAAGCCTGAAGAATAGAAAGACCAGAAAACATTTTTTTAAAAGCCAGCCCAGTTCTGGAAAAGCATTCATTGGACAGATGAAACTAAGTTCAACCTGTACCAGAATGATGGGAAGAAAAAAGTATGGAGAAGGCTTGGAATGGCTCATGATCCAAAGCATAAAACATGTAAAACACAGTGGAGGCAGTGTGATGGCATGGGCATGCATGGCATCAAATGACACCGAGTCACTAGTGTTTATTGATGATAAACAGAAGACAGAAGCAGTCAAATGAATTCTTAAGTGTTTAGGGATATACCGGTACTGTCTGCAAATTCAGCAAAGTTGATTGGACGGCGCTTCATAGTACAGATGGACAATGAAAACATGCAGTGCGAAAGCAACCCAGGAGGTTTTTAAGGCAAAGATGTGGAATATTCTGCAATGGCTGAGTCAATCGCTTGATCTCAACCCGATCGAGCATGCATTTCACTTGCTGAAGACAAAACTAAAGGCCCACGAACAAGCAACTGAAGACAGCTGCAGTAAAGGCCTGGCAAAGCATCACAGAGGAGGAAACCCAGCATTTGATGATGTCCATGGGTTCCAGACTTCAGGCAGTCATTGCCTACAAAGGATTCTTGACAACGTATTAAAAATTAGCATTTAATTTATGATTATAGTCATTTGTCCAATTACATTTGAGCCCCTGAAAATAGGGGATTTTGTATAAAAATGGTTGCAATTCCTAAATGTTTCATACAATATTGTTCAACCCCTTAAATTAAAGCTGAAATTCTGCACTTCAATTGCATCTCGATTGGTTAATTTCAAATCCATTGTGGTGATGTACAGAGCCAAAATTATGGAAATTGTATCACTGTCTAAATATTTCCGGACCTAATTGTAAAGTACAATGAGTTAAGATAAGAAAACGAACACATTCCTAATGACTGCTAATTACCAGTTTAAATGTAGTTGATAAATAAACAGAAAACTTAATAAATAAGATAATTATTACTGCTGCTAATTACATTACCCATTAAATTGCTAATGAGATTGACTTCATATACCACATATTACTGTACTTTAATGACAATTCCCCTACACTGTTTAAGATGGTGATACTTAGGATTAAGTGGCAAGGACAAGTCTTAAAGTGATATTAATAATTTCATAACGGTGCCACTACAGACATCTTTTGAATGATCTCATGATAATAAGATGATATTATGATTATAACTTTTACTTTTTTATTATGATTATACGTTTTTTGACATCATACATGGATGTCTCTGTCCATAAGCGTGGTATTCGATGTCAACCTAATCTGCTGTTAAATAGACACCTAAATTACACTCACTGGACACTTTATTAGGAACACCTGTACACCTTCTAATTCATTCAGGTGGTGTAATGGTGTGGGGAATGTTTTCTTTGCACACATTGGGCCAGTTAGTACCAATCAATCATCGCTTGAATGTCACAGCCTATTGTTGCTGACCATGTGCATGGCCACAATGTACCCATCGTCTAATGGCTACTTTCAGCATGATAAGGCACCATGTCACAAAGCAAAAGTTGTCTCAAACTGGTTTCAGGAACATGACAATTAGTTCAGTGTTCTTCAGTGGGCTTCCCAGTCACCGGATCTGAATCTAATATAACACTGTGCAGAACATGAGGTTCACAGCTTGAAAGTGCACCTGAAAAATCTACAGGAATTGCATGATGCAATCATGTCATCATGTACCAGAATCTCAAAGGAATGTTTCCAACATCTTGTGGAATCAATTCCGAGAATTTAGACTGTTTTGAGAGCAAAGGGAGGCCCTACCCAGTAGCATATTAGTATAGTGTTCCTAATAAAGTGTTCAGTGAGTGTAAGTAGTTTTTTCTTTTTTTGTCCAATTGATCCGCTATCAATATCAAAGATGTAATTTATTCAGTGAGAGCAGATGCGTTAGAAGGAATCACTCAGCTCTGTAAAGATCCAGGCAGAAGGTCTTGGATATGCTCTTTCTTTACTGAATTATAACAACCACGGTTTGGTGACATTAACTCACTGATCATTAATCCATGCATCTGATGACAGTGCAAGATACTGTCATTGCATCCAACTGATATCACAGGTGATGCTCACAGGTTCATCAAGTCAGACTGACATAAACCCAGGGTGGTTTAACACCATTTAGCCATGGTAGGTGTGTGGATATTTCTACAGTACCTAAGGTGCAACACACTACCATTAGCATATGCACCATATGAGAGTGGAGGTGGATGAGGAGAGTGTCTGAGTGCAAAGTAAAAGCAGGGTGGATTAGAGACATGTCTTCTACATGGCTTCTTCCTAATCCTGTCATCTGAGGTAAACACAAGATCAGGTGAGGCAACACTCCTGTCTGAGACACCTCTCCAGCACTGAATAATTATTTGGAAGGAATAATTATTTGGAGTAGAAAGGAACTTTAAGTGAACATTTGCCATTAGAGTAAAGAGGTACAGAGGTACTTGTCATTGGAGCAGAGGCCCTGAGAGAGAAACTGACTTCTAAATTGAAGTCACTGGCACTCAGTCCTAAGCACCAGGCCAAAAACCTGGGTGTCATCATTGATTCCAATTTTACTTTAGATGCCCACATCAGGAATGTAACCAAAACTGCATTCTATCACATATTGCCAGAGTGGGTCCGTTTCTCTCCCAGCCCAGGCCAATACTGAGATACTAGTGCACGCTTTTATCACTAGCAGGCTGGACTATTGTAATGCTCTCCTCTGTAGTCTACCTAAAAAGCCATTGATCAACTCCGGCTTGTACAAAATTCAGCTGCTCATGTTTTAACCAGGGCCAGAAGGAGAGTACACATTACACTTGTTTTAAAATCGCTGCACTGGCTACCTGTTAGTCATAGAATTGATTTTAAGATTCTTTTATTTTTAGTTTACAAAGGCACTACATGGTCTCGTTCCCGACTACATGTCGGACATAGTTTTAGAATAGGATCTCTCAGGTCTCTCAGGTCCTCAGGTACTGGTCTCTTGATTGTTCCAGGGGACCGGACAAAGACCCATGGCGAGGTCGCCTTTAACCACTATGGCCCTAGACTTTGGATGGCTTCTGGGAGGATTTGAGGGTGGCAGAGAGTATGGATATTTTTTAAAGTACGCTTAAAACACACATTTTTAGCCTGGCCTTTACCTAGTGTCTTTGTCAACTTGCACTTATACCCCGATTTCTTATCTCCTAATTTTTGTTGTTCTTCGTTTTATTCCTGGTCTTATTATTATGTCTATTTTTCTCATCTCCTATTGTTTTATTGTATTGTGGTTTATTTACTATTGTTCAGCACTTGGAGTTGCATTCAATGCATGACTTGTGCTATACGTTTGATTGACTGATTGATTAGCTCCAAATCAACACGACAAACTCTAAAGCAGTAAAAGAAAAAGAAATAGGTTTTTGTGAATTACAACTAATTTCATATTTTGTCACAGATCATTATGTACAATTCTACATTCATTTAATTCTCAGACAAGGTCCAAACTGACTGTCAACAGGTTATTCAGAAACAAGTTTCATGATTTCCAAAAAGGTAGTAGATTAGTCTAAACCACTGAAACAACAGCAATGTACTGTATGTGACTGTGAAAGAATGCTGTCACGTTTTGTTCCAGCCTCACTCCCCTAAGATCCGGTTAGAGCGAAGGCAAAGAAAGAAGAAAGAAACAACAAAACCAGAAAGGAACATTCATTGCGTGTTTGAAGACGGTGCTGATATTTTTTTAAAAATCCAATCATTATGTAAAAACAGGTTTTGATGTGTCATGACATGAAATGTTTTTCATTACATTTTTCAAGCATGACCTCACAATCTGCAAAAATGTACACACCCATGGAACAGGTACTTGAGGTGAAACAAAACGAAAAGTGCCAGGAATATTTCATATCTAAATGGGACATGTGTGGTATTATTCATTAAATGATGCTATCTTTTTCTAGGACATAAAAAACGATTAAATAAAAAGAAAAAAGTGTTTTTTCACACTGTGTAAGTTCAGGATGTGTTTATAAAGATCTGTTGAGATCAGAGTCAGCATGACAAGCACGCAAAGATCAGTTTGATGCTGCTAAAAGGTACAGGGGCTAAGCTTATAAAGCCCTCATTCTGCCTATAGTACCCTTGCCATAATGCCATAGTTACTGTTTACACACGGTTTGTTCTTTGCTCTCCAACAAGATATGACAATGAAAATGTGTACAATGTACAATATAACATCAAAGTATTGTTTTTCTTTAAGGGATACCATGATCAAGTGATTAATACACTAGCAGTGACGCCTCTGCATTTATGTGTGATACTGGGTAAATGTTGTTCAGATAAATGTAAAAGTTTCTGTATTTCTGAACCACTGGGTGGGGGGGGGGGTTAAAGTTAGAAAAAAGTGTGAAATGTATGAAAGGGGATTTAGATTTCAGTTTCCGGGACGTTGCTTCAGAAAGAGCATGGACTGTGTCAGAAGAAATGCTTAATACTCATATGTTATACAGCCTTGTTTATTTATGTTGTTGTTTGCTATAAACAATGGTATAAAATAGCTCATGTGTTTTTTTATTCCAGTAGGGTTAGTGGTCAACAGTTAGCTTTTAGTCTTTCCTGTTTCTAGTGTTATGGAGACATTGATACTGTACTTGGATATCCATTTCAAATAATTATACCACTTCTGACTCTCAGTACACAATGGATTTGACCTTAGAAGTTAAAAAGAGAAACACAATCAAAAGCTAGGTCTTTGACAAGGAAGAATCTAAGTTACATAAGGTTAGATATTACCTAAATCTGTTTTGAAAGCCTCGTCTGAACATGTGAATAAAAGAATCCTCTGAAAAGTGTGTACCATTTTGATAAACCACTGATAAACCACTGATAAAAAGAGGATCACAGGAAACCGTAAGATGTTAACCATTAACTGACTGCAAGTTAAACATCTTTGGATAAAATATCATCAATTTTCATCCATTGAGCTAATCCAACCTGTTAACTGAGGTAATCGATGTGTGCATTCATCTTGAAAATATGATCAGAAAATAAAATAACTACTGTGTAATGAAAGGTTACAAATTACACAAAATCGCTATGTTTTTCTTTTATTGAGAAAGCTCTTAGTTGCTTATATTTGGACCACATCTAATATCATTGCTCCTGGGAGCTTAAATCTGGTGCAAATCAAACAAAGTCAGATTACAGTGTAGATAAGGTATTTGAAGATTTGTTTGAGGTAGCCTCTGTAGTCATCTGCTTTCACTGAGGTTTTATCGCTTTTTTGATTCATTTTCTTTTCACAAAGAAGTACAGGTACAGGAAGATAAGGGAACATTAGTTTTCAAATGGTAAGAGGGGCACTTGGTGGGAGAAATATATGAGATATGCATATGAAAGCTTTGAAAGTAGTACATGAGAGTTTTTGCAGATTTGTTGTCACATTTGAAGACCGGGTTGACAGAGTTTATCATAACATCTGAACCTGAATGGCAAGATTTCTAGTCTATTGTACCATGCTCATCTTCACATTGCCCTGAAGCAAGAATGTACAAAATATGTACCAAAAAAACACACAACCACCCACCATTTACTATAGGAGTACCATTCCTGACAGCAGAGTGTCTCTTTCCGACAAAAGTAGCATAATATTTCAACTGGTTGATGCTGATGCAATTGTGTTGATCTATGAAATGACACACCTATACCATGCTTGTCTCACACTGGTTAATTACTTAAAACAGATTGTTATCTGCCTCTTTTCTTGCGGGATAATGGATCAGACACAAGATGCGATCAAACTTCTATCTCCCTCCAGATGTCATGTGATCTCTCATTCTTTTGTCTATTAATGATTTCAAAGGCTTCCAACCATTATTGCTTTTATTCTCTGAAATAAAATCCAGCTGCTCTCTTTGTTGTGTGTGTGTGTGTGTGTGTGTGTGTGTGTGTGTGTGTGTGTGTGTGTGTGTGTGTGTGTGTGTGTGTGTGTGTGCTTAAGAATAAAAGAGAGTGTTGGATGAAGCCCCTTCTTTCCCTTTTCCCAGAATAAAAATTACTATAACAGCCAAAATCAAATAGTAATTGCACCTTCATTTATCTTAGGAAAGCTAGATATGCTACAGGGAAAACAACTTTTTGGTCTAAAACGTTTTGAGTATGATTAGTAGTGATAACGCATACAAACAGTTTACTTCCCTCAAGCTGGTTCTATCACCAGTAGGGCCTAACCATTTTGTGTGAAAATGTGTGGTGTGTACTGTGTGTTTGTGGACGTGTTGTGCATGCAAGGAGTGGTTCTGTCTTTTATAGGAAAATTTACACCCGTGCTGTGATTTATATAAATCAGTAGTGCCCACAAAGCAGTAAAACTCTAATTGTTTCTTCCATTTTGAATGTCTACCGTCCATTAAGGATGCAGTGGGTAATAAAGAGGACTTTTAATCAATCCTCTCTTGTTGATGAGTTGATGTGTGAATGGGCCTTCCTACCTGACAATGTTACAGTATGGTTTATTTTCTAACTGAGAACAAAGGGATAGAGGTAGCGCAATTCACTGTTGTGGCGTTATGTTGCCTGTTCGTAATCTTGACGGAAAGTAAGTAAACATAAAATGAGTTTTGGAATAATTTCATTGACAATATCAGTGTTTTTATATGTGATGGGCTTTAGCCTGTCAATTCCTCTTGATCAGTTTTGATTGAATATGGCCAAAACATTATCCTGTTAAAGTGCATATCCGAGGATACTGATTGGAATACTCTCATCTTCTAAGTGCTGCTTATCGGCCTTTGCAGTATTATGGAGCTATTTTAGAGTGAGTATAGAAGCGTGGCATGTCACCCCCAATGGCCTCCATTGCCGTCTCTGTGCTGACCCCTTCATTCTCAGATTAGACCAGGCGACCCTTCCTCGACCGGCTGGCACGACCACAGTAAATCCTGGAGGCTGCTCATGCTAGGGACCTTGGGTAATTAATAAAATCCCCATTACATGCCTTGTGCCCGTTGTTTGCTATTTCAACACCCCATTTGTGCCACGATTACAGTCATTATCAGTCACCGCCATTAATTCTCTACCCGATGCCAGAACTGCATACTAATAAATTGGGCTCTAAAAAATGTTACCTTTCAAGGAGTTGGTGTTGGAGCCGGGCCAGGAAGTGCCACTCCAGATTAGGAGTCATCTGGTGACTCGGAAAGGGGCCTTTGAATAGTGGGCTGCTGCATCTTTGGAGATAGTTCAAATTTCCCCTTTGATTATTTTCTCTTCCCCTCCAAAATGAATCTTTATTAAGCTTAAATCCTAAATAAAATGAAATTAGCAGACTGCAAAATATTGCTTTCTTTTCTGACTCTATTCCCCCGTGCCTCCATGCAAATTATAATGCTTATTTATGTAAATGAGGTGTCGTCTTTAATTAGTTTAGCTTGAAGGCATTAAAATACATGTATTCTTTCCCCAAAAATGATTTGTTTTGTTGCTCTCTTCGGTTTAGGTTCAAAATGAGTGATTATGCCAACTAAAGCTTTGTTAATTTCATAGTTTTCCTTTTTTTTTGGAGTATTATCTTCTCCACCCACTTCCTGGAAAGAGTGTATTCTCTCTGTGAAATTGAGATGCCTCTTCAGGCAGTGCTCAGAGCACTATTCTGTAAAGTCCTTCTGGAGGACCCAGGTTGAAACCACATGGTAGGAAGGTCTCAGATCTACCTACTCCTAGAGCTGTAATCCACCACAGTGCCTTTATCTAATCCACACCATACCTGCAGAGGAGCTACTTCAATGTTATCTAAACACTATGTTGTTTGCCTACATAGACATGTGTATAATGCAGTTACAGAACACATAAGACATTTCAAGACTATTCAAAGTGCATTGTGCTCCTATTCTGTATTTGTTCCATTTGCATTTGGCCCCCACACTGTAGGCACACTCCTACGTAACGAGACCCGAGTCTGTGAGTTGTGTCATCAATCAAATGCTAATACCAATGTAAATTCTGACAGCCTGTCAGCTTTCAGTGCCCAGCTCTAAACTGAAGTGCGATGACCTCTTAAACGACTTTCAGACTGATTTGGGCCCTATTTTAATATTTGTTTAAAAGGATTTTCAGTGTTACAGTAAATCTCCTGCTCGACATCGTTTTTATGCATTTACTGTTGATTTACAGTGTCGCAGTGAGTGGCTATTGAATAAAAAAACTGCTCTATGTCATTGTGGAAGGTGTTGGGTCAAATTCAGTTAGATAGAGAAACTCACACTGTCATGCTATATTTCAAACACCATGTTGAAAACTCCAACTCTATGCCTGATTATTGTTCAATATTATATCAATATTCAGCATGACTTCAACTGCTCAGATGGACTGAAATGGCATACTCTGCAAGTTAAGATGCCCCCACCGCTGTCCCCCAACCAACATGATTTATGGAAAGGAAGCTAAAACCATTATAGCATTTTTATTATTATTGTTCTTTCAAGGCTAATGCAACAATAGATTTTTGCATGATTGATGTGTTACACTAAACATTAGAGGATTACATTAACTTAGCATAGAACAGCTAAATGGCATGAGCTTACTTATTGTTGTTTTTTCTCCACATTGTATTATAGTAAATACTGTGGATATCCTAAACATTTTTGGGGAAAGTATTGATCAGACAGAGGCTGGCTAAATAAATAATCTGATCGTAGAGTTTCTCCACTTGTTTTTAATTGTTGCCTGTTTTGAGCATATTTTTTTCTGGCTAAAAATACAACTTGCAATAAATTACTTAATGCTTCCACAATTTGACTTGCAGCTGGGTCAATGGAGTGCAAAGAAGTAAAAAAATAAATGCGAATGACTTTGATAGTCTCTCATCCGCCCCCTCCTCTCTGCAAAATATTAAAACTCGGCTCTTGTGGGAGGGAATGTGGCAGCAATATGCTGAAACTTCAATCAGCTGGGAGGAAATTCCACTTGTAATAAGGAGGAACTGGCTTTAATCGCTATACTCCATCCCCCAGTTCCTTCCATGGGCTTCAGCTATCAGGACACAGGCCTTGAGTCAAGCTTCTCTTTCATGACATCTCTGAGCAAAACTCCTCAGACCTCCTGTGAACCTTCTGGATGATAAGTCTCCGTAGTGGTAGCACTGATGACCTGGAACACACTCAGATTCTTCTCACATACTCCTGGTTTCTCTGGTCTTGAAAGATTGTAATAGTGTACTGTACAATGGTCTTCTTCTTAGGTGTGTATACCTAAAGTAATTTGCTCCAGGCTTTACTGGTCAGATGCAATAGAGGTTTCAGGAAGATCAGATATTCAATACCGATCAATTGCTCCTTGCTCCTCTCTGTCATACTGTGAGATCAGTCTTTACGGTTAGAAACTTCATGGTATGCTCCTTCCAGGGGACGGAAGGACATAAGTGGTTTCAGATTAAATGTTGATTCAAAACCAGTCAGGTCACAAAACTAAACTTAGTTTACAACAGAACGGAAAGACAATAGTTCACACATTGACTGACACTTTGAGTGCCTTTCCCAACATTTAAGGAGAGTATGTTTGCGTGTGAATCATTTTCTGCTCATGTCCAGGCCATACACAGGTAGTGATGGGCATGCAGCCAACTGATATTTCGCCCAAAGTGCTAATTTGTGCCACTCTTGTGTGCACAACGTTATAATTACCTGAAAACGTAAACTGGAAGCTATGTCTGACAAAAACAAGATTCTGTCATAAAATGTAGCTTTTGGGGCTTGATGGTGATGAGAGGATTATAAGACACATGAATGAGTTGTTTGAAAGGCATGGCACTTTTCCATTTGTCTTGTGGAAAAAACTTCGGTGAAACACCTGGCATATTAAGTGCCAGAGTATGAGCACATAAAATAGCTAGCAGTCATTGAGCTGTTATATAAAGTACTATCACACCTAAAGTATTTCGACTGATGTTGTAACGCATCTTCAAATCAGTCTATTTGTATCTTGATTGCCATAATGTGGCAGCTTAATCAATTAAATGTATATTTGAATACTAATGAAATAGCCAACAGTTAAAGGTCCATGTATTGTATGTAGATTTGAGCTTTAAAATAGTGCTAAATGGTCATCATAAATCGGTAGTGATCAAGGACACAGATTACGTAATAAAGAATGTTTAGCGAAGATCTGTTTTTGTAACGTTTAGGTATAGTAAGCGGACCCAGGTATAATGCAGATAAAGGGAAGCAGACATGTAGGTAGCGTTACCAAACAAAAGGATATTTACTTAAGGAAGTGCAGACAAATCAGGATACAAACACAGAAAATAAAAGGGGAGAACATATGGCGCTTCTCCTCTACTGTCCCGTACCGTACCGGAACCCGTGCTCCCGCTTTGTTTTGCTCTCTCCACTGCCAACTGGCCCGTACCGGGCCGTAGTACCCGTACGGATTTTAGCTACCCTTCCTGACTCGGAGCGAAAGGTACGATGTGCTACGATGTGCTACGATGTGCTATGATGTGCTACGATGTGACGCTGCAGACCGTTTATTGGTCAATGGAAATCGTCACAATAACGTCACCCCAGGTTCATATTTGAGTCCACCACTAACCGCCATTTCTAAGTACCACAACAGGCTTGAAATCAGATTTTGCTCTAGGCAATGCGGAAGACAACCACAAATGTAATTTACTTTTTCTGTAATTACTAATTAAGAACGATTTGAAAAAGTATTACCATCTTATTATCTTAGTTTAATATCATTTCAATGCATTATAGACCTTTTCTTTATAACAAGCATAAAGAAAACGGTATTATGCCGATGTTCTGTGCCTATGCTTAACATAGACCAGGGGTCACCAACTACATTTGTCCAAGAGCTAGAATTTTCGAAGCATACACTGTGGGGGGCCGGACTTATATATATTTATTTATTTTATGTCGTCATAATTAGCATATTATTGTTTAATTGTTTAACTTTCTTACAAAATGTATGTTATTAATGTCTTCAATCTTCACGGTTACAATTACACAAGGCATGCAGCTTTAAGAGAATCATACCCTGAGATGTCATATCCTGAGACCCGTCGCAGATAAATTGCACGCTTAAAAGCTGGATATGAGCCCCGCGGTGGTGTAGCGGTCTACGCACTGGCCACTAGTGCATGCTGCCCACCGGGGCCGGGGTTCGTATCCCGGCTCGCCAGATCCAGATATGGCCGAGGCACACGGGAAGCGGCATATTGGCCGGCCGCTTCCGAGGGCGGTATAGGAGTATTTCTGGACTAGGATCCGTCGCGCAACACCGCCCCCTGGGCGCCGGAATAACGGTACTGGGCTCGAGGAGCCAGTCAGCCTAGTCTGCCTGGCGGCCTCTTCTGGGACTGCCGGCCACGGGGTCGTGCGGCGGATCCTATGCAATAGGCAGGGGATAATTGGATGCGAAGTTGGGTTAAATTGGCTACCAAATTGGGTGAAAAGGGGATAAAATCTGAAGAAAAAAAAAAATAATAATAAAAAGCTGGATATGGACATGCCAGGGGAATTATTAGCAGAACGTTATCTGAACGAGAGGGCAACTAGTGCATCTCTCCGGACTGTCTGGGTTCTACAAGCATAACAAGCCATTTACCTCATACATTTTTTGACTGAGAAGTTAGTTGTTATTTAAGTCACTGTAATGTGCATTGTAAGTTTCTTACTTGGGCTTGGACTAAGCAGGAGGTTCAGGCTGTGCCCACTCACCAGAGGCTTGCCCGCTTCTTGTATCCAAGATACTCCACTGAGTCTTTGAGGAACTCACATTTCGACGGTTTCACTCTCACGCCACATTCTTCCAGTTTGCTCATCACCTTGTCCAGTACAGCCATGTGTTTTTCCAATGTGGGGGCTGTCACTAGAATGTCATCCAGGAAACAAACCACGTTGTCTATGCCATGTAAGATCTGGTCCATTGTTTTCTGGAATATCGCAGGGGCTGTTGAGATTCCATAGGCTAGACGATGGTACTTGTATAGCCCCTTGTGGGTGTTGACGACTAGATACTGTTCCGATTCTGAGTCTAGCATCAGCTGTTGATAAGCAAACGACAGGTCAAGCTTACTGAAAACCTTACCCCCGGCTAGGGTGGCGAACAGATCCTCGACGTTTGGCAGTGGGTATTCTTCCTTCTGAATACTCTGGTTTATTGTGACCTTGTAGTCTCCGCATATCCTCACACTGCGGTCTTTCTTGGGAACCACGACAATAGGGGCCCAGTCGCTCCTATCCACTTTTGAGATGATGCCATTCTTCTCCAGGCGTTCTAGTTCCTTCTCTACAGCTTCCTTTAAAGCATAGGGAACAGGGCGGGGCTTGTGGAACCTAGGATTGGTTCCCTCTTGAACTCTGACCTTCGCTTGGAAACCCTGCATCTTTCCATAGCCATCCTTGAACAGTCCTTTGTGCTTCTCTAGCAGGGCTGTGAGTGTAGGTGTACTCACTGGCTTGTCATTTTTCACACTGAAGATCTCTGCCCAGTTCAGCTTTATCTGTTTCAGCCAGTTGCGGCCAAGTAAGGCTGTCTTGTAGCCTTTTACTATGAGCAGTGGTAACATCCACTCTCTTCCTTCATACTTGACCGGTACCTGTATCTGGCCTAACACAGGAATCCTGTCCCCGGTGTAAGATGAGAGACGGACGGCAGCTGGTTGGAGAGGGCACTGTTTCAGATGTTCTCTGTAGATATGTTCCGGAACTATGGTAACTGAAGCACCTGTGTCCAACTGCATACTCACTGGTTTTCCAGCTAACTCAATTTTTACATATATTCCCTCTTTGTGTCCTTCAGCGGTGTACATGTTGAATAGTTCAACTGTCTCAATTTCACCTTCCTCCTCTTCCTCTGACACATTGTGAGTTCTTCCTGTGTGTTTTGCACTTTTACACACCCTCTGCACGTGACCTGTCTTCCCACAGTTGTGGCATTTCTCATTAACGAACCTACAGTCACTGGGTCGGTGATTATCTCTTCCACACCGATAACAACCTTGCTTTGCTTTGTCCGATGCATACTGCGTTTTGGGTGCACGTCTTGCACTTCTTGAGTCATGTACCTTGTGAACCTTCTGGCGTTCTGAGTGCTCCGACAGCTCCATGGTGTCCTTGTGGGCAAGCTCGAGTCCCAGGGCGATATCACAGGCTTCCTTGAATGTCAGATCCTTTTCTGTCAAAAGCCGTCTGTGATAGGCTTCACCTGTGGAACCACACACAAACTGATCTCGGAGAGCATCATTCAGAAACTGGCCAAACTCACATGAACTAGCTAACCGTTTTAAGGCCAGGATGTAGTCTGCCAGTGCTTCACCTTGGTTCTGGTGACGCTTATAGAATCTGAAGCGTTCAGCAATTATAATGGGCTTAGGCTTGAAATGGTCTGATAGTGCTTTAGTAAGCTCAGCATAAGACAGTTCCACACATTTCTTTGGCTCTGCAAGACTTTTCAGCAGCCTATATTCAGTTGGGCCCAAAACACTGATAAACACATTTGCTTTCTTCACATTTTCTATTTCATTTGCAGCCAGCCAACTCTCAAAACGTTCCAGATAAGACTCAAAATCCTCCTTTGTTGAATCAAAGTCAGGTACTTTTCCAATAGTAGTCTTTTTTTTTTTTATGTATATAATATATTGCCTTGTATAAACGATTTTACCTGAATATTCAGTAGTGTTCACTTTCGCCAACAGAGGGCAGCAGAGCCCATCAAAGCCATGACTTCATCGCTATGCCGCGGCAACGTTGCTTGCTGACTTGTTGCTAGCCGCACTCACTTCTTGACAAAAACGGCGCAGGTTCCTTATTTCTTCTAGTTCACTTGGTCAGTTTTCAAGTTCAAGTTTTTTTCTTTTCAAGAATTGTAATGTTTTTACGATATCATCAACTCGTCGCCACTGTTGTATTCTTAATCAGGATGCACGGACACAGACTCAAGGTAAGTGTGACTTTACTCGTAAACTTCAAGGTACGGAATCCCGTAAAGGACATACAGTGCGCATGACATAGAATAGGTAGATTAGTCTGCTATTACACTCATCTACTACATGCATGTGAAAAAATAGCCTATAACACGAAATGTTAAAAAAAGAGCTATGAGTTTGTCCCCATTCTTGCATGCGAATAGGCGCTACGTCTGCCGCATTCCATTTAAAAGACGGGAATTAGTTTCAGCTTTGCTACTGCTATTTAGAAGCAAGGTTGCAGCTTTGTGAATGAGTTAGGTCTGAATCCTCCTGCATTGGAAGAACTATATGAATCTATGCTATGGCCGCATTCGTAAATTCGCTCTGAGAGAGTCAGAGCGTCCACGTGACTGCCTCTAGTCCAATCAAATTACTTGGTTCCATGATGACGTTGAATCCAGTGTACGCTCCGACGAATTTACGAACGCGGCCTATATGTTCTAAACGGTATTTCCCTCCTCACATTTTCTGAATTCATAAATATTTTTAAAACATAAATATTCCACGGGCCGGATGGGAAGCTTTGGCGGGCCGTTGGTGATCCATGCATTCGGATTTTGGTGCTCAGCAGTAGAGGACAATAATAGCAAAACTATTACCTGGGCACTTCCATTAGTCTACCGAGCAAGACACCGGAGCACTCATATCTGCGTGTTTATCACAGGGTGACAGTCACCCTGTTCCTCTGCAACAAACGCGGAGATTGTATGAGCGTCCCAGTCCAATGGAAGCATCAAGCACAGCCTTCCCATAGAAATACATCTGAACCGACTCACATTTCCGAGATGTACAATCCTGTTTATTTAGACATAAATTATTACCTGTGGCGTTTGACAGCAGATAATGGTAGACATATTTAATGTAAAGTTATCTATCTAACTTTAGGCTGATTTGTGCATGAAAGTGTTGCATTTTGACATAATTCATGTCGCATTTCCCCCCGTTGAGCTGTATAGCGGCACTTATTAAAGTGAAGTAAGATTACCTGCAAAATAAAGGACCACAACAACCGCAATGGAGTGCTCTTATGACACTTTACTCCTCCAGCTCTGTTGTGTATAATGGAGAAGCGTTTCTGAAAATATGGTACGGGTAAGATACAAATGCGTGCCGTCCTGTACCGTCCTGATCTGTGGAGCAGGGGAGGCTGGTTCATTAGGGGCAATTGGACAATGCCCCACCAAAGGGAGAAGAGAGAGATTTTTTTTCTATGACTTCTAGACAGTGTTGCTTCTGAATATCATAGTCCAATCAGCTAGTGTTCTGTGGAGTATATCATAGTCCAATCAGCTAGTGTTCTGTGGAGTATGTTCCAATCAGCTTCAAGTCCCGCCCCTTTCAGGGCAACTTTCACTCTACTCGAAATTGCACTAGGCTGTTCTCATAGACTTGCATGTAAAATCTATTTTGGTAACTTCAGGCCATTCGGTCATTTGTCTATGGGGTTTTGGGACATGCACAAAGAATCGTACGTGCTTACGTCATGTCATACGGCCGGCGTAGCTAACCTACATTTCAGATCACGTTCGTTCACCTGCTTCACCATGGCTATGGCGGCGCTAGTAATGTTTGCTTCGTGTTTTTATTTGTTTTGTTCGTTTTGTGTTTTGTGTAATATGTCTATTGGCAACATTCTACTGCTGGTCTTAATTATCAGCGACCGTCTCTGCTGCCGTCTCCGCTGCCGTGCGACCAACACGCAGGGGGAATATGGAACTATACAGCAAATCACACAGCAAACCACTACCGGACTTTGTAAACAAATTGAACAAATGGATTAGAAGGAGGCATCTTTTGTTCCCAACTTGATGATATTGCAACTGGACCTATTACCGAAGTCAAACTTGTGTAAGTAAGTGAATCATCTGTCCTTCAGTCATGATAGGAAAACCAAATCGATGCTGGGAGAAGGAATGGCAGACTGTATTCTGATTGTATCTTCTATGCTCTTTGTATGTTTCTATGCTCTTTGTATGTTTCTATGCTCTTTGTATGTGTCTTGGTGTAGGAGAAACGTAGGACCACGTTGGAAACAAGTGTTTCGGTACACGTTGACGTGTAGAAACTGTAGAGAGAAAATTGTAGAAATTGTAGAGAAAACTGGGGGGGGTAGAGGTGATGAAGAGGTCTGTACAGGGGGGGTAGAGGTGATGAAGAGGTCTGTACAGGGGATGAAGAGGTCTGTACAGAGGGGTAGAGGGAATGAAGAGGTCTGTACAGAGGGGTAGAGGTGATGAAGAGGTCTGTACAGGGGGGGTAGAGGGGATGGAGAGGTCTGTACAGGGGGGTAGAGGGGATGAAGAGGTCTGTACAGAGGGGTAGAGGGGATGAAGAGGTCTGTACAGGGGGGTAGAGGGGATGAAGAGGTCTGTACAGGGGGGTAGAGGGGATGAAGAGGTCTGTACAGGGGGGGTAGAGGGGATGAAGAGGTCTGTACAGGGGGGTAGAGGGGATGAAGAGGTCTGTACAGGGGATGAAGAGGTCTGTACAGAGGGGTAGAGGGGATGAAGAGGTCTGTACAGAGGGGTAGAGGGGATGAAGAGGTCTGTACAGGGGGGTAGAGGGGATGAAGAGGTCTGTACAGGGGGGTAGAGGGGATGAAGAGGTCTGTACAGGGGGGTAGAGGGGATGAAGAGGTCTGTACAGGGGGGTAGAGGGGATAAAGAGGTCTGTACAGGGGGGGTAGAGGGGATGAAGAGGTATGTACAGGGGGGTAGAGGGGATGAAGAGGTCTGTACAGGGGATGAAGAGGTCTGTACAGAGGGGTAGAGGGGATGAAGAGGTCTGTACAGAGGGGTAGAGGGGATGAAGAGGTCTGTACAGGGGGGTAGAGGGTATGAAGAGGTATGTACAGGGGGGTAGAGGGGATGAAGAGGTCTGTAGAGGAGGGTAGAGGGGATGAAGAGGTCTGTAGAGGAGGGTAGAGGGGATGAAGAGGTCTGTACAGGGGGTAGAGGGGATGGAGAGGTCTGTACAGGGGGTAGAGGGGATGGAGAGGTCTGTACAGGGGGGTAGAGGGGATGGAGAGGTCTGTAGAGGTGGGTAGAGGGGATGGAGAGGTCTGTAGAGGTGGGTAGAGGGGATGAAGAGGTCTGTAGAGGGGGGTAGAGCTATTCTCATGCTAAAATTGACTGTAAATCCAGATTTTAAAGTTGATATTCTTCCCCGTGGAGCATGCCCCCATAACCTGTGCCCCACCCAAACATTTTAGCACCAGCCGCCACTGCTGTGGAGGATCAGGATTCTCAATGGAGAAGCGCCAATAGTCTAAAAAAAAGTAATTGTATATTCCAATAGCTTACGTTCACGATGCGACCAACAAACGGTGACCAAACGGTGAAGACTAACGGCCAAGCTCCACCTGCTGCGTTGCGTCAACTCGCCATCGATGTTGCGTCAACTTCCCGTTGTCCAAGCTCCACCTGCAGCGTTTGCGTCAACGTTGCGTCAACGTCAACGTTCTACTCTAGCTCCAATGGCATTTTTTGTATACGGGAGTAATTTCACCCTTGACTGCAATTATGTCCACAACAATAACAACATCATACAGAACATTTTCCAATCAGGGTAATATTTTATCTACATATTCCCAAATAGAATATTTTTCGACCTCAAGGATGAGCCGTTCGTCGTCCATTCCTGCAACAAGAGTTCACCACAGGTGCGGTGATTGACGCCCCACGTGGGCGCGTCTCATTGTGACGTCTGCGTCCATCCACCGTCAAAAATCAAACTTTTTTGAAAGTCTACTTTGGACGCAGCCATCGGACGCAACGCTGACGCAACGCACCGCAGCAGGTGGAGCACCTTTCATTGATTACAATGCATTTGATCCCAATTTCGGATGCAACGCACATTAGACGCAACGCTCGATGGCCATGGTGGAGCTTGGCCGTAAGGCTTCGTTCACACGGCAGTGAAATGTGACCCAATTTTTTTGGGCAACATGTGACTCAGGTCTGATTTATGCATGACCGTGTGAACAGTGCAAGTCACATGAAATCTGACTTTTTAAATAATTATTAATCCGACCTGGGTCGCGTTCAGAGGCGGTATTATATCGGATACATATCTGATATTTAGCAACGCGCCCCCGTCTGAATTGTCAAGTCACATTTAATGCGACTTTTACGTCACTCTAGCAAGGTTGCCTTAATTGACATGTTACAGCCTAAACCAGTCTATAACCTCTAAATCCAGTAGCCCATTCGGCGGTAACCCTCCCCATCTGGCAACCCTGCACTCTAGACGCACTTGCTCATATCTTTGCCGGCTTCCGATGCACAAAAACTTGAAAATGAAACCGTTATCATGTTATCCTATATACTTTATCATGTTATCATATATATTATATATCAGAAATCTAGATATACTTGCAGTATACAGAGTAGACCTGTATCCTACAAAGAGACTTAGATTTAGATTTAGTAATCTAAAAATTAATTAGACCCCATCCTTTTTTTGTTTATTTTTATTTTACTACTCAATCTTTTCAGTTTGTAAAGCGCCTTTGAGTGTCTCGAAAAGCGCTATATAAGACTAATGTATTATTATTATTATTATTATTATCCATGGTTACTTCCGTAAACAGTGCGCTGTGCGTGACATCCTGACGTCATTGTTATTGTCCTGCACATGCGGGTCTGTTCAGGGCCGTGGAATTGAGCATCAAGACCTGCCATGTGAACGTAGCCTAAGTGGGGAGTGAAGGGAAGTGAAGGTACATAAAGCATCAGTGACAATTACACACAGGTGCAGGTGATAAGTTCATGATGAGATGGCACCCCCCCCCCCCCCCCCCCCGACGAAGCTTCAGGGTGGAGACGGCGAAAGGCTGTGATGAGACCCGGGTCCAAGATGTTGTGCCTTGCACCCAAGTCCTCTTCTCTGGACCATAACCCTCCTAGTCTACAAGAAACTGGATCCCCCGACGAGGCGCGGTGGGGAAATGGGTGGGGGGGCAATGGACTGGAGGTGACAGACTTCAGGAGGGACACATGGAAGGTTAGAGTTAGGGTTAGGGTTACCCTAACCAGCATTGACAGAGGAAGCTGCAGGTGGTACACCATCGGGTTGACCAGGTGTATGATCTTGAAGGGGCCAACATAGAGTGGAGACAGTTTCCGGGACTCGACTCGGAGGGGAAGATCCCATGTGGAGAACCGTCAACACCCTCTGCTGGGATGGTGTTGGGACCTTCTGATTGGGCTGGTGTTGGGACCAGGCCGAAGCCCGTTGGAGGGCGGTGCGCACCTGAAAAAAACACATTTGAAAAAACGGTCCAAACTTACCAGAACGGTCATGAACCATCTGAAGGGGGAAGGCCAGAGATAAAGTCCAGGGAGATGTGTGACCAGCAACTCGCGGTTCCCCACAACATAATTACATCCCGCCAGTGAGAGCCGTTGGGAAAAGAACGCACAGGGATGAGCCTTGTGGCCCAAGGGGGACAACACTGCCTCCGCAATGTGCAAGGCATCGACCTCCACCACGAAGGGCAGAGAGGAGTCTGGGTGCACCAGGACAGGTGCCGAGGTGAAGCGCCACTTGATATCGGAGAAAGCGCCTTCCACCTCCAGGGTCCAGGAGAAGGGAAAAGGGCTATTCAGAATGAGAGCTGTGAGGGAGGTACTAAAATTCAGAAAATTAGCACACCCCAGGAACCGCTCTACCTGCTTCACCGAGGAGTGTTGGGGCGATTCCAGCACAGCGCAGACCTTGGTGGGGTCCATCTGGAGGTGTCCTGGGACACGATGAAACCCAGGAAGGCGACGGTGTCGGCATGGAACTCTCACTTCTCTGCCTTAACAAAGAGCAGGAAGCACTGGAGGACTAAACAAATGCTGCTCGTGTTGGATTATATCCTGGGCAAAAATGAGGATGTCATCCAAGTAAATAAAGACACAGTGGTTGAGCAGGTCACAGAGGACGTCGTTCACCAGCACCTGGAACATTGCAGGTGCGTTCACGAGACCGAAGGCCATAACCAGGTATTCATAGTGCCCGTCCAGGGTGTTGAAGGCTACTCATCCCCCTGCCTGACACGGACGAGATGGTTGGCATTACAGAGATCGAGCATAGCTGTGCCCCCTGCAGGGACTCGAAGACTGTAGTCATCAGGGGGAGAGGGTAGCAGTTCATGATGCTGACATTGTTAAGTCCTCTATAATCAATACAGAGAAGAAGAACCCCACGGCGGTGGGGGAAGTGGAGGGATGAATGAGTGGTGATGAGGGACTCCTCTATGTATGCCTATGCGTGGTAACCATGGGGGCTTGGTAACTGGCAGGAGGTCAATGGAGTCATAGGGTGGTAAGTACTTGGCTCACTGCTTGCTGAAAACCTCTCCCAGATCCCAGGAAACCTGGGGAATGTAGGAAATGTCGGGCCCAATCTCTCTCTCCGGGGGAACCGGTGTCCGGGTGGAGACAGTCACGAGGGATCTTTGGGGATAGGAACGAGGCGGCTGGTCGTGGATGTGGCAGGTATTACCCCAGCTGGCCCAAAGACCAGTCTATGTTGGCATTGTGCGTAGGACAGCCAGGGGTGGCAGAGGACTGGAAGGCGATCAAGAGAATCGACTATGTGGAACTGAATCAGTTCCCTATGCTCTCCTACCTGGAGACACACTGGGACCGTGCTTCAAGTTATCCAACTTGACCCCAAGGTGCAGTGCAGATAAAGGGAGAGAGACAAGTACTTTTACATTTTTGGCATTTAGCAGATGCCTTTATCCAAAGTGACTTACAACAAATACATTTGCCTAAGAAAGTGAATCATCTATCCACCAGTCATAGCAGGAAAAAGTCATCAATGCTCGGGCCAGGAACCATTGGCAGTCGTAGTGCTAGAAGCTAGATTTTCTTTTTCAAAATTATTTTGGGGGGGACAGGGGAGGCCCAACTCGCAGCCCACAGCCTGCCGGCGCAATGGATACCAACACAGACTCAAGGCTCAAAATAAAAGGGGATGGATAACACAGTCTCAAAAACAGTACTCCTATATTCCAATAGCTTACGCTCACGATGCAACAAACAAACGGTGAACAAACGGTGAAGACTAAGTGGGGAGTGAAAAGAAGTGAGGGTACATAAAGCATCAGTGACAATTACACACAGGTGCAGGTAATAAGATTGTGATGAGGTGACACAGTGGACAGCTGGAAGGAGACACCTAGGGACCGCACTGGGGAGTGCGACCCCCCATCTGTAACACGTTTTGGTCCAAACAAAGAGCCTTCTATAATCTTGTGTTGTGAAAAAAAAATCTCCTTTTGGTGAATTAGCTTAATGTCACACTGAAAATAATTTAGAAACATCCACAAATGAATTACAAAGTAAAATGTGTTTAGTAACTTTCAAGCAGTAATCCATGACTTCCTGTTTCACTGGGGTATGAATATGAGGTGACAGAGGCCATATTCCCTTATTCATACATCAACAAAGTACACACAAATCTAATTAAGTTTGTTGAGCTTCATCAGGAAAGCAACTGGAACTGTTACAAACTCACCTGGAAGAGGACCCAAGTTTATTTTTTTTTATTATATATTGTTTACAGTGATGAGGATGGTAAGAGAGGCAAAAAATATCCCCAAGGATCACTGTTGAAGAATTACAGAGAGCAGCATCTTGGTGCCACCAGGTCTGCAAAACTACCATTAGACGCCACCTCCATGCCAACAAAAAATAATTTGGAAGCCATGACTTTCTTGTCATTTCACCACAAACGTATGTGCCTGGACTATGCTAAACACTACTTGAACCGTGTTCTATGGTCAGATGAAACAAAATTGATGCTTTTTGGCAATAAACATGACGGTTTTGATGTAAAAAGAAGGATGGCTATACCGAAAAGAACCTGATCCCCACTGTTAAGTATGGTGAAGGTTCGGTGATGTTGTAGGGCTGTTTTTCCCTGCGCCCTGGGAACCTTCTTATGGAACATGGCATCATGAACTCCATGAAATACCAAGACATTTTAAATCTGAATCTGGCTGCCTCTGCGAGGAAAGTAAAACTGGGTCGTCATTGGATCTTCCAGCAGGACAATAATCCAAAACAAATGTCCAAATCAACACAAAAATGGTTCACTGAATACAGAATCAAGCTTCTGCCACCTGTCCCCTGACCTAAGCCCCATTGAAAACCTGTGTGCCGAGCTGAAGAGGAGAGTGCACAAGAGGACCTAGGACCCTGGATGATCTAGAGAGATTCTGTAAAGAGGAATGGTCTCAGATTCCTTGCTCTGTATTCTCCAACCTTATTAGACGTTACAGGAGAAGTGGGGGTAGTGGTGGTCTAGTGGATAGTGGATAGTGAGTTGGACTTGTGATCGGAAGGTTGTGAGTTCAAATCCCGCCTGAAACCACACCACTACTAGTGTGCCCTTGAGTAAGGCACTTAGCCCCTCATTTACTCCAGGGGGAATGTCCCTGTAATTCGTAATTGTAAGTCGCTTTGGATAAAAGCGTCTGCTAAATGGCAAAATTAATTAATTAAATTAAGGAGAAGACTCAGTGCTGTTTTATTGGCAAAGGGAGGTTGTACAAAGTATTAATCAATAATTGTGGAACACATGGTTTTGTAAGAAATAATTATTTCTTGATAGATAATTTTTTCTCTGAATAAATGTACTTCAATTAAAGGTTTGATGTTTCATATTTTTCTGTGATATTATTTTTCTGTGATATTAAGCTAATTCACCGCTAATTCATCATAACCTTTTTTACTCATCTGTACCGTGTGCCAATAATTGTGGATGGCACTGTATTTGCTACTGTTCACAAACGTAGCATATTTATGTTTTCACATTTTCAGTGTGGCCAAAGAGGGCAGCAAACCACAAAATACAAAAGTTGCCAACCAATGAAAATGGGATTTTTCAGGTGCATTTTCAAGCTGTGAATCACATGTTCTACCACATCCCAAAGGTGTTCTGTTGGATTCAGATCCGGTGACTGGGAACACTGAACCCCCAGAATGATCATGCAGGAAGTAGCCATTAGAAGATGGGTACATTGTGGCCACGAAGGGATGCACATGGTCAGCAACAATACTCAAATAGGCTGTGGCATTTAAGCAACGATTTATTGGTATTAACAGGCCCAAAGTGTGCATAGAAAACATTCCCCACAACATTACACCATCTGAATGAATGAGACGTTGTACAGGTATTCCTAATAAAGTGTTCAGTGAGTGTATTATCTTCCTATGTCAGGTTGTATTTACTGAATTCACGCAGTGGTGTGCCGTCAGGGCCAGCAAGGCCTTCTCTGCTGGCCTAAACATCATCAGAATATAGATTTTATTTTAATATATTTTTTCCACAAATATGTATTAATGATTCCCCATAGTCTATTCTCTTCATTTCATAGCTTTCCTCTTGGTTGCGCTGCTTCCAGTCTCCGATTGAGATTTGGAGGGCTGGCCTTTATGTTAGAGCTTTTATCCAATCAAAATGTGTTGCTAGGGGGCTCCAAAATCTGCCCAGCCTGCACGATAAACGGTGCCGCGGATACGACCTGTAACTTAACATTGGAACGAGAAAACCTGTGGCGTACCTAGTAAACCTACGTAGATGCGAGCAAAAGCAACAACGGCGCCTGCTGTAAGGCTCAATGATGTCAGCACCCAGCACGTCTTTTGATTGGATACGCACTATTGATACGCACTATTGATACGCACTATTGATATTCACTATTGAGATGCGTAACTATGCCGGTAGATGTGAAACTTTTGAAAGTGCGCAGGGAAACGGAGCTCTACAACGAAAGCTTTCGTTGACTGATCGATAATACTGATCGATTGTGTCCTGTTTTTGGGTAAACAATAACTTTCATTTAGGGGACACGATAAAAGCGCCGAGTCCACAAACAGAGGAAACTACGTTGAGCTTCTTTCTTTTCTGGCTGAAAACAACCCAGATTTACATTACCACCTGTCCACAAACAAAGTGTTTACTGGGACGTCAGGCAAAATACAAAACGACCTGATTTTTGCTATTGCTGAAGTGATGGGAGAAAAGATCAAAATGGAGATTAAAAAGGCACCCTTTGTCGCTATTATGGTGGACGAGACGACAGACGTGGGTAATGTAGCGATCTTAAAGATGTTAGTTTAACACTCTTCATTGTAAATGGATTTATTGATTAAAAATGCTTCGGAAATATTAATATAACTCTGTTGTACTTGTCTGACTATGTTAAGGTGGTGCAACGCCCGGTTATACTGTGTTTCTGTCTAGTTTCTAGAGCCATGGCGTCATAACGATGGTATTAAGAGGTAGAATAATTCAGGTAGAAATGTGTCGGACATCACTGAAGGCCTAGGTGTGAAATGCACCGCCCGCCACTGAATTCACGTGTATTGTTTTGGCATAGCTATTTAGCTAGAAAAACAAGTTTGAGCACTTAACACAAGGAACAGTAAGTTCTGTACTGTGTGTATGTTTGTGGCATTTTTTAAATTCATATCTCCCCATGAATGTCAGAATCCCACAGTATACATACAGTGTAAAGTAAGTTGCTGCAACGCCCTGTTGGTGTGGCCAGATTTCTCTGAAAACACATTGTGTAAGATGTTTGTTTTAATAACAGGACCGTTAGTGACATGAATCTATTTTTCAAAAGGACAGTAGATGCCTGGAATGCTGTCTTTAAGATATGCTTCTAAAAATGATCCTACTTAAATTGTCAGTAGGGATAAAAATATGTGAGAAAGCCAGCACACATGAGACTCAGAGGCTAATTTCAAGTGGGCTGCAAGGCTCAGCAACACTATAGGGTGTGATACGCTATCTTTGAGGTACTTGGATTTCGAGGCCCTAAGGGCTCTTCTACCCTTGCCCAACACGTGGGCACACAAGAAATGGTATGATATCTAAATATTTCACTTATGTCCTGTTCAAATCCCATTCCATGTTTGTGCTCCCAGAGTCAAATGAAAATATAAAAATGAAAATAAACAAACTTACTCCAGGTCATAATACAAATTGACTCCAACGACCTCTTGTAGTCAGAAAAAAGAGAAACTTTATGTATGGAGATACAATGTCTTTGAGAACACGAAACAAGACAAACTGGTTCAAGGCTGATTTAGAAAGATGTAATTATTCTAATAAAAGTGTTCTCCAACGGCCAGTACATTCCAATGATGCACAGTAAAGTCGAAACTAATGCCAGAATAGTGTATACCGTATACTGTATGTGAGTGTGTGTGTGTGTGTGTGTGTGTGTGTGTGTGTGTGTGTGTGTGTGTGTGTGTGTGTGTGTGTGTGAAAGAGAGAGGGAGAGAGAGAGAGAGAGAGAGAGAGAGAGAGAGAGAGAGAAAG
This sequence comes from Nansenia antarctica, assembly GCF_963989245.1. Taxonomy (NCBI): domain Eukaryota; kingdom Metazoa; phylum Chordata; class Actinopteri; order Argentiniformes; family Microstomatidae; genus Nansenia; species Nansenia antarctica. The sequence goes on from NC_137676.1 coordinate 45,591,674, forward strand.
AGAGAGATACTGCTACTGACAGAAAAAAAAAATAATGAATGAGTTAATCTGGCAGGCAACAAACATCTATGCTTCTGCAGTTTCAGTGACATGTCTTGTTTAAAAGAGATAACAGAGTATAAAGAAATAAGCTATTATATCTTCCTTTACTAAATGTACACAATGGGTTCAGAGTATACTGATAACAGCTTACAATAAACAGTATCATACCTGACTAGCATTCCCCAACATGTCAGCACTTATTTTATTTCTTTTGCCAATGTCATCATCATTTAAGTCCAAAATGTACAATGTGCACTTCTCTCACACCTGTTCATTGATCTTCAAAACCTGTAACCAAAAAGGCAACATGAGAGCTATCCAATGTTTTTTTCACATATACTCATCAATTTATTAATAAGAAGAGCTGATTGTGTATGTCGCATAAACTCTAACCACAACCTACATGACTTCCAGGTCCATACATTCACAGTCAAACATAACACACACTTGCACAGATATGAGTGATGACACGTGCACAAGCACACACAATTTGGCGCTAGGCAATGCATGAAGGGTACCAGACCTCTGACAAGATGTTAGATCTACAGTCATTATCTGTAATTCTACATCACAATTGTACAGTCAGGCTCATTTTACCAATCCGGAAGGATGAGAATTCTTCACAACCACAGGCCTTTCATCTATTTACATCATTGCTGTGCTTTTATTCCCTAAACGTACCCCTGCAGACTTTTTAAATGTGATATGGAATATGATACATGCAAAGAGGGGTCATAACAATATGGACAAGTTATCTTGAGGCTAAGGTCTGAATGAAGAAGTAAAAAAAGCTTTTTTTTTTATGTTGTACAGTACATTATGTCTGGTGATGGGTGAGAGAAAAATGGATGTGAACATTATAAATGTTCTGGAATCCTCAACTAGTCGTCTGACTTTTCCATTGAAATCTGAACTATTTCAATGCATTCTCTTAAACCCATGTGAGTACATCAAGCTTGCTGTGTAATGTTCTGGCATGGTCCAACCATTGCCACTGAAACACACACCTCACATAGTACAGTACTCAAACCTCATGCCTTGCACCCCTTATGTCACAGACGCCAAAAGATCTAGGGTAATAAAAACTCACAAACCTCTGTTTTTATGAAGAAAAAAAAACTCTTGGTTTTGCGACAGCCACAAGAATTCAAGAGAAAACAAAATGCCTGTCAGGGCGAGTGTACGTGAGGTAAGGGGGGATTCTGGCATGGCCTCAGCAAAGTCATAAAAATATTTTCCTTTTTATTTAATGTCGTCCATAATTCATTGCCAGGAAAAGCTAATCAATAGCACCTTAATGAAAACTTGAGCCATATTTTATTTTGCCGCAGAGAAGTCCCGGATCAGCATTTGTTGCCTTGTTGTGTGCTGGATTTCGCCCTTGGGCTGTTTGACAGATGTGCATCACACTTGCAGATACCTTAAATACTTGCTCTCTTCAACCACAATTGCTTTATCAACACGCCAAGGAGTGGGAGTGAGATTTCTGACGATGAAAGCAATTGAGACTCAAAAATAGGATTAAAGTCAATCTATATTCTATCATTTCTGGTTGATCCCAAATTGCACATCGCAGAAATGTCTTCCAAATATGTCCTGTTGATTTGTAACTACCCTCCCTTTTGTAATACTGAGTTAAGATTGCACTTGGAAATCTTCCAGTGCTGCACAAGACAGTGTCATTCATAAGACTTCATAGGAACACTCCTTGAGGATATAGTTTATTGAATGTTACATTAGGTTTTTCTAAGAGATATCATGAAACACAACTGAATATACTCAGATGTGGTTCACAGTGTTTGATCATTGTAATAGTGTATTCATATTATTTGTCTTACTTATTTGTCACATATAATCAAATCGAGATGTCACAAAATTAAAACGGTGTGAAGAAAGTGGCGACCGAAAATCACTTGCAAAGCGATTGGTAAGATGTAATGCTAATTGTTTCCAGTGATCCTTGTCAACATACGCCGTGGTTCCAGTCAACTATCTATGAACTCAGACTACAATTACGAGGGAAAAGGTAATTTTCCATGCTCTAAAAGACAGTCCTAATGAACCACTCTCCATCTATTTAGCACAACTCGGCAGTCAAGTCACTAAAACAGACTTTTTTCCAACCCTATGCTGTAGTTCTGTGGTGAATGGGGATGATGTATGTATATTCCCTCAACTGTGTCAGGACCCACCTTTGAAACCATCAGGAAAACTCTGGAGTTGTTTACCCAAGGTGTAATTCCCTCATTCAGAGGAAGCTCGACAACAGTTATTCATCAAAAAAAGAAACTAATATCTCAAAAGGTCAAGTCATAAAAAGACAATATCCGCCCTCTCTCCAATGCCTGGTGCTTTAGTTAACGTTAATACAGCAAAGAAGAGCTATTTGATGGCATGGAACTGGGTGGGTGAGAGCTGAGCTGTAAACTGGAATAATGCTTAGGACTGTGTTATGGTCTATGTACTGTAGTAAGCTACAATAGCAAGATGCTATGCTATCATTCCACCTGAACCTTTGAGTAAAGGTCTGATGAGGATTTACCACCTGTAATGTTTTTTTCCAGTTTCATAGTTTGAGGCTTTCTGTGTTCTTAGATATGCTGCACATTTGTATTTATAATACAAAAACTATTTATTCAACAACATCAAAGGATGAAGGTTGTACTGCAGTTTAGTGAAATTTGTAAAACATAATTGACTTCATAATGCACTACTATTGGATTCAGATGTTCTTCTTACTACCAAACAATTTACCCATTATGTCACCCTCCATGGAAAAACAGAGAGCTGTCCAGTGGCTAGACATAATTTGCATGCATTTGAATTGTCAGCCGGAGGTGAGTGTGTGGAAACCTGCCAAGTGTAAGACTCTGGGCTGACGCAAAGACAGCTGACAACTCAACCCAGCCCCGTGTTTAAGCTCAATAACAGTAGATAACATGCCTAGGACAACATAAAGCACAGTGAATGTAAATAAAGAATTAGAATTAAGTTCAGATGTAAAAACAAATGTTCAAAAGATCAGGTACGTCATTTAGTTTGCCATCTGAAAATACTTGGTTTTTCGATCGCTGAAAAATAGAATTCCAAAAACACAAAGGAATCAGCTACAGTTGAATGTGTTCATGAATGTGTATTTTGCATTACAATTTAATAGTTAAAGTGGCCTGGGGTGGTCCAGTGGTCTAGCACCGCGGTCTATAGTGCACACATATGCCCCTTTTCGGCATGGGTTCGAATCCAGCCCATGCCCTGCTGACATGCCCTCTTCTCCTTACTTTCCTGTCTACCTTCACTATCTCTATCCAATCAAATTAAAAATATGAGTGAGACTGCCCCACACGGGGGGAAAAAATGTAATAGTTGAAGAATTCTCTCATATTGTGCAGTGCAAATTTGAGAGAGAGGCCGATGAGATGGGAGAGAGAGAGGCCGAAGAGATGGAAGAGAGGGAGGCCGAAGTGCTGTCTTGTTGTCAGTGAGGACTGGTAGAGGGAGGATGTGCCGCGTTGTTAGTCTTCCATCCTTACGGCAGCCTGTGTTTACGCCGATTCCTCAGGCCATTTGTTTGCAGCACTTCCTTGCCCCACAGCACCATGCATAATGCAGGAATGAAAATGTTAACAGTGGCAAATAAAATCGGCAAGGTGCCCCCACAAATCAGGGCAGTTTAGGAGCACATTTAATCATCCATGCTTTGGGGAGAAGGCAAAGCGATTTATTGTGGCATTTCCAAGAAGATCAGGACCCCATTTTTTCTGGGCCCTTCCCGAAGCTTCCTGCTCGGCCCCCCTCTTCACAAGACCCAATGGCATGGGGTCTCCCTCTGTACACCTCCACAAAACATCTCTGTGGTTTGGACCGATTACACTACTCATTTGGAGCAAAGAGAGAGTTACTTGCTTGTAGTGGGTTGCACATAATTGCATCAATAGATCCCACCCACCAAAAATAAATAACAAAAAATGTTTGTCTTCAAGAGGGCCTCTCATGTAAACACACCAACGGTGATCTAATCAAGGCCTTGCATTTCTCCAACATGCTGCAAGACAAACAAGTTGCAGCACCATATGGTGGTGTCAGGAAAATAAATAATTCAAAAAAATTCATGTGCAGTACACAGACGAGCGACCGCAGAAATACCAACACAGGCGTCCTCGTACTTAACCCTGCTAATAAGAACCCCCGGCAGGGGGGCCAGGGATAGACATCCACAATATCTACCCTTAACTGGATTGAGAACTACTTTGGCATTTCAAAGAAAAGGACTGGCAACTGTCTCTGGATCTAAGGACAGCGTTTCGTACACTGATACAATCTCCAGTGCCTTTCAGCACTTCCTGAACATGAGACGGCCTAATCTAATGAACTGGGGGGCAAAACCTGCCCAGGCTTTTAGCCCAGTGCCCACGTTGTCTTGTCTCACATCTGACTGCACTCAAAAAAATAAAAAATAAATTTGTTTCATTTTCCCTGAGGTGTTCTCTGTGTGGCTTGAGTCATCATTGTTCAAGTCTTTAGAGTTGAAAAAACATGCATGCACACACACACACACATGAGCGCGCACACACACACACGCACGCACACACACACACACACACACACACACACACACACACACACACACACACACACACAAGCTGGTGGCAAGGTTATAGCCAGTCAGACAAGGGGCACTCGTATTCTGCCAACCCCAGGGAAAACTTGCAGAGGGCTTAGAGAGAGAGAGAGAGAGGAGATGCGCCGTGTTGCTGACATGGCAGCCGTCACGTCACAGTAACTATAAAGAGTGATGCACGCAGACAGCGCTGGCAAGCACCAAGGGTTCAGAAAAATAGAGGCTCCACACCAAACAGCAAGGGGTTGGTGGACTTAGTAAACAGAGAATAACTGCATTTTAAAAAGAAAAACTTAATTTTACAAGAAAAATGTCAGCATTGAGATGTATGAGAACTGTCAATACCACATTATACACAAATGATCTTGAATGCTTAACTCTGTATTTATATACTATTGGAGTACAATAAATTATGAATGAACCACTTCAAGTTGGAAAATGATAGGTTGTTCTAAAAGGGCTGATGTTTTCTGAATGTCAGATTAGAAACCAGGCAGATAAAATAATCTGTAAAAGGTGATTATAAAATACAACTACTAAAGCACTGTAACAGACATATGTTTCTTTGAATGTCCATTTTTTCTTGTCCTCTAAAAGCCAAGCCAAGTGCACCACAAACCACGGCATTATTGTGTCATAGTATGGACTATTTTAAGACAGTGTAGTTTGCTTGACTTTTTAATCAAATAGATCAAATGGAATTTCCCATCCTGTTGGAGAAAACTGGACCTTATTAAACATCTGGCAGAGGCAAAGCAAAGTTCTGCGACGCCAGTTGACTACAACCAATCTCTTTCAAATGGGTCTTCGGCTGACTTCAAAATAAGCCTTCAGGTTCAACTTCAGGGGCCTACTTCCTTAAACTGGTGGAGAGCTTTCTTAGATTGGTCAAAGTGTGTTGGCATCTAAAATACTATAGGTGGCAGGAGGGTTTGAGGCTGACCATGTGCTGGTCTGAGAAGTCTGCCCAATACTTGAACATACAACATTATGTATAGATATATCAACAAAAATAGATAGTTTGTATAACATCAACTTGGAATGACTTGTAATAAACATAATGGACGGGGAAAAGCATGTCACAATCAGCCTTCAATCAACATTGCTGTTCATTGCAATCCTTGTTTTCAACAGTATACATTGAGTGCATCCCTGCCACGACTTTACCTTGAAATACAGGTTGTTTGGCTACAGACAGATTGATAGGAGCGCAGTGAAAATTCCATAGCCACACTAAAAATGATGTTACATCAGTCATATATCAAAACCAAAACCACACTTTGTTAGATAAAGTTGATGGCATTTCTTGAGATACTTAAATAAACACACTAAAACAGTCTTTCCCCTCAGTTCTAACAACCGACAACACAACATTTAACACTTTAAACAGTAAAGCAGTAAAGGATGCTTTAAAAGTTTAAAACTACTGCTGGGATGTAATGCCCTGAAGCCATTGAGGGACCGCTAGTTCAAGAATGTCTACCACCAGTGTTTCACGACTTGTGAAACCATGAGCTTTTAACACGACGCTTCACTGTTTACTGTGTGCATCAGGACAAAAGAAGCTAACAGGATAAGCAAAAAAAATGCCCTAAATTGCTCCGCATCCATGGTAAATCACAGCAATTTTTATTGCCTCTAATAAGTTGATGCAAGGCCATTTTTCTTCCTGCCCATCTTTCAAACATTTAAGGCATATTTACAAGGAACTTGTTAAAATATTTAATAATATTTAGTGGCAATTTCGGAGCGGCCTGTCACTGTCAGATTTACACCCTTTAAGTGTTTAAAAAGGCGATGACATGAATAACAAACTGTCAAAATGGGCTCATTTGCATAGACAGGCCATAACTCCTGATACCTTGCATTAAAAAAAGAGGTTTTTAACAAAACGAGTCATAAAAGAAGCGTTCAGAGTGAGTGATGGCGGAGACTCCTCCACAAAGTCGCGCCACAGAGACAGCCATCCTCCCAGTACAGATGCTGCCGAGATCATGTCAGCCAATAAAGGGACATATATCCTCCTGCTTTGACTTATTTATCCCGTGTGGATGAGCTCAAGATGGAACATCTCCTATAGGCTATCTTAATTAATTGTGATAAAAGGGCTAATTCGGAGGCCACGCTGGAAAAGTGAGCCAAACAATAATATTCCCCACAAATCATCCCCCCCGTCAAATATTTCCTCCATAACTTTATAATTCAAAGTCCTCCGGACATGAGGCTTTTGTTGAGGAGGCCCGTGGAGCCAAACCACCTCCCACCTCTTCTGCCTCTCCAGCACTGCTGACTAAGATTATCAGATGAACTTGTGGCCAGTCGACGTTAAACCGATTTGTCCTGTGTTTGACTCAACAGAGGACTGGCCATGTTTGGTGCTGTTACTGTACCTCCCCCTGGTTTCAGAGGGGTTTGATGTTGAGCCTTTTTGACCTGGCCCTGCCCTGGCTTGCCCAGTCAGAAAAGGGCCCCCGTTGACACTGATTGCAGGGCTATGAGTAGTCTCTCCCCTGTGCCCTCTCAGTGCAACTCTAATTAATAGCCAATTCATCTTCTCTGATCTGAGCCAGCACATGCAGTAATATATCGTTAGTTTGGCAAGCAAGCTATTAAAGTGTAATAACCAAGTACCGGCACTCGATTTGGGAGAGTAGCACATACTTAACCATGGAGTGGAAACAATTAATTTATTGGAGGATCTCCTGTAACCAATCATTTACCAGCGCTCACTGTGTTGCACAGCCACCTCCTGTTGCACATGGTGCTAGTTGATGACATTTTTTGGGCTGAGCGCCTGAAACTTCTCACATAGTGACCACAATTACGTAATCCTCATCTAATCCCCACTATCACACCTTCTCCCTACACAGAAAACTCACACTGGCAATGACCATCACCAAGTTAAAGAGTTAATTACATAGTAACCCAGCTAAATGTCTTGTTACCTTACCACATTACCACAATGCTCTACCCAACAAAAGTATGCTCATATTTATTCTCAATGTGCTAAAAAGCCATACACAGGCAACACTTTTTCTTGGATTGCTGTGCTTGGAAGTGTCTATTAAGATGCATTACAATAAACATTGCAAAGTATATCTTTGTATTGTCAAATTGATGGCAATAAAGTAAAATGGACCTGCTGAGGCAATTCCTTCTATTTTGCTCCAGTAAGAGGATTGGGCATAGCAGGTGATGGCAGGTGATGGACTTTGCCAGCGGGGTCATGTGGTCCCTGGTATTGGGACAACTAATATATGTGTAGGTAAAACAAATATCATGGACAGGTGGATTAGAGGGATTGGTCGTTGTTGTCAGAGCACACACAACCGCACACACATATATACACACATATACTGTAATATACACATATACTGTAAACACACACACACACGCACACGCACACGCACACAGTACAATGGGATGTTGAGAAACCTATGGCTTTCAAGCAATAGCAAATGAAAAAAACATACTTTAATGGTAATCAACTCTTACCTAACAGTTATTTCCTCAAATTTGATTTTTCATTTGTTTAGTCTCAGACGATTTAGATAAAAGAAAACCACCCCATGTGTTACCTCTGCTTTTGTCGCATAACTTTAAACAAAGGAACTTCTTTCTAGCTCCTATTATTTCTGGAAACAAATAAAAATTCATAAGTCCCAGGCTTGGGCCTTTGCCTGCCTCTGAAGCAAAACCCTTAAAACCTATTATTCTTTTTGCTAGAACTAATGACGTTTTTTGTCTCTTCAGCTTAAGACACTAATTGACAGGTTTTTTTGGAGGATAGCCCAGATGGAAAAATAAGTACCCCCTTAAAGACCCAACTCCCTCCTCATCCCAAAGCTTTAAGTCCCTTATTAATTAAACTTTCACCAAGTCAGGATTTTATTAAAAAAGATAAAGTCTGCCTCATAAAACAGAACAAGTCTATTGTCTTAGAAGCTAAAATTTGATTTCCATAAATAAAATACCTTTTTTATTCAATAATTTGCTAAAGTGGGACTGGGACTAAAAGATCCACACAGTAATTAGAGGTAGATTTCCATCCCAAGTATTCTAAAATTGGTCAGCCTTAACCAGTGCTCCTTTGGTTCTTCTGTAGCCTTCTACTGTAGGGGATGTGTGCAGGGCTGCGCGAAGCCTACAGATTGCGTCGCTCACCAGTCCCGCAGCCCGTAGATCGACCGGCCCATACACCAGCCCCACAGCCCACAGATCACTTTCTCCCGGTGCTCCAGATGGCCAGTCCTCTACTGCCTATGAGAGGCATCACATAATAAGGTAACAGCATCATACCTTTATTAGCAATAGGCTACATAACTATTGATGAACGCTAAGTATAACCCATATGTTGCCATGGTAGTCACTAACTGCAGTTACGGAAAGTAAGTAAATGTAGCCTATGATGGGTGACATTCCTCACAACTCCTTGATTGCTAATAAAAGCATTAGCCTAATTAACATGTATGTGTTTCTGAAGAAGGTGCAATATGTACATGCCTATGTACTGTATGTATACATGTTATGCCCTAATAGGAAGTGTAACCATCTATACATCATAAACATGTAACCATCTATAATAATTCTGCAACATTCTAGTTGAAAAAGAATATATAAATATTGATCAGTTTTATGATCAGTCATCCACTTGATCTATCAATTTGTATTCCCCTGTAACATTACACTTAGAACAATATGTCAATCAATGCTATGAGACAGGAGTTGTATCACAGATGGTCATGACCCTAGTCAACTCTTCTCTTTTATCTTATTCACAAAACAAAGCGATGTTTATAGGTTTCTTATCAGGGGCTTCAAAAGCAAAGGAGGGGGATGGACGATCCTCATGCCAACAGATGTACACAAATGGATATTGTATTATCTCTTCCATCAAGGAAATAAAACTAATAATAGGCAATATGATAGTTTGGTGACCTATCGTTTTAACAGAACATGGTATCACAAAACTTGGCACCCATTTGCACATTCACCCTTGCTACACAGAATGTTAAGGTGTGGCCTAAACATAACAACAGAATATGATTAGTGACAATGATTATGACACAGGTTTTGGATTCTTATTTTGTTAGTCAATTAATGTACTAATTCCAGTCAACTGGCAGTCAGCAGCATTACAATAGCTCACTGTTGTCTGTAGCACCAACATCTCTATGTGCCCCTTTGAGTCTCTTTAGCTGCTTCTGAACACAAGGGAAAAGATGGAGGCTGCCTGGTTGGATCATACCAAAGGATCCCATGGGAGATCTCCTGGATCTGGGTATCAGTAGGAGAGGTCAAGGGGGCAACATGATCTCTCCTCTCATGTGCATCTAATGTCAAACTCTTAGCTTTACCGGTCAATTAAGGAACTCAATTGGACATGGAGCTAAAGCTGAAGGATATCCATGGAAATACACATTTCAGGATGTATCAAGTTTCTGTAAGCAATGTTATCCTGTATAGAGATATATTTTGTCAACCCTGGACCAGGCAGATACAGCTTGAGGAGTCTGCAAATTACAGCCAATTAAGAAGCCTTTAAACTTACAAGTCAAGCATCACTTGTTGTGATGCCCATAATAGTTTTATGGATATTAGATCATTTGATGGCTGTATTGGTTCCGGAATTAATGCTAAACTTTACGGGAAATATAGCCTGACTCAGATAGAGAGGTGCTGAACAGTAAACAACTAATTTGTTTTTTCCGAGGGACATAGAGAGACAAAGAGAGCAACAGAGGGAAACAGGCTTTGAAGACAGTTACTTAAATCCCATTTTGTCAATTCATGAGAATCACGCTTTCTAGTTATTCTGAAGGATAAACAATTCAGGCCTGTTTCCCAATTTTTTTGTGTGTCAGTTATGTGTTTTCTGCTAACGAGATGTCACTAATATGTTCTGGAATGCTGTCTGAATGGACAGTTTGATTGGCCACGAAGAACTTAATGATGTATACCAAATGTGGGGGGACAGCTTCTAAGCGAAGAGTTTTGTAGACAAACATACTTGTTGACAAGACTTTCAAGCACGGTTCGCAATTTATGCCAGGCTGAAATCTGAAATTAAGAGCAAAACGTTTCCAAGGTGCCACTTCCATTTACCAATCATGTCTTGTTTGTTAGCATTTTTCCTCAATTAGTTAAATTGTAAGGACATAGTGGGGAAAAAATACACTTCATGAGGGAAAACACATAATTAAAAGAAAAACAGTATTCTTTCCTGCCTGCATTTAGAAAAAATACATGTTTGATTGTATACCTGGATTCCTTTTAACTAATTAAAAAACGCAAATCAAATATTGTAAGTTGCCATTTACATAAATGCATCCAACTATTGTGAGGTGGATTTTTTGTATTGTTTCTCTATGCACACAGCAGCTTATTCCAGCTTAATTTGTGCCACTGTGTCTTCCTGAGAGCAGACTCCAGTCATCTTTAAACGGCTCCATTTAAAATGCAATTTGATTATCTGCCAAATTGCTACCAAGTCTTTCCCTCTGCAGCTTTGGGATGGGGGGTAACATTTTTAATTAGCATTCATACATAAAAGGGAGGTCTTTGTCGCATTTTGTATGTCGCATCCCAGAATGACCACTACTTTCAAAGCTAAATCGCCCTGGCGATTTCAAACTAATACATCCAAAAGGAGAGAAGCGGGGCAAGTGAGGAGGGGAAGGAAAACCCACAGAGGACTTCAGTGGCACTGAATAAACCCACAGGACATGGCATGTTTAAATAATCCAAAACTTTTCTTTAATCACAGTTTAGAAAATTGGCTGGGACCTTCAGCAGGAGACAGCTGCTCTGCCCCATAGCCATTTAATGAGATTCGCTGAGGGTTTCCCTTAAAATATTTACGCCATCCCATGGCACAGCAATATTGTCCTAGAATGGGGAGATAAGAGCCAAGGAGGTGTGTTGAAGTTCTCCTAATCAATTTGCTAATTACTGGAGCAGCTATAGGAGAGAAGAGAAGAGTCCCTTCTGGCAAGCTGTATTCTAATAAACACTGAAAAATATATTTACTCTCTGAGCCAAGAGGAATTTTGAAGTGGGATTACAACAGAGAAATGATTGAGACTGTCTCTGTTGTGGTTGAGGTCTTATTCAAAGGAGAAAGGAGAGGCCTCTAAATATAAAATACTCTCCCAGGACCAACAGCTCTGCATCTACTTGGGACGAGTTAAAAAGAGGCTCATTCCAGGTATTACTATTATGTGTATTTCATCCTTATTTATTGGAACCTTTATTTTCCAGATATTTATAATATTTAGTAAAAAAAATGTTGAAAGTTCATTTCCTATACAGTAGTGTTAGAAACAAACACAAAGCATCACTTAAAACAGAAACGATGACTGCTGTAGGTCACTTATAACAACAAAAGGCCGGTGTGGAACTGGGTCCAGAGGCCAGGATGCCACCATGCCAGACGTGGAGCTGTGTGCCCTCTGGCAGAGGGGTGACTCTGGACTCCAACCTCAGGGGCCCAAGGGCAACACTGAGCCTGTCATAGGAAACAGCACCCATCTTGCCAGGGGTTAGGGGCAAAACCTGCTCCCTCTCGTCAACTGCAGATGAACTGCAACTGCAACATCAGGGCCCCTTTCTACCCTGGCCTAATGGCCTGTGACCTGATGAACTGTCGGCTAAAGGTCAGCTTCAGATGAGAGCTTGAAGGAGATTAACATAAACTAATGAATAGCCACCACTGTAACATACAGCAGAACATGCTGCTCAAAGTAGTAAGGGCTTGGTCAACAAGCCATTTTCAGAATCAAGATACCGACTACTACCAACCATTATCAATTTCAACATAAATACATTACGATTTTAAAAGGTTACGACTAAGTCTCAGTGGCAGCTCAGTATGTGTTTTGTTGTTGTAGTTGTTTTTTAAATGTCACCTTCTAATCTAAGACTAATGAAGTATTATGGGCAGACTATTGCATTAAAGGACTACTCATTACTACCTATACTCACTCTAGGCTTGTCAGCCTCAGCTTATGTTGGGGTCCCTCTATCAGATGTGTGACAGCTGCTTTTGGCCTTGCTGCCCCTAGTGGAGAAACTATAACAGAACAGGTGTAGGGAATTTGTCTGTATGGTACCATCTCATGTTCTTTGACACTCATTATAGTAATATTGAAATTAACAAAGTGTTTACCAAATAGTTTTAATGCATCACCTAAGACAATCAATTCAATTCCAAAAATGCCACTGAGAATGTTTTGTTCCTTGGAGGTGTGGGTGTGTCTTAAGTGTGTCGTCACCACCACCAAGACACACCCATATTTTGGAACCTTGCCCTGATTTATTTCCTCCTTCTCAAATGATGGACAATAAAAGTGAGCGAAATCAACAAAGCTAGCTTTGTTATGGAGAGACGTTTTGAAGTTGAGGACTTTTCCCACCCTTACTCTTTTACAGCCTTATTATTTTTTAACCTTTGGCTGCCGTTGCTCCTCAACAAAGCGGTGACGATGGATGAGGGAGAGAAGACGGGGGATGTGTCCGACTGGTAATACTAGCTACAGTATCTTAAGTTAGCTAAAGTTGACACCTCTGTACACACAAACAACTTGAATAAACTATTAAATTAAGTCCTTTGAATTCATTTATTAACATGGGCCTCTGCTACTGGAGAGCCATAGCAGTTGTCAAAAAATGCACATGCAAAAATCAAAAGGCGGCTATATTAGGTCTGGTCATTCTACTGAATGGATACAAGTTGAACAAAATATTTGTTCTCAAAAGATATTTTTCTTTCTTTTTGAGTTTTTACCAGAACTTGTCAGGGTTGGGTAAATATATTCCACACATTGTTACGAAGTACACACCGGGAAACGGGAACAAGTCGGCAGCCGATTTAATGCCGATTTATTCAGAAAAATTTAAATAAATGTCAGCGTTGTTGAAAATCAATGACACACTCGCTAGTCAACTAACACAGCTTGTTTTGTGAGCATGCTAACAAATTTAAAGTTGTGTTATAGTTAACTACGTAGTAGTGGGGATTACTCACCGAATTGATTGCATTGCAATATTTTGGCTTGACTAGCGAGTATGTCATTGATTTTCAACAACGTTTACATTTATTGAATAAAAGTCTGAACATTTTTACTTGTTCCCGGTTTTACCAGCTGCTGTCACATAATGTATAAACATAACAAGAAGAACAGTGACAAAGTTAATAGTAAGACTGTAAAATAAGACAGCCCCCCCCCCCACAAACACACACCGTCACCTCCCCATTCCCTTGATTATCTGGAGTAAGGCATAGTGTCTAGAAGTAGATAAAATAAAATAAAATAAAAATATAGTTATAGATATAAAATCAAATGTAAAAAGTTATTACCATCAAGTCAGGGGCTGTTTTTTAAGGGCAGAGCTGGAATGCATAACATGCTATATTGTTTGGGTGTTATGAAAGTTATGAAAGTATGTCAAAAAGGGTCCCCAGGTCTTCTCTCAGAGCCACTGGCTGAGAAGCGCAGCACTTCTAGATTAAGGCCGATTTAAACTTCTGCGTAAAATCTACGCCGTAGCTTGCGTAGGCCCGCGTGGCCTTGCGTTGCCTACGGAGAGGGTTGACGCGCACATCTCCAAAAGTTTCTACGCAACCGTAAGCTCTGTGATTGGTGCGCTTGGTAGCACATGATTCCGACAAGATTCCGACTCTCTCGTCGGCCAAAATGCGGAAGCCATGACAGAAATTTCATTTAGTTTTCTGTAATTACTTATTAATAAAGATTTGAAAACCAAAAAATTATGATAACCATCGTATTATCTTAGTTTAATGTCATTTAAACTTTTATTTACAACAAGCATAACAAACTAAAAATCGCTATTATGCCGCTTTGAGTAGAGCGCCCTATGGAAGCGTCAGGCACAGCCTTCCTATAAGGAGCGCGATTCACATTTATGAGATGTACAATCCTGTTTATTTAGAAATAAATGATTAGTTACAGGGAGCCCCATGGCTGTTCGTTGGGTGATCAAATATGTTTTTTGATCACTATTATGCATCGCCCTACCACCTTCATAGCCGGTGTTATTCACGGACAAACACGGTGCCCGGAGGCACCCTTTGCGGGTTAATAACTGTGGTTTACCGTGGGTTAGGATAACAATTCAAACGTGTCCGGATAGGGGAGAGGACAGGGAATCTGAAACCATTTGAATGGTGTCGATACGACACTCAAATCACGATCGACACAGCTAGGAGCGAATTCCCGGGAAGAACTTGTCTCTCCCCCCGCTGTCAACGGGAGTTTCATCCACCAGGAAGCGGTGGTGCGTGCAGCAGCGGTTGGGGGGGGGGGGGGGGGGGGGCGTCACTTACGGACGAATATCTCCGCGTCACAATGGGTTAGAATTCCAAACTAAAATTCTCCATGACCATAGTAATAGCATGCTGAACACACTGAACTTTGAATGGAGTCTTAGTCATGTACCGTTAACGAGATAGAATAAGAAAAGCATATTTTTCTATGCCGCTATGAGTACACCGACCGGTCCGCGTAGAACGTAGAACGTAGAACTAGAACGTAGAACTATAAACTTGGACACCCCTTACGTAGGCTACGTAGGCTACGCGCGTAAATTCGACGCAGAAGCTTAAGTCGGCCTTAAGGCAGGACATTATGTTTCGAAGTCACTGAGTAAGTGTGGGCGGGGCAGCATCCTTCCACTTGAGCAAAATCGCATGCCTGGCCAAGAGTGAGGCAAAGGCAACCATAGATTCTGCTTTAAGATGTTGGATAGGGTATGAAAGACGTCCCTCCAGGGCGAGGGCATAGCCAGTACATGTGAATAAGGGTAGCATCATTGTTTTTGCATTTGTCGCAAATGGGGGTGATATCAGGGTAGAAGCTAGCTAATTTAACCGTAGACATGTGGGCCCTATGAACCATATTAAATTGCTCTAGGCCGACTCTTGTGCAGAGTGATTTGTGTATTGATGTGGGGATGGAATCCCATTGGTCACCAAATCATTCTCTCAAGCCATTTTAATCCTGTGCAGAGGTGGACATGTCAACATGGAAATGATTCTACACAATGTGGACAGTGCGCCTATGGATAGCGGTCAAAAGAGAGAAATGTGTCAACAGGATTAGCGTCAGGTTCTTCAGGAAGACAATATAGAGCGCACATAGTGCCTCACCTGTAAATATCGGAAAAAAATTGTTTTGGGTAAATCGTATTTCTTAGACAGTTCGAAAGAGTTAAAACAGTTATCTTTCAACATGTCTTTAAACCATCTGATGCCTTTCCTGTTCAAATCCTGAAAGACTGAGTCATGTCGGGATGGGGCGAAAACATGATTGGAAGCAACAGGGCTCAGAAGAGAGAGGTCTCCATAGCCAAACATCTGACATCTTAAAAAAAGATACAGATTGGCAGCCAAAATGCCAGACGTGGTTAATTTACAGCGAAAACCTTAAGACTGGTGAATAAAGTATCGTGGAGTAAAATCTGTCTCAAGTTCAACTTTAAGTGATCTTACAGCAAGGGCACAATGACACAATTGTCACTAGGGATGCACCGATTGTAGGGATGTAACAATACACTCAAGTCACGATTCGATACTATTCACAATACTGGGTTCACGTTACAATTTTCTCATGATTCTTTTAACAAAATTAGATTGTAGACAAATGATGACTAAAAAACATTATTTCATTCATTTCTCAGACAAAAACTACAAAATACTGTATTTTCTTAAATAATCCTTTTTGATTTCTGAGGTAGAGTAAAACTACAGTAGGTTATAACTTCGAACATCCAAATTGTTTTGCCCTGTTTGTTTTCTCTAAGAATGTCCAGGCGTTCTTTCTAGCTGCAGACACAGGCCCACATTACACTCCTCACACTGCTCCACTGTACAGAGTGCACTGTCGTCGGCCCATGCTGGCACTGTGGGTTTTGCCTTTTGGGTGGTTTGGTAACCCTAGATGATCTTTGTGACATTTCACACGTGACATTTCACATATGTACACAAATTCACAAAACACACCACTCGTAAAACACCACTAAAATATGCTCGCTCGTAATGCCACTTCTCTCTTAAAATCTCCTCAGCTCTCCATTCACGTGCTTTGATTCACCGTAATAACCATATATGGGTAGAAGGCGCAGCTTCTCTGCTTTCAGGAACCGTTGGAATTATTTCGATAGTGTAGTGCCGAGAGACGGGAGTCGTAGGCGGCGTATCAAATGTCAAAGCTAGACGTTTATTGAATGACATGAACGAGTCTCAACCACACACTTCAAGCAGTAACTATAACTCTCTAAACAACTTGGGTACCACGCACTTAACTGTCCGTGCGGAACAATACTCCCAACCCATAGTTCTGTGGGTAAATTATGTCAACCCACCACACAAGCCCCCCCAGAATTCACCCATAGTCAAAATCCCTGTGTCGGGGAGGGACGACGATCCGACCCCGGCGGGTGCGGGACGCAGGGGCAGGGGCAGCCGGGGCAGGGGCAGGGGCAGGGCCAGCCGGGGCAGGGGGAGCCGGGGCAGGGGTAGCCGGGGCAGGGGTAGCCGGCGCAGCTGAAGGCACCGCGACCGGGGGCGGTGGGTGGGGCATGGGGGGGCGGCCACGGCGTGGGGGCTGAGCCAGTTCCAATGGCCGGGAAACGTCCACGTGAGCGGACTTGATCCTATCAATGGAGACCGTCTCGTGTCTACCACCAACGTCCACCACCAGGTTCTTGTCCCCGTGTTGTAGGACCTTGAACGGGCCATCGTAAGGGGGGCGTAGGGGGCCGCGGTGGGCGTCGTGGCGAATGAAGACAAAGTCTGACAAGCGCAGCTCGGTGGGGACCCGGAAAGCAGGGGTACCGTGCTGTGAAGTGGGGACGGGTGCGAACACCTCAGCGGCCTCCAGCAGGGAGGAGCGCTGCCTGGCTGCAGACCAGGGGACAGTGGCATCCGGGATGAAACCCCAGGGGACTCGTAGGGTTTGGCCGTATACGAGTTCGGCAGACGAGGACTGCAAGTCCTCTTTGGGGGCACATCTGAGGCCGAGCATGACCCACGGAAGTTTGTCCACCCAGTTGCCGTCCGTCAAACTCGCGCGTAGGGCCGCCTTCATTGAGCGGTGGAACCGCTCGCACAAACCGTTAGCCTGGGGGTGATAGGCAGTAGTGCGGTGCAGCTTTACCCCCAAACCACTAGCTACAGCGTTCCACAGTTCCGAGGTAAACTGCGAGCCACGGTCAGAGGACAGGTCAGACGGGGTACCAAAGCGCGCGATCCACGTGCCGATGAACGCACGGGCCACGTCGGAAGACGCCGTCGAGGAGAGGGGAACGGCTTCGGGCCAGCGGGTCGTCCTGTCCACCATGGTGAAAAGATAGGTGAAGCCGTGAGAGGCGGGCAGTGGTCCCACAAGGTCGACGTTGACGTGGTCGAACCTCCTCTCAGGAACAGTGAAGGGCTCAAAAGGGGCTCTGGTATGGCGGTGTACTTTGGCGCGTTGACAGGCCACGCACGTGTCGACCCAGCCCCTTACCTCCTTCTTGAGTCCCAGCCATATGAACTTCTCAGAAACTAATTTCACGGATGGTTGGACTTGCCAGCGATGTGTTGGATGTCTGTGGTGTACTCAGATATGTACGAGAGCTGGCGTTGCTGGCGGGCAGACCAAGGCTCGGCCACCTTGGACATGGAGAACGTGAGGGGTTTGTGATCCACGAACGCCGTGAACTCACGGCCTTCCAGCAGGAACCGGAAGTGGCGGACTGCCAACCAGAGGCCAAGGAGCTCCCTGTCGAACGCGCTGTATTTGCGCTCTCTGGGCGTCAACTGACAGCTGAAAAAGGCGAGCGGCTGCCAGGCGCCTGCGACCCATTGTTCGTGCACCGCGCCGACGGCGTAGTCTGACGCATCGGTGGTGATGGCAATAGGGGCCTTGGGTGACGGGTGGGCCAACATGGCGGCCTGGCTTAGGGCGGTCTTGGTGGCCATGAAGGCAGCTTCCCTCTCGGCCGTCCAGTCGATGGCCTGGTTGGGGGATTTGTCCTTCATAGCCTCGTACAGCGGGTGCATGGTGTGGGCTGCACGGTGGATGAACCGGTGATAAAAAGTCACCATTCCGAGAAACTCTCGGAGTGCTCGAGCTGTGTGTGGGCGGGGGAAGGCGGAAACGGCCTCGACTTTCGATGGGAGGGGGGCGGCCCCATCTTTGTTGATGAGATGCCCAAGGAATTGGATGGAGGGTAACCCGAACAGACACTTCGCCGGGTTAATGATCAGGCCATGTTGGCTGAGCCTCGTGAAGAGGTCTCGGAGATGTGCCAGGTGCTCTTCTTCCGAGGAGCTGGCAACGAGGATGTCGTCCAAATAGACGAATAGGAATGGCATGTCCCTGAGCGTCGAATCCATTAGCCGCTGGAAGGACTGGGCTGCATTCTTAAGTCCAAACGGCATGCGTAGGAAGTCGAATAGCCCGAACGGCGTGATCACCGCCGTTTTGGGGATGTCTGAAGGGTGCACAGGGACTTGGTGGTAGCCACGCACTAGGTCCACCTTTGAGAAAACCAGCTTACCCGCCAGATGCGCAGAGAAGTCCTGAATGTGGGGGACTGGGTAGCGGTCGGGTGTCGTAGCATCGTTGAGGCGGCGGTAGTCGCCACACGGTCGCCATCCGCCGTCTGGTTTCGGCACGATGTGTAGCGGTGAGGCCCATGGGCTGTCTGAGCGGCGGATGATACCAAGGCGCTCCATGTTGACAAACTCAGACTTAGCGACTGCTAGCCTGTCGGGGTTGAGCCGCCGGGCCCTAGCGTAGATGGGGGCGCCCTTGGTGTCTATGTGGTGCTCCACCCCATGCCTGGTAGTGGTGGCGGAAAATGTGGGCTGTGTCAAGCTGGGGAACTCGCTGAGCAGGTGCTGATAGTTGTCACCCTCTGAGAGTGAGCTGGAGAGCCCGCCGTATGTCGCCTCACCGCGGACACATGCAAGTGAGGAGAATGACAGAGTGTCCACCAGGCGGTTGTTCTTGACGTCCACGAGCAGTCCGTGAGCACATAGGAAATCTGCACCGAGGAGGGGGAAGGAGATGTCGGCCGTGACGAAGTCCCATGTAAACCGCTGACCCCCGAAACATAGGTCTACAGCTTTCGTGCCATAGGTGCGGATGGGGGTGTCGTTAGCGGACTTTAAATGTGGGCCATGACCTCCCCTGGCGGTGTCATCCACTGTCGCTGGCAGGACGCTCCTCTGAGCACCGGTGTCACAGAGGAATTTGCACCCGGAGAGAGTGTCTCTGATGAATAGCAGCTGGTTTGTTGTGCCCACACTCACAGCCACTACAGAGCGCAGGCTTTGCCGTTTCCCGTCGAGCTGTAGTTGCAAGGGGAGCGGCACCTCTTCGCTTTCGCGCCAAAGCGTGAGTGAAAATAGCACATGCCTGTGCTAGTACGGCTATCGGTGGTCGTTGGACCCTTGTTAGCTAGCCTGTCTCTGCCTGGGGGAGTGTAATTGTGTGTCGGGGCTAGCACTTCAGGGGTAAAACGCTGGGTAGCTAGGAAGAAGCGGTCAGCCTCTTGTGCTAACTCACGGGGTTCAGTAATAGTTGTATTAGCGAGCGCTGTCTGTACATGTGCAGGCATGTGTCGAAGAAACAGTTCAATAAATAGAAAATTTGGTTCTTCCGTACCTAGTAGGTTCAGCATCATGTCCATGTGCTGGGAAGGCTTGCTGTCTCCCAGCCCCTGAATTGCGAACAGACGTCGGGCTCGTTCTGACCGTGATAGTTCGAAGGTCTTGAGGAGGAGAGCCTTAAACGCTGTATATTTATTCAGGGCAGGGGGAGCTGTAATGAAGCCCACCGTTCTGGCTGCAGTGGAGCTCCCCAGCGCTGAGACAACGTGGTAGTAGCGTGCGCCGTCCTCTGCAATCCCACGGAGGGCGAACTGCGCCTCCGTCTGCGCGAACCATGCTGCCGCGGATGTCTCCCAAAACTCCGGCAATTTGAGAATAACGGCGTTATTTGCCATGTTCGGTTCAGTCTCGGATACTTCAACGGGACTGACGTCGGGGTCACCAGTGTAGTGCCGAGAGACGGGAGTCGTAGGCGGCGTATCAAATGTCAAAGCTAGACGTTTATTGAATGACATGAACGAGTCTCAACCACACACTTCAAGCAGTAACTATTACTCTCTAAACAACTTGGGTACCATGCACTTAACTGTCCGTGCGGAACAATACTCCCAACCCATAGTTCTGTGGGTGAATTATGTCAACCCACCACAATAGCACATATAGTTTAGGAATTACGGTAATGAGACCAACGCGTATAGAGTGCTGTCGGTTTTGAAGGGTTTAAAAGAGAATCACGATTAGTTTTTCATTTCACTGATTTGAATCGTCTCATATTTGTATCGAAAATTAACTGCATTGCGATGCATCGTTACATCCCTACCCAATAGCGCTTTTTGCCACCGATACCGATCACCTATCGCGGTTATACGCGTGGGTCTCTATAGTGGTTTGTGTTAGCGGGAGTTTCTCTGCCTTCTTCTTTTTTTTCATTCTCCGCGGTCAGCTTTTCAAACTCACCATGCTACGCTATGTGATGCAATTTCAAGTGCCTTATTAAATTGGTTGTGGATTTTACCTTTAGCTCCCCCACAAGGTATTTTATCCTTGCACAGATCTGTGTCACACACTTTATAGTACTTCCACACCGCCGACATATTTTAGTATGCAAGAGTGGCTCATTTAGGTTAATGAGCATGCGACTGTTATGTACGACACTGTGTGTTTGCGACGTCACATTCTGACATTATGCTTTATGGGATGTGTGCTATATACTTTACGGTGTGTGTGTGTTGTTAAAATGAATGGCACCTGTCACTAAAGCTACAAACACAGCATTGAATGGTGTGGACCTCAACTCTTTCATGACTCTGGAATATAAAATTGGTGACGAGGATGGCTTTGAGTTTTCACGGGGTCATCCCTATGTTCTCCGGGTCCTATGTTCCCCGCGTCCTATGTTCCCCAGTAGCTTAGCTCCCTCCCGAAAAAGGGTCCTATGTTCCCCGGGTCCTATGTTCCCTGCTCCCTATGTTCCCCACTCCTGAAAAAGGGTCCTATGTTCCAGGGTCCTATGTTCCCCGCTCCCGAAAAAGGATCTGATGTTCCCCGGTCACGAAAAAGGCTTCTAGATCCCTGTTTCCATAAGATTTTCCATAAGATTTTCAAGCAAATTAACTACTAAATCGAAGTAAATTTGAGTGAGCATCCAAATGGTTTTCCATAAACAGAAAGACTCGAGCGAGGGACTTAATGCGACGTCATAATTCTCCATGTTGATGACCATTAATTAATTTTGTTTATACAACCAATATATAGGGTGCGTTCGTAAATTCGCTCTGAGAGCGTCGAAGCGCACACTGGGTTCAACGTCATAAAGGGATCAAGTAATTTGATTGGAAAAGAGGCATTCCATGAGTGCTGATCAGATTTCCAGAGCGAATTTCCGAACGCAGCCATAGTATGCCATATCTTGGATGCAGACGTAAAGTAAGTGGAGAGGAGATTGACGGGAGTTGACAATAATACTATGAATGAAAATGAATTAATTTCTATTATTTTACGGTACTGTCTCAATTATATTTGAATAATTTTAGTACATACGCGCATGCTCAGTGTACCTGAATACGCGATTCCGTGTGGCCAGAAATTATTTTGTGCAACGATGAGAAAACGCTTGGCAATTATTGAAAAACACATGACACAGTGACCGGAAAACATAGACTACATATACCCACGAGACCGGGGAACATAGGACCCGGGGAACAGCGGACCTGGGAAACTTAGGTACGCTCCCGTTTTCACTACCACCACCGGCACCTTTCTTTCTTCGATGAGCCTCTGATTCCATGGGGGAGATGGATAGAAAGCTTTATAATCTACCTCGAAGCTATGGAATTTATGGAATTGAGAATTTAGGTCCATACCATTCAATGCTGTGTTTGGAGATTTAGTGGCAGGTGCCATTCATTCTAAGAATGAATTGGCTAACGTTGTTTGCGTCAATGATCGGTTGTCGTGATCGGCGACTAGAAAGCATTATTGGATTTCTCCTTATATTTTTTATGAATATCGTCCGATTCCGATTGCTGGCAGATCGATCGGAGCATCCCTAATTGTCACGTCTATACTAATATCATAGTATTGTAACGATCCTGTATGGGGCCCGTTAACAGCTCCACCAAGGGAGTTAACTCTCTTGGTCTAATGGTTAGCGCGGCCGTCGGTTATGTGGGAGGTCGGGGTTCGACTCCCGCATGGGGCGAGTTACACTAGAAGATTCCCGTTCGCTACACTGGTGTCAGAAGTGGGATGGAAGGAAGGCCATCGGAGAGGCGTGTCCACGTGAGGGACTTGACATAGTGAAGCGTGAGGGCACGCTCTCCCGAACGGTGAGGATAGTGTAACGATCCTGTATGGGGCCCGTTAACAGCTCCACCAAGGGAGTTAACTCTCTTGGTCTAATGGTTAGCGCGGCCGTCGGTTATGTGGGAGGTCGGGGTTCGACTCCCGCATGGGGCGAGTTACACTAGAAGATTCCCGTTCGCTACAGTATATAGGCTAGGGACTGGTTTGCTACCTAATCAACATATCTACCCATGACCATGATTATAACAAGGTTATGAAAGACAAACAAGTGCTTCAATGGGTGAATTGTTGTCGATAATGCTTTGATTATAAGCGAACAAACCAATGTAAGCACAACAATGGGGCAAAAACAGACCGTATTAATCAACAACCCACTCAAATTAGGACGAGTGGTGGTAGCTATTTCAGTGCTATGTGTAGTATAGTCAAGACTACCAGGCTATATATATATAGTATAATAGAGGTTACATTAGTTAGTCAGAAGTACTTCAAAAATACATCAATAATAAATCAAAATACCAGCCACCAATCACGCTAAAAACTGAACAATGAAAGTACTGGTTTTATGTGTAAAGTTATCGTTTTTACACTTTTTTGTAAATTTTGGGGATAGAATTGATACAGAGACTACATAACCATTTTCAACAGGGAAAGTTGTTTTGCTTCAGTTCCTCTTTAAAGAGGCTGATTTCACCTTGGTTTTCTCCTCCTTTTAAAAGAAATGCAACAGAGTGCAAGATTTATTTTAGAGTTGTGGTTTGTTCTCTCAGAAATAAGCAAAAAACTGAAACAATGAAAATACTGGGTTCATAGGCTAATCCAAAGTTACAGTTTGTTACACTTTTTGTAAGTGTTGGGGCTAGTATATGACTAGTACCGAGGCCACATACATCGCACTGCAATACATTTTGAAGGGGTTGTTTGTTGTTTGTTTGTCAAAAACTATGATTTATTAATTGAACCACTATCAGAACATAATCAGACTACCACATTTTTCCCTTGACTCACAAATCATGTTTAATCAAGTGTATGTTTCTTAAATAAGGGTTTGATGTTGATTTTGGTTATTTTCCTTTTCAACCCTGTTTATTCTTCCTTTCAACTTCTTTCAGTCCCTCCCTCCACAGTCTCTCTTGTGTGTAGTTGAGTAGAGCTCAAACAATCTGAGCTCAAACAATCCCACTGAGTATTGAGGCAAAAACAAAAACACAAAAATCCTGTTGCTGTGACATTTTGTTCCCTCTCACCTCAACGCACGCCAGTCACAATGGACCGCTGTGTGGGGGTTCTGTGTTCGGATCACCATGGTGATGGCTCTTTTCCTACCAGGCTCCCTTGGGTAGGGGCAAGGGAGCAGGTTGCCAACCAAGCAAGCCACAACCTAAAAGGTGGGGGTGGTGGAAGGAGCTATTGCCAGAGATGCTCCTACAGGTGTCTTGCACTAATGTAACATCATTAACACACACACACACACACACACACACACACACACACACACACACACACACACACAGGTAGCACCTGCCCAATCCCACAAAGATAAGCTTCAATTCAGCTTACATGAAATTCCTTTATAACATTCTCAGTTTTACATTCTACTCATTTACCTGATGCTCTCATCCAAAGGAACTTATAGTGAGTGCAATACAGTAAAGATCTTACATGTATGATTAGCGCTTCAGAAGGACTATAAGTAGTTGCAACAAACACAGAGATATGAGAATTTGGTTAAAAGAGTTATGTAAATGTGGATTTTAATGTGACTTAAGATGATTGTTAAAGATATATCCTTGTCTGATTTATTTTACAGACAAAGATTGATACACAGGGGGGGGGTGTCAAAACTGGCATTGGCCCCCTTAACACTATATAAATGTAGCATTGAATTTCCATTAAAAACAACATGGTTGGACAACCACTCCACGCTGTTGCCAATTTGTCTAATGGGTTAATTGGTCACCGATTTAGCCAATACATCTTAGCGCTTGCTCTTGGACCACACCCAAACAACGGGCTTGCTTGGCATGTTTAGTTGCTGACAGTTCTTATATACAGTAAGTCCTTTAAGAGGGTACATAGTTTGTTTATTTTATTTTCCTCCATAAACCTATTCAAAATGGTATTTCTTTGAATAAAAAGCAAAAACTATTGATTAAAATGAGCAATCTGGGATTGGTACAGTACATGCATTTTTGGACTTGAAATTAATGCTATATAGCCATTGATTCTTGAAGAATATACGTTATAAATTCCTCATGAGCTTAGATCAACTGTCTTACCCCATAAATGTGTTTTTCGCCATTGTTTGTAAATAGTGTCATTGTAAACAAACATTGTATACATTGCTTAAAAAACATAGTTAAAATGATCATGTTGATCTCATGGATGCTACGTCCTTGCATCCATAGCTCCATCTATGAATCTGCGAGTGGTTACATTCTCCAGCCCCATCCCACAGCTGTTTACAAAAGAAAGTGGAATCCCAGATTTCCCCTTTAAAGTGGCTTCACTTTCTAAAAGATTGACAAGTAATGCAATTTAATCAGAATGAAAACCAACTAGACTAAAACATCTTGTCCAACTGATTTTAATCTAATATAGGACTATTAGTTAACATTGACTGCCACCATTCCTAATCAGCACCAGGTGGTCAATTGAATAGGTACAGGCTCAAGAAAGGGGCCTCATATAAGCAAGTCCACACTTTCTCCTTGAGTATCTATCCGTAACTCTGTCCCAAAGCAGCCAGCTGGAAACGGTGTGCATGTGCTGACGTCCCCACTAACCTTGGCCAGTGTTAGGATTACCGTGCATTTACACTCAATGCTCCTTCTTTCCTTAAGACTTATTAAGAATGATAATGAGCTCGGAACGGGGCAGCATGTCCCTTTCTCAGTCTTGTGAGCTCTCTCTCCCCCTCTCTTTCTCTCTCTCTCTCTCTCTCTCTCTCTCTCTCATTTTGCTCTCTGCCCCCTGCTTCCTCTATCTATCTCCTTCTCCCTCTCCCTTTCTCTCTCCTCTGTATTGAAAGGGCTTAGGACAAATTACCAAAAAAGCCATTTTCATCTATGAACTGGAGGATTTAATCGATACTTATTTCATGCCTTCAAAATCAACCCTATATTACTGTTGTCTGTATGATTTGTTTATTTTGCTCTGGAATATTCCTTCAGTCGAAGAGGGAAATGCTTCGGATGCAATTCACCTTGAACCTCCATTATATTGGATTTCTCTACTGGTTGATCAAGCATGCAAAAAGGACATTTCCCCAGCACTAAAATAAAAACAATAATGATGATTAAAAAAAACATGGGCACTATTTGTGCTTGTAGTTCTATATATGTTGAGGGCAGTAGATTTAAGGCAAGGCAGTATGGTCGTCACAGAAGCGAATTTGGATACAAAATCATTACATGGAGCGTGAGGAAACTGTAGTGATACTTCTGGAAGCCTGTCAAATGCAGCCTGAGATTGTTTACATTTGTTTTGACATCAAAGACCCGAGGTCTAGTTCCAAGGTCAAACTGAAAAGGAATACACAAGGGTTTAATTCTTTGTAGACCTTTGACATTTACATACTTGAGAGACCTAAGACATTCCTCTGACTGATTGGTCTATAGAAAATATGGAAGTTGGAGGCACCACACTCTCGCTGACCAATGAGATTATCAGCCACCCAGAGGACCAAGGAACACACCACAGCACTTAAGGCAGCAGCTTTTCCTGCGCCAGTATAGTGTGATCCAATCAAGAGGCCTAAAAGACTCCACCCATAACAACTATTTAATAGTTGAAGTCACACCCCACAATTAATTTGAAACTATCTAACCCTAACCATTTACTGTACTTGTTGACTTGTTTCTTTATTCAGTTTACCAGGCCTTGGTTCTAGCCAACAGACATCAAGGGTTGGGGGGGTATAAGAAGAAGAAAAAGAGAAGTAGAGGAAGGGGCAGAATACGTAGAGTATATGTGACAGATGGACATTGCCGTGCTCCATCAATGCAGAAGTGAGATGAGCACCTGTAACACTGGCCTGACAGTGAGGGCTGGCTGTTGTCCAGCTGGGAGGGAGATAGACCTTCGGACACCAGACACATGCCGTCACATTCCACAGGCATACTGAGGGAGCCGCACTGGGGCAAGGAGCTGGGGACTGTTACTACCATTGCACAGATTGCTTAGATCAGTCTCTCTAACCCCTGAACAATCCCCTCGACAACACTTCTTTACATGCTTTAAGAATTCCACAGTACACCACAGTTTGAAGCTACTGTATCAATAACAGGAAGACAACCTCACCTTTTGATTTGGCTAGAGCGTATCATACATATCATATAGAAGACAAAACTGGTTCTATGTCTAAATATGTTCTTTTAAGACTCTTTGATTATAAACATTGTACGTGACAAAGATATTCAAATGTTTGCCTTTGTTTTATATCAACAAACACCACAATGAGAGTATCTAAAATTAGCTGCCATGCATGTTAATGTGAGGGATAGCTATTAACAGCATAAGTCAAGTGTATGACAGTACTACAATTTATTTTATTTTTTTACAATAAACACACAAACATAAAAGGAACATCCCAAATGCTTGAGAAGAATAAAAAAAAGTTTCATGTTTACCTTGTGTGCTAATACCACTGGCATTTTTCATATGGGAGATGGCTTTCCTTGAATGATCTGTTTAACCAAAGACAAGGGAGAAGAAAAAACAGAGGTAATTAATTACTTATGTGAGCCATTGCATGAGGAAGACAATAAACCTGCCTGGTCGCCATGGATATGACATATTTGCTCTGAAAACAACACAATAATTAGCAAAGGAGAAAGATCCGGCAAGAATATGAGAACCCCGGGTTTAAAGTGCCAGTGATCTTTTCCTGTCTATTCAACAAATAATCCACATACAGAGAAGAATACAAACATACAGTAAGTGTGAAAGGTATGAAACATTGCTTTATTGTCAATAAAGTAAAGGCAGCTTTTTCAACCATATTCTCTTAGTTATTTGTACTGATATGTTTTTATTTATATGGCCTAATGTTTGAGCACCAAAGATTAATAGCATATTTCTTTAAAACCAGATGAACTGTCATAGAATAATTACCTTATTTTTCAATAAAAAAAAATAAACCACAAACTATCTGATTAAAAACATGTTTTATTTCAGACTTGATGTGCAGGTATATTGTTAGGAGTATTGTATACCGTGTGGCTAACAGTGAGTGGTACAATGTGCTATTTGCTGTGCTGTAGAGTGTTACATTCATGTGTACCGGTATGTCAGGTGCTGCTCCAACAGCTTCAGATGTCAATGTACAATCTGTCTGTTTAGAACTTGCATGTCTGTTTGACAAACCAGAAAAGCAGATAAGGTGTTGATCTGGGATGATGTCGCGGTTGATATTACAGTATCGCTGCCTATAACTACACCGTCTGTTTGTCCTATAATCCCCTCAGCACCGGTGTCACCCGTTCTATTCGCTTCAGCCAAAAACGCCAAGTGATATACAAAAAGGTCATGGTCCCTTTAAACATTGTACAGGACCTCGAAGTTCGAATGTCTCATATATTACATTAAATGTACCATGAAGGCAATGAAACTGATAATCAGCTAAATAAATTACGCATATGACACCTGAACATTTTCATCAGGACACTGTAGGCTACATCTACAGTAGGCTACACAAGGAAAATCCGCCAAAAGTGGAGTAGAGGGCTTCGAATTACAATGAAAACTTTATGAAATATATAATGTATCAATTCAGACATAATGGCAACATTAGAATTCTAAGTCAATTGAAATGACGTCCGACAACACTGAACACGCAGTCTGACTTCCGCATTTTGTGGCATTTTCGCGTCTTCTAAATTCATACTTCAGTGACCTACGTTATGCAAACAATCATTGCATGAGGTATTGCGTAATTAATACGATACAATAGGCACAATATGTACGAACACCGTTGATGACACAGCGACAAATCACCTGTTAAAGCCTACCTGAGCAATCCCACAAACTTAGATTTTCAACACCCTCAAGGGAATGTGATAAAGCTTACACTTGCATCCGAATAAACAGAATTAGATGTTGATATTTCACTCTAAGATGTCACATTGTTTGAACAATCATTAATAAGAGAGAAAACCTAAACATGTTTTTGCCCTCCTGAACAATTGTATCTATGATTATGTATCCTACTATACTTTGGCAATGCGAGTATCCTACAGAGAGCATAAGAAAACATTCACAAGAAAGTTGCAACTCTGTCTCAACTTGGTGATTGAGAGGTGGGCTAAGTGGCTTTGTTTTTGTCTTTCCGAAAGTTTAGAATTTGACAGGTTTCTGTCAAAGTTTTGAAAGAACCACATCGGCTCTATCAAAGGCACGTTACCTATGAGTCTCTCGAATGCTCCTGTCCGCACGCTGGCGCGTGGGCTACTGACAGCGCTCACCGTTAAACGAGTCTTCTACGAAAATGTGGAATTTGGAGACATTTAAACGTATTCGATGACGATTGACAGGTACCGGTGTCAAAATCAGCAACGCCGAAAAGAACACCTTGATGTTTCTCAGCGTTTTAAGTGGTATATTTGGAAATGCACACGTAGTTGAGGTGAAAATGAAAACTCTTACCTGCACTTCGCTGTCTTTCGGTGACTTTCCAACTTAGGGATATGTGTGTTTTGTGTGGACTGTATGAGAGCATGCGTGATCAAAGTTGCCACATTTTTTTCAGTTTTTCTTGTTTTATTGTTGCATTTTCCAATTTCTTACATGGGGCGAGTCGCCCGGAAGATCTGCCCTGGAGACCGGCTCGAAGTGGGAAGAGGAGTCCTTAATTGAATTTCTCGGTTAGCAGTTGTCGGTTGGAAAAGCTGGAACGGAATCCTGATGTCACTCTCCATCCAACCTGACAGGTTTTTAAATCACTGTTATAGCAGCAGCACTCACTAGCAGGGTGCGAAATAAGGGGGAGCTCGGGGAGCTATAGCTCCCCTAGTGGTGACATGAGTTCCCCTGGAAACATGGTTTGTGAAATTTTGGGGGAGCTCTAAAATATTCCAAATTGCGATGGATTTATTCCAAGTTGTGACGGATTTTACCTGGTGTAATATGATTTGTAGAGGCATACAATCTATTTTGATGTTCGTATTAGGTATATAAATGATATATAATAGCCTATATAGCCTACATATAGGCCTTTATTGGCTACAACTATGCGACAGTAACTTGCAGCGGGGTGCAATGACGCTGAACCCCTCATAGTGATAAGTAGGTGGACAATGCGTGGTGCTGAAATAGCCGACATGCGGTGTGTGGTTTGAAAAAAGTAACGCCAGCTCAGTAAATAATTCAAACTTAATGTTTACTTATAGGCTATGTGAATGTGACTGCACCACACATGTGAACAGTAACAAAGCAAATGCAGTTTAATTTTATGAAAAACATTGACAACTAAATCGGCGCAACAAAAAAAAAAAGCTGAATCCGCTTAGCCTATATGCTACTGAAAAACATTTAATGACAGAGCAAACACGCTACATTACTAGGGATAATAATTACAATGAGCCATTCATTAAAAATAGAAAAAATAATATTAGGCTATTAAATCTCACTTAATGAGAAAACTGGCATCTCCCATCGGTCACTATTTGTTGGCTATCTGGTGATATGGACGTCTTTGAGTGTCTAGAAAAGCGCTATAAGTCTAATGTATTATTATTATTATTTATTATTATTATGGACGTCACTTTAATCCGGCAGTTCTCAAGGTTTTTATGCACCAATCGATTCCTCTAGTCCGTCTTTATCACATTCATTGACGAAAGGACGACTCGCATGTATAGAAAGGGAACATTCATTGTGAGCACGGAAAATGCGAGTCTCACACAACG
Organism: Nansenia antarctica; assembly: GCF_963989245.1. Classification (NCBI taxonomy): domain Eukaryota; kingdom Metazoa; phylum Chordata; class Actinopteri; order Argentiniformes; family Microstomatidae; genus Nansenia; species Nansenia antarctica. The sequence goes on from NC_137676.1 coordinate 45,622,665, forward strand.
GCTTTGCATTGATGAAACCAGGTAGGATGAACGCATAGTTCGCTGTCCATTCCTCTTTAAATGCCCTGTTTTCACCGTCAACTTTCCTCTTTAGACCTTTGGAGAGTGACATGATGTTTCTCTTGCTAGCTGGCAGGTTCAATGTTTAGCTAACTTCACCCGGCACGCAAACAACCAATCCAATAATAATGTGACCTTGTAAGTCTGGGAGGAGGGGGGAATCATTATCAGAATAAAACTATGTTAAATAATTATTAGAATAAGTTAGGCTGCGATACATCGTTAGTCCACACATGTATTATTCAAAACTATGGAAAAGGGTGAAACTACGTTGTTGAGAATCACAACACAAACTCGCTAGTCAAGCCAAAATACAGCAGCGAAATGGATTGGACTGCTACCTAGTTAACTAGAACACTACTTTACATTGTTACCTAGTTAACTACAACACTACTTTACATTGTTACCTAGTTAACTACAACACTACTTTACATTGTTACCTAGTTAACTAGAACACTACTTTACATTGTTACCTAGTTAACTAGAACACTACTTTACATTGTTACCTAGTTAACTAGAACACTACTTTACATTGTTAGCAGGCTCACAAAACAAGCCGTGTTAGTTGACTAGCGATGTGTCATTGATTTTCGACAACGCGGAAATGTATTCACATTTTTCGAAAGAAAAGTCAAAGCATTAGAACGTAGAACGGAAAATCGCGCACGGAAAGCCACTGGCCCCGATTTGGCCTGAATTTTTTTTCCCGTCAGGAGATTTTTTTTTTTTTTTTTTTTTAATCCTTGGGCTCCCCCGCACACCGTGATATAATTCGCACACTGCTCACTAGCTCTACTGTACTTCAAAGTAAAGAGGGCACTTTGAGGTGCAGTTTATTAGGAGGAATTGAGGAATGAGAATATAGCATTGATTTCATTGTCATTTCATCATGATATCTACAGTAGCCTACTTTGAAATGTGGTAATTCTATATAGCCCAGGTAGGCCAATGATTAATCTTATGTTAGGGTAAGAATGATATAAAGGCAGTGACAAACCAAAACGTTGTCACTTAACAATAAAATGTATGAAACGGGGAGATAATTGTATCAACCCCAATTACAATAATAATTGTAAATGGGGTTGATACCTGATTGATACAATATTTCAACAATGCCTGTTTTATGTCAATTATAGTACAAGGAGCAATACTTTAAAAGTCAAGACATTCACACCCTCCCTCTTCCATCTACAACCCGTTGTACATATATAATTACACTGTAAAATATTCTGAGCATGAGACACCTTGAAGATATTCCAGGAGCAAAGCCCATAGGAATTGAAGAGCTGTGATAATGTATTTTAAACGTGAACTTTTCCTTATCTAAATTCTGCAGTCTTCTGAACTATTGACAAACAGATTATTGCCAATTAGCAGTTTTGTGATGTGCCCTGTTCTACATAATAAAGAATCTAGAGGATCAATAGCACAGTCAACTAACAAGGTAGATAGTGCTTTGATCTCTAAGGTTCTTCTTAGGGTTTAGACTGCAAGGATATGTAAACTCACACTTTGGGCCACAACATGTACAATATATAGCAGTCAGTTTCCTAGTTGTTTGTAGATTTATTAGAAAATTCTATTTGAGGTTGAGATAATCTGATCAGGTACTACAGTAGGCCTACTGTAGGTCACTACTTTCACCTCATGCCTTTTTAAGTGACCAAAAGTGTTTAATGACATTTCAAGTTCTCTCAACGAATGGACAGCCTTTAACACTTTCAACTATTAAAATGGAATAAATTCAGATTTTAAATGTTCTCTTTTATGAATATTAAATGACTTGTTCATAGTTCAAATCCACATCCTATTACCGCTAGCAGGGTATTGTTACATATTGTACATATTTAATGTTGATGTGGCCTCGGGTGCTACAGTAGTTTAAATCTTCCCCCCAACAGATATCCTGATCAATCCTACTATATACATGTAAAAGAATACACATATACAGTATGTGTAGTGTGAGGTGGTACTAAAAACTTGTGTAGAGGAATAAAAAGTTTATTCAATTAAACAGTGGCCTTGTTTAGTTTTTTTACAGTCTCAAACACCCCCCCATGGTCAGTGCAGAGGTTCAATCTACCCATCCATCAGTAGGATCCTCCTGATGTTGCAATACTGTGATACAGAATAATAAAGAAGTAAGAAAGACCAGAAAATCAATAGATTATTCTGCAGATCACTTGATTTCGTAATGATCCAGACCATTTATCGCCACCCATTGATTCATAAGGGCTGCTCTCAAGGGCGTAGCCAACACACCCCTGCCCTGCTGACTCCTTTGCCATTGCCACCACTAATTATAAAACATTAAAAGCTAATCACATGGTAGGACAAGGTTAGAAAAGACATACAGTTTGGCAAAATCATCTAACAGAGCTCTCCCCCCCCTCCTTTTCCTGCATTCCTTGAACATACAGTGGATGTTAGAGTCATTTACAGACTGACTATAATAACACATTCTCACACTGATTCTCAATACACAAATGAGACAAAGTGAGGACTATAGTGTGCTAATGGTAACCATCATATGGTAATATCTTACTTTAGACTATTAATGCTAATGATACTCTTGGCTATTGGCACAAGAAGTCAGGACTTATTGCTCCACTCAGAGAGAGTGGGGAGCCTTTCCACTACTGCACAGTACTGTAGGTCAATTCACCAACCAACAGAGGTAGGATTGGGTATATCAAATTACACAGCTTATAGTTTTGTGAAACCCTGGAGTATCTTTGAAAGCAAGAACGATAGTTTGACATCTAGCTCATACTGTATTCCAGCATGTCTCTATGACATTCTACAAAACTTTTGATCTGGTGGAGAGATGTAAAATGGGGTGAGGGAGGGCCATATTCCATTGATAAAGTGACATTTTGATCAATTAATCACATGCCCTCCACAAGCATCCTGCCTGGCTATCCACTGGCAAGAGCCTGATCAAGGTCGACTGTTATTTTCAGTCACATTGCATGGGAGGCCAGGGAACTGGCATTCACCTTAATTAGATAAAGACATGTACAAATGTCCTCTAGCAGGCGGCTGTCTTATGGAAGTTAACAGTGGTGGCAGCTGCCTATGTATGGTAAACAGGGAGCATTTTTGAAAGGTGATTGGGGGTATATTGGGGAGGGGGAGGGAATAGCAGATTGGACAGCTGTTGCTGTATCCACCTAACATTGCTGACGTAAAGCTAATGCTCTATCAAGCCTTTGTATATGTTTTTTTGTGCATTTCATCACTGCATACACCTTGTGTTTAAGGCTGCGCCGAGCCACATTTGGTGTGACAGATGCACGCGACATATGAGCAACAGAGGGCATGGGCTGAAATTCCTTAGCCAGCCAGTTACTCTCACTGTGAAAACTTTAGAGATTGCCATGCAGTCCTCACAACAACACTGAGAAAATACATGATGATACATCTATTTCACTGCTCTAAAAGCTACTGTGAAAACAGTTAAAAGGAAACTGCACAAGTCAAATATGATGTTTTTGTTGTATTTGCCTGTGACAATGTGTTTTCTCAATCTACAGTATTTACATGCTTAACTAGTGGACAATAACAGGTAGGTGGTTACTTCCTCAATCACTTCCAACAGGAAATGAAGGTGTGGGGCCCCCGACAAGCATTACAGTATAACAAAATCAAACCTTGGACAAACATGGATACACACAGGGAAAAGTTTGTCTCAAGTTTATTTAACAACGTCTTTAAACAACATTTCCACAATACAAAACATATTATGCATTACCTTTCTTGCATGCACCCAACATACATACAATGTATTGATAAGTATGACAATTAGGAACTGGTGATAGAGGCTATTGTTTTATAAAGACAAACAATTAGAGGCTGTAGCTGTATTTCCCCCAAAAATATGGCCATGCTTAGACAATGCTCCTAACAATGCAAGCCACAGAGCCATATGGTGACGGTGACGATAAGATGCAGAGTTAAAATCTAATTTTAATAAATTCCTAATCAGCTTGCAGGGATACTGAAACAACATAGTTAATGGGAATGTGTGGAGTCAGCAAGGTCTTTCGCAGTCATGGTCTTTAATAAGATTTGAGAGGCATTACAACAACACAGCAGTCAATGTCACGTTGAGCTGCTCCCTCTGTCTGTAACTCAAGCAGAGGGAGAGAAAGAACAGGCGAATTAGGAAAGCAAGGGGAGGAAAACATGGTCATCTGTTTCAAAAGAACTGGAATCTGATCTCTGGGGAGAGAGAGAGAGAGTTGGAGGTACTGTATATCTCATATCATCTCCCTCTGATCGTTCACGCTTTCTAATTACAGAAGGTGAGGAGGGCCATAATTTTATCGTATTTGTTTTGCATCACTGCAAAAATAGAAAATGAGGGCTCGCCGAGCTGCACCAATTTACTTCATTTCGACCTTGATTAAAAGAAAATTAATTGCCACATCTCTCATTATGTTGCGAGCAGCATTTGATGACTCGAATGGAAAAACTAAAAAACAAGACGCAGAGGCTCGCGGGGAGTGCAAGCTCGACCCGCTTGTTCAGGAGACAGCACACTCCTCTAATGATGACAATAAACAGGCCCTCTGAACAGAGCCATCACCAGACAATGTCAAAGATGTTAGTCTTTATCTCACAACATTTTAATTCACAATTCCGGATAGTGCAAGGGACCTTAACTCTGCTGTTTTCTACATCACACTCATTATTTTTACAAAATGCTGAAAAAACTAGACCCTTTAATGTCTACTGTAGTTTGTAAGGTGAGTCTAATGTTGGTAGCACACACACAGCATTGATATTTCAGACAATAGGTTCCCCAGTGAATATCAGGAAAACAGACAACGGTGTTAAAAACGTGCTTCTTATCTCAAACTTTTAAATCCAGTATGTATGTTTCTCAAACCCCACCCCCTATTCATCCCCTCCCTTCTACGTAAGCCACCATATGTCTCTGTGGATCAACTTTAGAGGTTTTCAGCATGCATGGTGTATGATTACATGATCATTTCTCCCATAGAGGGTCTCCAGAAGGGCTAAAATGCTAAATGCTATTTTAGAAATGAAATCCTCTTTCATGCGCCTGCACCTGTTTCCCTCAGAGGGTAAAGAGAGCAGACGCCTGATAGAGCAGGCCTGCCCCTGACACACACCTAATTCTGAAATATTTATTAGCTTTTGACACTCTTTAATGTCGAGGGCTGGGACAAAGGGTACTCTGTGCCTCTTGCACTTGTTTGGCTATACTTGCTCGATCTTTTCCACTTTACTGAGCTGTTTCAGCTGCTTAACTGTGACTACAGCCATACACACACATTAAACGTGACTGGCTCTAGTACCCACTGGTGTTGACATCATGCAGGTCAACCTGACACCAACATACCTCCTTGGTTGGACTATCAACGGGAGGGAAATTAATGTTATGTTGTTGTTGTTGTTGTTGTTGTTGTTGAGTATTGTTACTGACCATGTGCATCCCTTCATGGCCACAATGTACCCATCTTCTAATGGTTACTTCCATAATGCACCATGCCACAAATAATGCACCATGTCACACCATTAAGTCATCTCAAACTGGTTTCATGACAATGAGTTCAGTGTTCTTCAGTGGACTTCCCAGTCACCAGGGGGGTATTCCATCAACATCGCTAAAGGAAAATCCAGGTTTAGTCTGACAAGTCTCGCGAGAGTTCCTAAAAATATCCAGGCATATTCTGATAAGTCTCGCGAGAAGTTATCAAAAATAAGCCAGGATTTTCCTTTAGCGACGTTGATGGAATACCCCCCAGATCTGAATCCAATATAAGACCTTTGGGATGTAGTATAATGGGAGATTCACAGCTTGTGCATCTCAAAAATCTGACTGCAGGAATTGTGTGATGCAATCATGTCATCATGGACCAGAATCTCAAAGGAATGTTTCCAACATCTTGTGGAATCAATGCCACGAAGACTTTAGGCTGTTTTGAGAGCAAAGGGAGGCCCTACCCAGTATTAGTATAGTGTTCCTAATAAAGTGTTCGGTGAGTCTATATGTGTGTGCTTATTTGTGCTTCCACACATGCACATCGGGGTTGGGGGGTGCACTATTTGGCATGCCTCATCAAGTCATCATGAGTGCAATGGAGACATCTGAATAATTGATTAAAATAATGTAAAGTAATCCAGCAAGCTTTCATTCTTTGCTCACCTGCTCCACATTCTAACAGCTCTCAGTTGACCAGGGAGGGACATTTAAGGACAGGGGAGTGACATGGAGGAGCACATTTTACCCACCATTACCCATCATCTCTAGTTTCTCAGACATAAGCTCAGTTCAACTTAGGGTTTAGGGAACTCAGTTTTACTTTTACGGCACTTTTTCATTACCAGAATGCCCAAGCGTACTGGACCCACCAGGCAAGCAAATTAGAGTTAGTAGTTGAGGTTAGTTGAGGTTACCTGGACCAGAAACCTTTGAAGAAGCTGAGCCCACATCATCTAGCTGGGAAAGGTTAGAGGTTCAAGAGAGAAGTTAATGACAGCATAGATCTCACCTTCATTTCCATATACAATACATATAACTTATGTATGTGCACCAACACTGACATAATAAAGAATATGATCAATCATACTGATACTGCTTAACAGCACTCACTGTCCACAGGCAAGATTGTTTGCAATACAGTATGTTTGGTTTTTACCTAGGTGAATAAGTTCTAGTAAAACAGATGTGGGTATTGAAAAAGAGGTTAGAAGAACTACTTCTGTCTGGCAGTATCCCCCTCCCACAACATGTGATTTTTTTTTTCAAATAGCAAAGGGATGGGCTGAGTTCTTAACCATGTCATGATGAGGGGAGTACGTAAGGTATATCACCTGATACGGGGGTATCCTTGAAAGCCCGGTTGAATATCCCAAACTCCCCTGGTAGGGGCAGAACTCTGCTCTCTCAGCTACAGCTGCTGCTATGTTGGCATAGTGTTCTCATTTAATACGGTGTCATAATTTAGAGGGGCAACTATGCTGGAAGGATAGGGGGAAAAAAGGCTCTTGCAACTTAATTTCTAAGATTTATTTCTAAGACAACCTTATGTTTGCGCCATGTGTTTTAGATAACATTACCATCTGAGCAATGTTTTTGTGATATGATAGTAAATAGTCTATTCCCCCCCTCCTCCCACTGAAAGTGTTCAGTTTTAGGACATAGAGAGGTCACACCTGTTGTGGAACTTGATAGAAGGCTTATTTATAAACTTTCAGAGCTCTAGATTCCTTCTTCAGAGAAAATGCTGACATACAAGGAGGGGAGAGGGGGGTGTTGGGAGGGGGTCAACTGAAATGCTTGTTTATGAACAGAGCAGCAACTGGAAAATCCATAAAACTCTGAAATGAGGAAATTAACAAGCCATCTGATCAGGTTGCTTGGGGGGCATTTGGGTTGAGGGAGGAGGTTGATTTGGAGTATCATATTAGGGGAGGGTTTATCTCCTGGCAAAAACAATTCTGGTTCTATCTGACTACAATTCATTATAATGAAATGATCTTATTCTGCCATGTCTTATTTTTTGAATGTCTGATGTAAGACGTAGTGTAAGCAAAGTGTGAATTAGAAGGATGCAAGTAAAATGCAAAATGCTATTATACGTGATATTTTCAATATATACTTCTTAACGACCTATCTATTTTGAACTACATCGCAAACACAATGTCCCCAAACTGCCCTTTTTTCTCCGCTACAGGGTGTGAACTCCGGCCGTTTGTTAAAACACACTGTAAAATCACTGTACACTGTATATTCAAAGTGACCTCTTCCAATTACAGGAGTCTTTGTCTTAATGTGACAGAAAAAAAATAGAACTGCCTCCATTCCACAAGGGTTAGAGCTTTGTTCCCAAAAAAAGGCAAAAGTCAACAGGGGGGTGGGGAGGGCTTAATATATTGCCTAAATTTAGGTACAGAGTTATGGCCCATGGGGTATTTGGGTGGGATCATGTGACGTATGAAAAGTTCTGGATATGCTGAGTGGATCTGCAGTATAAGGTAAAGGGGGAATATATTATGGCAGTGGGGGAGCTCTCAGAGGTGACAGATAGCGTGACAGGTGCTGGATGACGCACAGTGTCAGATGAACGTCCCATTTAGAAATGGGAAAAGTTGCTGACTTTTTAATGATCATGTATCCCTTTTTGTGTTATATATATATAATGATATATATACGTATATATAGATATAGATATAGATATATGTGCACACAGATCGCAGTCAAAGTGCATGTACAATATACTGTACTTATTTTGACCAAAAGTGGCTGTAAAATTCATAACTTCACTGTATGAAACTACAGTAACTATATTGTTTTGTTTATTTAGCTGCACTTATAGTATATATATATATATATATATATATATATATATATATAGTGTTGAACCTGTGAATCCTACACTCATATGATTAACTATGTATTTTCGCTCTTATTGTTTTATATTGTTTGTATTGGAAAGCATCAATGGAAAGCATCAAAAGGCTTTGGTTGTGGAGAGATTCAGAATGATCAGAGTAGAGGCTCTCATTTCCTCACCAGCATGCTTTGGGGCAAGAATTAGCAAGGGTACTAATAGAAAGATCATCGTATTCTGCTGAGCTCCCCTCTCTCACCCTTGCTGTGCCATGTAATGTTGTTCCTTTAACATTTAGCAGGGTTCAAATCATTCTGCACCCGTCAGGAAGTTCTAGGTACTAGATTGCGCACAAGTAAGCAGATACTCCAACTTTATCATGGACATCTGGGTATAAAATTAGTCATCTCTGCCAATACCAGCAACCCTAACAGGCGAACCATGTGACAAGATGCAATACCCGACAAATCGATGGCACAAAACAGATTGCATTGCAGAGATTCGACTGCTGACAGGCCACAAGATAGTTTTGGCTTTAAAAATAGTGACATCTTTTAAGGTGACCCCCAGATTGCTTCTTATAAAATGACAACAGACAGAAATCCATTTGCAACTGTGCTAGAACACTGAGATTACATTGTTACTTCAGAGCCCTTGTGCAAATTAATTTGGGGTTCATTTCATCTAATATATAAATGGATGGTGGTAGGAAAATTAAATCGCAGTATTGCACATTTCTATATATTGTTGTATTTCTGCAGAGGGTGTTTTGGATCACAGTAGCTGCCATTCAAGTGGGCAGTAGGGCAAGCTTCCAGTAGATGTAAGTCTTTGATAACCCCTGATTCATGAGCGGGAAAGCAGCAACAAATTCCTCTGGTTCATATTTTTGCTTTTGTCAACAACAACAAAAAACTATTCAAGCATATATAGGGATTAATTCAACTTGAAGTGTGCATGTTTCTAGTTAACTAACATCCATCTTAGCACCCTTCCCATGGAAATACTTACCTAGACACTTATTTTGGATTGCTAGCCTAATTAATCTGCATTTAGGCTTGTGTTTTACTTTGTTTTGTGTCATTCTGGGTCTCTATATCACACCATGTTCTGATGATAGTGCTACCTAACAGACTCTTGAGTACCCAATGTATATGCTGGTTGTCAGTTGATGTGCTTTCCTTTTTGGCAACAAACAGAAACATTTTGCATTACAGTGTTTATACACTGTGTATTTACTATTGTAAGTACAATTCAACAACAATTGATGTACAATTCAGTGTACTTTCTTTTGTAAAGTGTGAGCTATCAATCTCACCTGTTGTGATGGTGATTACATTGCTCAATATTTAAATGATCATGGCTCATAGAACCAGGCTTTGCTAATTACATTCTTTCACGGACAGGCCTCAGATTTCCTTCTATTCATAAAAGGGGTTTGGGTCACTTGTCTTCAATGTTACGCCATTCCAGCTCCTTTCCTGCCTCTTAATCTACAGTACATTCATGTTGTTCTCCAGTTGGACCTGAAAACAGTTAGAGGAGCATTTATCTCTGAGGTTACCACACTGCAACAGGCTCAAACCCCCCTGCACCTGACACTGGCCACACATATGGAAACCCTGTGCACAATGTCAATGGGGCAGCCCTGCCAGGTATGAATATTGGAGCACTTCCCTAGCCTGTCAAGGGACCTCGGAGCCATGTGTCGACATGCATCGCACTGTTAGCTACATCGCCTGGTCATATCGGGGACAGGAAAGAAGTGGCGGAACAGAAGCACTCCAGATGTTCTTCATCAGTAGGCCACAGGGGAACTCTGTTACCGCAACACCTGGCTCAGTGTGCAAGCTCTTAGAGGAGACACAGAGATGTTTTACTGTTGCCAGGTTATCCAAGTGGGAATAATACACACACCTACATGGTATAAGAGGATATTAGGGAAAGACCGGTTCATATGCTGTATATTCCCACACTCACCGTGGATTCTAAATATTTGTTGCAGAAACGTCAACGATAAGTGGGGTAGTGTGGGTTACATCTTAAATCTTCACTTATTCTGCTCTGTTATTAAAAACTTCCAAACGTATACAGGCAATACCACACAAAGCCTTGTGCACCATGGCAACCTTACCAAAACATGCATTGCCTGAATTGGCTGGTTTAGTGTTTTTTTTACAAATACTTTGGGTGCATCAGTTAGGATTCAATGGAAGGATGTCAATGAGGCAGAGCATCCAGTGAACAATATATAGGCACAAAGAACATAAGCACAGACATTGATGATGGTTGTAGGTTATTGAGGGCAAGATGGGTATGGACTAAGTTAAGGGTGTACTGTAAATTGTGGTTTCTGAAGGAGATGTGAGACCAACCATGTTTAACTGAAAATTAGAAGAAAAACATTTTATTCAATTTTTTTTCATTGCACAGTGTACAACAAAATGTATTTTTTGCTCTAGGCACAGGGTCAGCCATAGTCAGCGCCCCTGGAGCAATTAGGGGTTAAGTGCCTTGCTCAAGGGCACAACGGCAGTGGTAGGCAACGTAGATATGATGGCAGCAACCCTCCAGTCACCAGCTCACATGCAGCTTCCTCCTGAGGTGGGGATTGAGCCAGCGACCTTCCGATTGTTAAACGGCCTCTCTAACCTCTAGGATACCTGCCATGTGTTTGTGAGTTACCACAGTGTTAAACAATAAGATTTAAAAAGATAGCACCAGAGAGGGTTAACAGATATATCCAGATTGTATGGTCCCCAATTACCCAAACTAAAGATCTTGAATAATGATTAACATTAAAACATATGAATAATCCATTATATTCAACAATGATACAACACTTACTTTGTTGATACAAATACAATATATAAGCAACAAAGGACAAAGGTTGACCACCACATGCATAGCCTACATCACAGTTAGTATGTTTCCAACAATACTAAATATAAAGTGTGTGTTAGTGTAAGGCTGATTACCTACATGGGCAAAGGTGTGGTGAGTTGGCAGGGGGGGTCATGACCAAAGGCTAACTGGGGAAGTTGGTTGACTAATATATTTTGTTTCCATTCAGATTTTTCATAAGATTTGGAGGTGACATGTCACCCAAATATCTCATTCCTGACAGGCGTTTGTTGACAGAGTTCAAAAGGACACTCAATTTGATCTTGGTTTTCACGAAGAGTTCCTTGGTTATTACACCAAAACAGATAAGCCTATTTTGTGCAGACAGACAGTTAGTAAGGGGAAAAGAGGAAGCGCACAAGACCACAACTCCAGGTGAGAGAGGTGACAGATGCCACGCTCAATAACACCAATGTTAAAATCTCCTTGACCCCGGGGGTCACCAAAGCGCAACCCCAAATCGTTTCATATTTTCACTGCAAGATCAATGGTAGCATAAATTTGGGTTCAATGACAAGAATAATTTAAAACAGATCTATAAACGATAGAATGCAATTCCCAGTGGTGAAAGATGCATAACTATTTCCCTAGATTGACAGGATGATTCTTGCGACGCCTCGCAAAGAAACCGCGCAGTGTTGTGCGTAAAACATAATCTTCATCAAATGTCTTTGTTCACTGGTATGCAATAGCAATATGTTGTGGGTACGCCTTTATCTTGAGAGTTCAAGTACATATCGAGAAATCGATCTTTTCTGAATTCCCTGCGATTTTCTGCTCTGATCAGCAAGGATAGGAAGGACAAATTGTTTAACATACTTGAATAAATAATTCTCCACGCGGCGTCCCTAGACATCACCTCCCCCTCACCATCACCCTTCCACTCCTCCACTAAATCAAGTCAAGTCAGACCCGCTCTCGTCATCTACAAATGTGATGCGAGGTATCCCGAAGTTTCTTGATTACAATCAAAACTGCAGGTTATATTGGCTAAGTATGAGGTCATTTAATGCCAATGGAAATATATGTCAACGTTTAATAAAAATATCAAAATAAAATTCCACAAATAAGAAATATCAGAGGAAACATCAGTCAACAATATCACCACCGTATCCTCTACATAAAGGTAGCTTAGATAACCCCAAAACATATACCTTGATAGAGCTGTTACAATATCCAATAACTGTTAATGCTATTTCCCCATACTTAGAGGACAAGATTATTTGAGTTCACGCTAATACTCTTTTGCAAAGCATAAAAGCCTCTCGCTGATAAATATTAATTTGAGCCTTCATGATGTATTTGAAAATTCCAGCTAAAATGTCACCACATGGAACATTAATGTAATATTTCAAGGCCTGAGAGCAATACTCATATTGATTGCATTTATTTGACTCTGGGGAGGAGAAATAATTCTTCAATGTGGAGACACATCTGGTAGCCAAAGACGCGAGGCAGGGAATGAGAAAATGCAAAATAACAATAAAAATAATAGGACTTGTATTTAAATACATTACCCCGGCATTGTTTTGATACGAATGGGTTAATATGGAAAAGACAGATGCACCTCAGTCTTTTACAGCTATCTTTGAAAGGTTTCATTTTCTGTAAAGTGTTTAATGTCAGACAAGGAGAAAAGAACTCGCCTGTATTTATCCCCTCTTGTCTGGCAATTGCCCAGGCACCAGCTCAGATTAGGCCTACACAGGTAAACCGCTGAATGACCGAGTCCTTGAAGCTTACCTTTTCGTTATATTGATAAAGTAGGCTACTTGTTCTTCAGTTACAAATCATCAGATTGCTGCATTGCAAAAACACCCTATAGCTCTCCACATTTGCGAGTTCAAGCAAAGACAGACTACTTTAAGGATGTCTGTGTCTTAAAATGATCCTTTCTTTGTCATTAACAATATTGACTATCATTAGAGCAGGCGTCTGTCTGTCTTTGTGCAAATGAAACGAAATTTGAGTAACACCTTGACCCTGACCCAACACGTCACCATACACGCCAGCTTTATTAATTGTCTTAAAAGATTAGAGCTTCAGCACCAGGATTTACATGGAAATGGCCCCATTTGAAGACATATTTTTTGTTAAACTAATTGGTATACCCGTAACTCACAATAACCTTGCTTACCCTTCCTTGCATCCCTAAACCAGTTCATTTCAGTGTCCATGAGGATATCCCAGCTCCACTAACCCATGTCATTAGACTACGTAACAGAGTAGCAGGTAAAACGATTGCGATGGCAATTTATGGTAATGAGTTAACATCTCAGTTAACGTCACGTTGAATGGAATATTGCAATGCTGAATATGAAAGTTAGTTCATAACCTTTCAAATGTTAACTCATCCAAACATGGGCTGTAGAAATGATACAACAACAAGCTGTCTTCTCTTTATATGCCCTCTTCTTCTCCAATACATACTGACACCAAAATGACCAGGATATTAGCGGACATACCTTTTTCGAAATAAAGCATTCATTTAATTTCAAATGTGAGAACATTTAGGACACTACTTCACCAATGGTTAACTTGTGCACTTCTAAGTAGCACTTAGTTGCTTGAAGGTATTTGATAATATTATCATGATGCGTCCAATAAAAAGTTTACTAGTGGGGTGACAATACATTCCTTTTCCAAGTACTTTGACTATAGTACGGCTAAAGCGCCCCCTACTGTCAAATGTGCAAACCATTGATCCCATCGACGTTTTATTAGGAGCTGTAATGAAAGTATGCCGTTTTTAAAATCCTTTAAAATATATATATTTGGATACGTTGTGGGCACATTGATTGAAATAACTAAAACAGATTCTGTTTAATATCCTGATTTACAAATGCAAACACCAGTCAAATGATGCACTAGACTGCAAATGAATGCATCATTTGATATAGCAAAAGTTTACATAACATTGATGTTGGCAGGTCAATGTGTAGAATACAACTCGACTTACATAAAGTTCACTTGGAACCATGTACGTTGTGTGGAATCACAGAATAATAGAAATCCAGCAATTGAGATCCTAAATGATGTATTTAAGAAACCCCAAGACAACGCCAACAAGGCAAATACCTTTTTATCACCATCTGTAGCAGACACCTGGGAAAGCAGTCTTTGTGAGTATGCAGAGAATCAGGTGGCACAAACATGAGCCTAAAACTAATGAGCTGACACAATGTGACATTTCAAATACGACCTTGCTGTTCCTACTTTTGTCTTAATCCTCAATTCCCTACATCATGACATCACAGAAAGAACAGAAAACAGGAAACATATCAGAATATTTACAGAAATGTCACATCCAGAAAGGACAGCCATAAGAATCCTGTTGATACAGACTGTCAGTATACTCCCCACCGACATGATCAAAATGCTCCACTGTACTCAAAGACGAGCTAATAAAAATACATGCATTTATGAATTCCATATGTGTTCCAATGTGTTTATTGTGCTGATGTGCAACAACTGTTTTTTTAGGCAAAATGTTAGCACTTCTAGTTTAGCACAGTTTGAAATGTATTGAGGATCACATGTAAACAAAATAAAAAATAAATAAATAAATAAATAATACCCTCTGAGAGAATCAAAGTTTTCATTAACTCAGTATGCGGCCCTGAAAGGCATTTATAGAAAGTAGAGCTGTGTATGAGGTAGCCCTATAAATGCACTGAAGCAGAGGTACAGTGGCATTAGTGTAGTAGCTGTAGCTGTGGCAGGTGATTTAATGGTTGTCACAGCAGAAATAGAAGTGTAAAGAGACAGGATTCCCGTCAAAGCTAATATTTGTGATGAATCACTGTCATACGGGAGGTAAATGTAACACTAATAGACAAGGGGAGATCTACTGTTGGCTGTTTTTAGCTAATGAGCATATTCTTTCAGAGGAGTGTTGTCACTGTGGCGGATCCATCTGAAGAGAAGGGAAAGGAGAGGAAGTGGAGCTGGTGTAATGAGTGTGTCATAGACCTGCTGTGAAAGGCTTCCTGTGCACTTCAACTACAACTTCACTTATGGACTGATATTATATAGCCCACTATGTACTGTAGAAATGATACACTTTTCACAACACATTAATTGCAGTTTAACATAAAAATAAGTAGTTAAAGCTTTACCTTTCTGTGATCTTACTAGGTAATATTAAAAGCAATATTAGTTCCAATCTTTTCTATTGATTTGTAGTAGAAGCATATAACTGGATCAACACAACCAATGATGTGGGACACATATTGACATGACATGATACTACCTTTTGAGAGTATCTGACAAACTTTGACTTTGGAGTGTAATATCCCTTACCACATTATCTATTACAATTCTGGGTAACACTTTAATTTTTCTTACTGTAATTTAATTATTATTACTGTAATAAGGCGTTATGACAGTTACCTTATCTAACTTAAGTGTGTAATTGATTGTCTTGATCTGTTAGGATGGCAATTATAACATTCTTACTCTGTTGTAGGCCTGTAGGCTATGTTAGTCAAGGTTAAGTCATGTGTTTCTTGTTTCCCTTGATACCCTTATCGCAGGTCTCTAAAACATGGCTTTATAGAGTAAGATAGACAGGGAGGTGACAATCCACAGAGGTTGTTAAAGTCAGTCTTTCTCCTAGCTCTCTTTCCCTGCATAATCCAACAGCCTCAGTTTAACTTTCAAATACGAACGCGATCATATATTATTTTAGAGCACCGATGCCAATGTAGATTTACAAATGTGCCTGAAAAAACGAGGGACCACAAAAAACAGACAAGGCAATGATCTCACAATTACTTAGTCCCTTTGGCCGTCCACCCAAACTTTGAAGTCTATCTTGTGAACTGGAAGAGCCTCCCTCCATTGAGAAGGAACGTGCCAAGACCACATGATGTTACTCAATCCATTGAGCATTCACAATTACAATGCGGTCCATTACATTCGCTCGAGCCAAAAATCCCAAACCCTATCAAAGTCTGATGGCCTAATTTGTCTTGTTGGGGGTCTCACTCAATCCCCAGCGTCCAACTAACACACCGTACCCTTGCCTTTCCTCCCCAACACATTCAGCCCAAGCCCTCAATTGCTTGTTTAACTTGACACATAATTACTGTGGAAATATTTGTGTATTTTGTACGAGTGCCATGGCCTGCGATGCAACCGACTGCCAAATCCTCACAGCTTCCACTGCTGGTATCGCAGCCAGAATCCCTGATTAAAACAAGATGGTTTCATTTGGGCCAGCTTTGTAAGAAATCACTCCCAGAGATGGGCCTCTCACTGCCAACTGTACTACAGTAGGGGTAGCCGTGTGCCACTACAGCAACATGATGCAGCATATAATACCCAATCCACCAAAGGAGGGGTTTTGCCTCTGACTTCCCATACAATTCAGTATTTACCATCAAACAACTGAATGTAGAGACCTCTAACCACCTCAGAGTAATAAGGCTTAAGTTCAAGACAGAAATATTGAGCTTTAGATTTCCTGAAAATTAGCCAGATGAGACAGTCCAGGTGCCATTCAGGGTTAGTAGTGATATTGTACTGAGGGAATTATTTGATAGTTAGTGACAGTTGTAATTAAGAGTAAAGACTGAGTGAACTTAAGACACTCCAGTGACAGGTTGTGTTGTCACACTCATGTGGCAGTGATGAGGCAATGATTGGGAAGCTGAGATCTTCAGCTCTAGTGCCAGGTTGGACAGTCAGCTTTGACTCAGCAGTACAAAGAGCACTCTCTCTAGGAGTTTTGTCTCAAGTCAAGTCAGACAGCCATGAAGTAGGCCCCAGATATTGTGAGATATGTGAGATAAACATATTATCAAAATAAGTACAAGTAAACAAGTAATTCACTATTCAAAACACTCTCCCAATATAGATTTTTGTTCCCAAATCTGCTGACTTTAAGGAAGACAATCCAAGCTGTTTCTATTGAGAATGGTCGTCTCCTATGTACTGTAGTCTGTGTGAATGTCAAGTTCTGTTTGTAATTGCTTTCTGGGAATGTGTCAGAGACAATCCGCAGAATATGTCACCAGCCAGACTACAGAGGTTTCACTGCAAGGTGCAAACTACTAGTTATCTAAAAGCATGATCAGGTTACAGTTTTCTAAAAAGTACCTAAAAAGTCTGCAGAGGTCTGGAAAGACGAATATTAACATTGATTGCAAGAGGAACGTTTGGAGAAAAAAAGGATCTACCCAAGATTTAAAGCATACCACTGCTCGAGTATAAGCAAATGCTTCCAAATTCATTGGATGGCGCTTCATCATACAATGACCCAACATACTTCCATAGCAAGTAGGGAGTTTTTCAGGGCCAAAAAGCGGGAAGTTCTTCACTGGCCAAGTCAATCTTCAGATTGAACATGCATTTCATTTTCTGATGATAACATTTTAGACAAAAAGACCTCGAATAAAACAACAACTGAAGATGCCTGCACTGCAGCCGTGGCAGAGCATCACCAGAGAATACCCAGCATCTGGTGTAGTCAATAGGTTGCAGACTTCAGGCGGTTATTGAAATAGGAGGAGTATGTTTAAAACATGTTGTACTTTCTAAATGTTGAACCCAATAAAAAAACATTGAACATAAAGCTGAGAATCCGTACTTTGATCCCATAGTAATTGTTTGATTTCAAATCCAAACTGTTATAAGTACCGGTATAGAGCTAAACGAAGATAAAAATGCTTCCTCTTTCCAATACTTATCGAGGGCCAGGTCCAGCTACACTCCATTCCACCTTTTGCTAGCATATCAGCCCAATAGAGCTCTCAGGTCTTCTGACGCTGGTTTTCTCTGTGTACCACATGTACAAAAGAAGAGATTTGGTGAGGCTGCATTCTCATTTTATGCACCCAAATTGTGGAATGCACTGCCAGCTTACATTAGGGATGCAACCTCAGCAAATATGTTCAAGTCAAGACTAAAAACCCATCTTTTTAATATTGCCTTTAAATTACTAAATAATTAAATTATGATTATATAATGATTGGAGCACTTTGAGCTACAACATTTGCAGGAAAAGCACAAATGAATTAACTGGTGACTGTTCAGGGTGTTATACTTATGGACTTATATACTGTTATACTTTAAGCACCTATTTTATACGAAAGCTCATGCTCACTTCAAGAGTTAGTTTTTGTAGTGCTGAGTTTTTTTACCTTTCGACAACAGTGGTACTACCCCTTTTAAACTGTGAGGGGAAAAGACTAAAACCACAATCATCAGCAATCAAATATTCAATGATCCTCTGGCTCACAGCTCACTCACAATATATGCTTGGGAATCATAACTAGAGATAACAGTGTGCTTTTTGAATCATCTTGAAAACACAAACAGAACCATACACAGAGGTGAAGCGCTCATGGGACTATACGTAGCACGTCAG
The DNA here is from genome assembly GCF_963989245.1 of Nansenia antarctica. Lineage (NCBI taxonomy): Eukaryota > Metazoa > Chordata > Actinopteri > Argentiniformes > Microstomatidae > Nansenia > Nansenia antarctica. The sequence continues at coordinate 45,641,367 of NC_137676.1, forward strand.
TAAGCACACACCATCCACTCTATGTAAGGGGGATCCTGTAGTCCGTTCTCAGAACAGCCCTCGGAGTGATCCGGAGCAGATTGGAGTGTCATGCTGGAAATCCTCAGTCAAATAAAACAAAGTGGGGCTGCATCGATGCTCTGTCTTGTTTTATATGATGGCTTGAAATAAATGAACTTTAAATGGAACCTTGGCAGGGACGTAGGCTATTGATCGATCGGAGTAGGGAGCTGAAGTTTAAGGGCACAGCTTTTCCCGGGGCTGGGGCTGTAACTGGAGTAATGAAATTGATTGGGCCGAGGGAGGGTGACAAGCCAGCAGAGTCAAGCCCTTGATGTAAGGAAACAAGAGTGCCATCTAATTGGGGTGTAATATAGGTCTTTAGAGGACATTAAGCACACAAGTGTCTTGAAGGGAAGCCACTTCAACGAGGCTACAGCGATGACGTGGCATTGTCATTATCATTTTGGAATCATTCATACAGACTTTCCTTGCTTGTGTCCTGTCTTTGACAGGACGGATCCAACTATGAGTTAACTTATTCTACCTAAACCATTAGAGGGACATTTCAAGTAAAGTGAGCAGCCCTTATTACATTTTGGTTCATGTATGTAGATGGTTTCTTATGTAGTCTTTACTGTAAGGACTTGATTGAGAAGTGTTATGTGCAATGTCTGCAACCAAAGCTGCTAGCTGTCGATCCTCTGCTGAAGATGGATAAACTTAAGCAAATGACCAGTGAGTGCCTTGTCTTTAGTCTACTTTTCGATCTGACCTTGTTGAACCAATACAACAACAACTTATTTCCCAACACTTTTTCAAATGCCCCCCTTACAATAATATCTTCTTGTGGCATGTGAGGAAATGTCTGGTTACTGGTCTCAAGGTGGGCTCCTAGATTGAGAACTTCAGTCCAGGTACATGTGGTTACACAGTGCAGTGTCCGACTACATAGAGAGAGACCCTGTCCAGAAGAGCACCATTTATCTCCGAAGCAGAACTGTCTCACTCAACAGGATGGCCAGAAGTTACGGTGCATTACAAGCACTTAGTGCAGTGATATCAAGGTTCACCTCCGATTTCCAATCTCGGGCCAGAACAGGGGGCTGGGGGGCCATCATTAAAAAGCCATTACAAGCCCATATTTCATATTCCAGTCTCTCCTATGTTTCAATGTGTTAAAAGCTCAATGTATATTTCCCTCTATATTTAAGCAGCAGGACAACGGAGCAGCTCAGACACCTCACTAGCAGCCATTGACCTTGGCCTAGCCAGCCTTCATTAGCTTTTAGACACTTATCAGTCATAACTGGGTTTGTCCTCTCAGCGACGCTTCCTCCTTCAGTTCACTTAGGCTGGCAAATAATGGCTGAAATCCATTTATCTGCCATTTCCAACAAGTGCGTGACATTAACGAATTATCTGCTTTTCGCTAAGTATGGACGAGGTACCCTCTAAAGGATTCCTCCACTCTCCCGGCCAAGGTCGGGCCTTTTAAAAACTGCCTTTTTTCACCTGAGCTATTTTCTTTCCTTCCATCTTGAAATATTCATTCCTCTTTTGCATGCTTAGCTCAAGTTTTATGAGCACTTTCAGACATATTTCTTCAAACACACATCTTTATTTGGTTTTGATTATTTATGCCCCACTCTGACTTTATAACTCACATCCCTAGGAAAACATTGATCCGAGAGGCAAATGAATCTAATTAGGACCCCTTTCCTCTGTGCAGAATATTGACTTGTTGTGAAAGGTGCTTCTCCAGTTAAAGGCAATGTCTCTGGAATGTTTGGTCCAAACCTCTCTCCTCTTAAAGGGACACTTCACCAATTTTTTACCTCATATTCATTATCTCCAGCACCATACCAGTGTCAAAACTGATTGGCAGAAAAGTCAAAGAAATTATCCTCAAAAATAGAAAATCTCAATTTTCACATATGTAGACATTGGTATACTGCTAGAGACAATGCATATGAGGTGGTGTGGTGTCTCTTTAAAGTTAAACGTCTGTATGGATACAGTGGAGACTTTTAGTACAAAAATGCACTGCTATACATCTATGCCGAGTCCATCTTTGTTATTATTCTTTGATTTAGCTCAGAAGTTCTCAATTTATGTGTTTGTATAACCACAGAAACACTATTCTCACTGTAAGTGTTAAAATCTGCATACAATAAGCATTTATCTAAGAAGTGAATGAATCCAAAGGTGTACTTTACATTGCAGATTGTCCACAACCTTCCACCAGTTGTCATTGCATACGGCCCTTACTCTAGGTTGTACTCTCCAATCTGGGCTGAATCTCTGCAGTCGTCCTTCTCGGCCTAACAACTGTCAATCTAGTCAGGGCAGACAGACCTTTCTGATGTACCATTAGTGGAGAATCATTTAACCAAAGGAGAATCTTTGTTCATGATGAAAAACATGTGTGTCATCTTGCGTTCGTCCTGAGTCCCTCTCCCTGTCCCTCTCTGCCAGTCCTTGTTCACAGCATAACACTGGTAGCTTTTGATGTAAAGCCTCCTCATTTAGCCATTTCTCGCAAACACAATTTTAAATGATTCCATTGCATTCCATGTAGTTGATTTCTATTTCAACTGGTCATGATTATTTTATTTTGTAACATTAATGGAAGTACATTTGGGGAGGAGGGGGGAATGGCGTGGCATTTGCAATTCATATTCCCTTGCATGATTACATTGTTCTGTCATATTTGATTAATGTATCTTGTTTTCCTTAAAACAGGATTAAAATATGAAAACTGACAGAAATGAGGCTATTACAAAGAATTATAAATGTTTAATAATCTACTCAAGAAAGGAAAAATGAAGTGATCTACAAGAGTACTGCTCAGAAATGCAGAGATCAGGATTCTGTAACATTTGCAATCAGTGTTTGGCTTCAGAAGCGGTCCTCGCGTCTTTGTTTTAAGGCACTTTGCAGAAACACAGACACAATTAACATGAAAGGCTTCCAAGCCATGCTTTTATGTTATGAAGCTGAAATGAGAACTGCTATTGACCACTGCCAACTGTACATGTAGCACCATATGTGCATAGGAGTGTTTAGAGTACTAAATTATCTAAAACTACTCAACCAAATGTATGTTTGGATATGAGATGTCATTCTTTTAGAAATAGCTACAACTATTTCCAATGTCAAGTAGTTTCCAAAGAGTATTTTCTGACCTTATTTAGGTCTAAATAAAAGCCAAATATAAACCTGTTATGTATATATGTATTACATTTACTTCATACATGTATTGTTATATTTTGTAGGCACTAAGTTTATTAGGTTAGTTTAGACATACTGTATCTACTGTAACCTTGCAAAAACATCCCAGAAAAAAATATTCAGGCTCCTTTATCAATGTCAATAGCCATTTTTGGAACAAAGTGTATGTGTACAGGAATAAACGGGGCCTCCAATTCCGCCATCAGCCATTTAGCATGACCGTGGGTGATGGTGAATTAAAAAGGGGGGCATTTATGTGCGACCCTGCTGCACAAAAGGCTACATCCATAACTTATAGAGACAGGGAGCCCATTAGCCACCAGAGCTAGGCCACCTTTACATAATATAGCTCTGGTCTAATCACTGAGCACCCGAGTCATACAAAGTCTATCACATCCCATCCATATGCAGTGCATTTCTAGGAACATGATAACTTAGTTGGACCGAGATCTAACTATGACTCCACACATTACATGGTTACAGATCAAGGTGTTGTTGTCATCACCCTTGATAGCCTCTTTCACTGGTGACTCTGATATCGGTTACTCCCTAGCTCTTATCATATGGGATCTATTGACTGTTTGAGTGTGTGAATGAGAGCCTGTTTCTAGCTCAAATCACATCCACATGTTTGTGGATGACGCCGTGACAAATAAAATTGTCTCAGAAATGCCAATTATTAATGCTGAAGTAAGGCTTTTTTTGGGAAGATGAGCAAAGACAACAAAGTGTTATTTGGGAACAGGAACCACATGGGCTGAGATGATGATGTGTACAGAGGAAGTTCCAAAAACAAACCATTATCAGCTGTTCGTTTGGGAGAGTGTGAAACCCATATGAGCTGTGGTTTGTCTCAGGTCGTGAAGGGACTGCTCATTTGAGTCCACATGGATGCCTGTGTTACCACACTCCACCTTTGAGGTTTAGCTAGCCTATTTATGTCTTCCGTCCGCAATGTATTGAATCCTGAACAGCATTGTGTGTGCAAATGCAAATACATGCTGTGTTACATTCCAGTTCATGTGTGCTGTAATACATAGTTCATTATTGCAGGTATCTGTGTTGCTTCTTTTTTGTTTTTATAAAAACATTTATAGATAATTTAATTGTAATGTAAAGAAAGGGATGTGATAGCCTCCACAGATTTTTAAACCACTTATCTTATGGTAAAAATGCTAATTGTACTGAAAACTGTTATCCGATACCATATATCCTTTTTAAAAAGGGTTTGCAAACCATTTGGACTGACTGCTCTTCATATTACCTTAATGTCTCCCAAAAGGGCAAACTAAGAATGAATTATTGATAGCCATCATATGGATCGCACACTGTAGCTCCACACACACCTATTATTGGGTTTTGTTCATTCATTTACACTGGATTGGAGTGCCTTGAACTATGCATTGCTTTCCTTCTCTTACCTTTTATTCATTTGCTTTTAACAATAACTGACTGTATACAGGCTGTTGGGTTCGCAACAATGAAAACCATATGAATGTAACATTCTGGGGATCATTTGCATGGCTTATGGCAGCGAGGCTGAGACCTTAGTTTACTGCCAGGGATTTGACCTTTGACCCCTCTGGGTTGAACCTCTTTGTTGTGTAGTCCATTTAGCTGTTTTCCATTTCTACAAGGAAAATTGGGAATCAGGAAGAGAGGGAGAAAACACTTTCTCATGAAATGATAGTAGGGAGGATAATTGAGAAGTTTAAAAACAGGAATCTAATTGTCATGGTCCCTCTGGGGACTAATATTGAACTATCTTATAAAAGGCCCACAATATCCCATGGATGATTTATTGCTGAATTCCAGTCATTTTCAATACATTATAGTTTCCAAATTGTGTTTAAATTGAGTGTAGAGGAGAAGAGGCCATTAGGAGATGCAGAAATGAAGATTGTATTTAAATATTCATGCACTCGGTACCTTATTATTGAATCTGTACACTAACAAAATCAATATTAAGTGCAGTTTGACATAAATTTATTTATGAATTTCGTCTTTCTAAGTACTGGTGTTTTTTCACTCAAAAAATGTTGAGTATAATGCTGTAATGATATCACAACAGAGTGTCAGAGAACATTAGCCTGGGAGCTTATGAAGCTGCGCATAAAAACTCTGGAGCGTCCCTGTAGAAGTGCTTACTGTGCAGAAATGTCGCTTTTTACAAACATCACTCATTTTACAGCCTTGTATCACTGGGGCGCTTCACAGCTATGGGTGATAGTTAGGGAAAGATGCAGTCGTCTTGTTTGTCCAAATGAGAGCCTCGCAATAAGCCCACTTGTATTAGGGCCTGGGAGTTGGACTGTGTAACATCTGATTAAAATGGATGTCTTTCTTTGTGCCCTACTTGTCCCTGTAACTCTTTTTCTTGCTTTCAGGTCATGTCCTCATTTAGGTATCAACCAATACAGTGCAGACTAACAAAGACAATGCATTGAACTAAATATCTCTATACAGTACAACTGTGGCCATGGATATGCAATATGCAAGGTTGTTTGTGGATGTCTTTCCTTGTGCCTATTCTAGATACAGGTATCAAGAGAGTTGACATAAATTAGCATTGCATTTCAAATAATGTGGGTACTATAAATATCACAATTAATTGATTTGATGACAAACAAATGTGTCTCAGAATTGCTCATGCATATCACACAAAATATATGATACAACCTGTAAATATATTTTTGAATCCTGTTAAAGTGGAACTAATTTACATAAGTTCTTTTAGCAGTTTTTCGTCCTTTGTTTATAGAAAAGCAAGCGAATGTTAAAAGGCTCTTTATTGGGGAAGCCACATCTCTGGATACAAGATGATGCTGTAAAAACAGGAAGGGATGGAAAAGCAAAGCATCAATCTGAAGTAAGAGGGGGGAAGCAGTAAATCAGGGAATCACGGCCCTCCACTCCGCCTTTAAAATCATTTAAACAGATTCAAAAAGCCAGATTCTGAGGGAGTCTGTCTGTAAGCGTTCCTATTAAAGCCTTTATGCATCGAAGATGCACAGAATAAAAAAACAGAACCTCATTGAAAGGTTGAAAGCTGGTGTTCTGTTTCTGAGGAGAGGACGCTGAAAACACTAGTATCACAATTGAGATGGTTGAGTAAAGATCAGGGAACTGATTCATCCATAAGGTTTCTCTTAGGTTGAGAGTATAATGGCTTTATTAGGGCCATCTCTTGCTTCTTTTTCTTGTTCTGTCTGCTGCATTTCAGGGTTTTGTGACCATGGTCCGCACTGAACTGTGCATCTATGTGTCTCCTACATTGATATTTGTATTTTTTTAACATGATAATCATGAATAAGAAATACAACATGATGCATAATATGTTGTTTCTATCTTTAGAGAACCACATCACTAATACTCTCCCAACTCTAGGTCTAAGGGTGAGTTGAGCATTGATGTAAGCAACTGTGTCAGCTTATGCAGTCATGGCCAGAGTGAAGCTCCAGAGTGGAGCAGACAAGACCAGGATTGTTCTCAGAGAACACTGTGCCTATGTGACAGGTCAAGATAACTAAACAGTATCACTCCTTCAACACTCTCAGGTTGATCCCATCTCAAACACAATCATTCTTGTTGGAAAACATGTTCTTACAGATATTATTGTATCTTTTGAAACAGTCATGTCAAATTGTGACCAATCAAATTATATGATCTACTGTGGGTCCCCCTAGGACTGTGGTCTTCACTATTTAGCCATGCCGCAGAGCATTTACATTTACCCTAACCCCTAACCTTAACTTCAACCATACCTCTAAACATGTGCCTAAACCCAACCCTGAATTAAGACCAAAACCAAATTCACTATAGCCAATTTGGACTTTGCAGCATGGCCATATAGTGGAAAACCAGGACCATGGTTGAGAAAGCCTGTCCTGTTGGAGGATTCTGTGTGTCCTTTGTCTTTGTATCAACCCTTTGACTCTCCTCCTCCTCCATTCCTGTTCATCGGAGCAATGAAATCATAAAAACTGCTCATGCTAAATGAAAAAGGGCATCATAAAGCTGCATTACATTGGAGTACAGTCCTCTCCACCCTCCATCTTTATCAATAACCCCCGCTGTCTCCTCACAGCATAGCTCTTCCTCATCCTGGGGCCTTCAGAAACAAAGCATAAAAGCCATAGAAAGAGGCACAATCTGTCACTCCTGTAATATAAGATAAAAGTATTTAAAGTGAAAGGTCCAGACGTTTTTTCTCCTCAAGCCGGAGTCTTTAGTCTTTAAGACTGGTCCCCAGGATTAGCAATATAAAGAACTATATATTATTCTCAGAAGAGCTTAGCGAGCAGAATCCAGGCCCCTAAACATAAGTCAATTTATATTAGAATTTCCATACATGCATTTCCTTGTTACCGTCAATATGCAAAAATGGTGCTTACTAACAAATAATGCATAATGTACTGGAGGCAGAGCATCAATAACAGCATTTGAGCTTTAAAATAAAATGCAAAAAGGGAGAACGTAAAGATGGGCCATATAAAATATACAAGACATTAAACAAGAAAACGTCAAAAATATAAAGCTGGCTCTTTGCTTGGGAGACAACCAGTCATTTATCTGGAAACAAGACTGGGACTCAAAATGAAATAAATAGCCTCCATCCAGAGCTGTTGTGTATTTCATTTAGCAACAAAGTCAGGCTCAGATCTCTTTATAGACAAGTCTCTCTCCCCAGACCTGCAGAGTGGGGCTATCACAGATGAGCGAATGAGAGAGAAAGAGAGAGAATGAGTAAATATGCATATATAAAATATGGACCTACTTTACAAGAGTGGGAGTTGACATTAGAAATATTCTTCTAATCATTTGTGGACAAAAATATTGTTTTCAAATGATGAACACTACCTACCTGTCAGCTGACTTGTCCCATTGTTCTACCCTTCTCCTGAAGTACATACTTGCACTTGCCCACATGGATATGGCAATGGATTGGTAAGTGCCCATGCTTAGACTGAATCTATGATTTTGAATCCAAGTGCATACTTCAGGAAAAGGGTGGAGAAATGGGATGCAACATCAGACTTGAATTTCCCACCATAACTATCCCCACTCTACTCATAAGAGGCTGACAGTGAGCAGTTTGAAGTATGTGGTTTGACATATTGATATAAATTTGCTCTCAGATTCTAATTCCATCTACAGAGCCAGACCATTATCAATCTAACTGATATTACCTTATTAATCTGAACAATCAACATCTTGTATGAATGTTAAATCTGTGGAGTACCACCAGTGGCTTACACCACACCTCAACATTTCCAGTAATACATTTCTCAATACTGAAGGTTAAGGAAGAGTCAAAATATGTTTTAACTGTGGCTGGGAAGTAGAGTAATGACTAGTGCTGTTCTCCTACAACCATTTTATATCTATTATCTTTGCAAAGTGCACTTAAATACAAAATCTGCACATGTAGGCTACATCTCGTTGAGGTACTTTGGTACACCACATAACACATGTCTTCCCCTGTTCATTTACTCTGAATAGAGAGGATGTCGTGTATACTTTGTGGTGAGGTGTACTGTTGCTTCTCTTGCATTTGCTCCCACTGGTTTGACATTCAAGATCGCTCAATTATGTATGAACAGCAAGCAATATCCTTTACCATCAGGCCCCAATGTAACATATTTCATCTTCAAGGGGCTGCAAAGCACAATCATACCCTCTGCTTAATTACGACTTATTAAAAATTATTCAGAACACGCTATCAGTAGATCTGTGGGTTGATGTCTGCAGGTCCATAGTGAGAGAGTTATTGCAAGATTGGTGGAAAATGTCTCTTAGGGGTCTGGCATGGCTTGTCCTGAAGGGAACACAGAATATTCCAAATCAGTCAAACTAACTGGTACGCGTAATTGTAGGATAACGGTAAGAACATAGATGGAGCATACAATTTCAAATTAAAATAGTGATATGGGGACAGCAGCTCCACTCTTTGAATGAACAACAATGATGATCAACAATCAGCATTTATACAGTATGTTGAGCAGTGTTATAGGTATTTTTCAAATGTACAGTTTAACTGATTCAGTTGCATTGTATTGAAATGTGTATACAGTTAAATCATTCAGCTTTTCCCCAAGATGTAAGGAACGTGGGGAAAGGTTTTTAACTAAGGCTTTCCATGGTCAGTTTTAACACTTAATGCACTTGTGTGACAAGTTTCTGCTCCCTTTACACAGTCTCATAAGGAGAAAACCCAGTTCAACAGAGAAAATACATCTCAAACAGCATGTTTACTCTCACACAACATGCAGGGATTAAAAATGAATGAGCATTCCATCCATTATTTCAACCTCCAAATGGCAAAATCTGTATAAAGCTAGAGTAGAGCAGAGTATCCGTCTGGGTGAAAATGAATAAATCAAATCAGCACTTCAGTATTTCCTAGACCTTTTTTGCAGAGGATATGATGTTGTGTTTGTAGAAGGAGCATCCTGTTCTAGAAAACGTCATGAGCTCTCTAAACATGTATAAATAAATAAAAACTTTTCAATTAGGCTTCACATCTTTTCTGTTAATTCAAATGATTTTGTCACTTTTCTAGGGTGGTGCATGTAATATTTAGATTACTTTCATACTTTCTATGCCCTACTCTCCCAGGTGGCTCTTCCCTCTCTGAAACGTTCTAATTTGCTAACCAAGTGGTGTCAGATGTGATATTGGTGCAAAGTCTGTAATTATATGTAACATCAATCCAATGTGAAGAAAAAACGTTAAAAGATTTAGCAACACAAGACAAATGGATAAAATGCGTGCTGAAACAAGGAAAAGAAGCACCGCATTCACAGTTTTTCAATTAATAATACATGTTTTTCCCTGACTAACAACCCAGTTCCCCCTCTTTCTGCAACACTGGTACAGCTCAGTGCCATCCTCCATTCTGTTATTTTTAGAGATTTGTGAAAATGGATGTGTTGTTTTCCTTTGTGCTTTAGTTGGAGACACCCAGGCTGGCTTAAGTGTTGTTTAAACCCCCTCTTGTCTTTTCCCGGAAAAGAATGTTTGGGACATTTGGCTACAGCTGTCCACTTTGCATTAAATCAACTTCATGTCCTGCCTGTCCAAAATACATGCACTATACTCATTGTTCTCATATATGGGCATATGGGCTTCACCATACATGTTGAATACATGTCTCCTTACATACATGAAACTCAACTCAGCTAATGTTGTATCAAAACTGTGTGTTTTACATAGGTCTGGAAAATCAAATGCTCACCTAAACCATCCCCTCTGTGACCAACTGGACATTTCTTGTAGGCATTTTGTATGGGCAGTAATTCATTAGTGAATTACTGCTTCATTCATTTGTGTGGATGAAGTTATATTTGAATTGGCTGAACAATATTCTTTAAATCATCTTTGCAATGAGCCCCTGGGCTAAGTCGTTATTGAAAATAAAAACTGGTTCTTAATTAACTCTCTTGGTTGAATCAAGATTGAATAAAGAGTATCAGTCTGTGGTTCACTGTGCCTCCTCAGACCTACAGCAATAACATGATGATGGCCGTAACATGTAGTTGATACATCCAATTGATACTAACTGGTATGGCATGCCCTCTGGACACTGCTGACCCAAGTTTGACATTACAGGCCACACTCACACCAGCAAACAACTTTGCTTCATTTTACCATGTTTCTCATGACTCCTGTTACACAGTAATTATACTCTAAATCATGGTGTGTTGTAAAGTGTATTGACCCCATGTAAACTTATATTTACCATGCTGGAACAGTTCATGAAATATATTTTAATTAGCTCTCATCTTAAGGGTTGAAGATCTAATGGGCTCCCTGCTTTGTTTTTGCTTCGTGGGTGACTGAAGGGTGCATATCCACTGTTGTGAGATAAAACACTAATATCTTAATTAAGATGTGCCATTTAACTGTTTTGCAGCTGAAGTAACAGTATTTATCAGACCACGGAGCCACGAATAGCACCTGCAGCACAGGAATATTCAACATACAATAAATCAATAAAACAATACCATAATTTATTTGGGTGTTGTTGTTTTTTTTAGGGGGGCCAGGTCGTTTTTCACGCTTGACTGATTGAAAGTGGTCTGGCTACTCAAGGTAACAACTGTAGCGGGGTTTCGCCTCAGCTTGTATAATGCAGTCTTTGGCAGCCACTGTTATTGTATTAGGTACATTAGTACAGAAATGTGCAGTAACTTAAAAATGCTCATGTGAAAAAACATGGAATGTATTAAATTAATGGTCTCTTTTGCCTCAGGGCAAGAAGGAAAAGGGACCCCCAATGAGAATGAATTTTTCACTGCTTTGGTTATGTATTCAACACTCTAATTGAATTTCAATGTAAGTTTTACAAAGTCTTTATTACACTGACTCTTGATGTAAATTATATGTGATCTATCAAGGGATTTTCACCCATTAAGTAATTTAATTGACATGCACTTTCTACACACCTCATGCTTTTATGCTTATTTCTCTTTATCTAAATTGTCAGGTTTTTTCTATCATTGGCACTGTTTATGGGGATTGGGCAGAGTACTCTGCATGTACTGAGACAACATTTATGAGAACATCTCCTTAAAAGAAGTAATTGCTTGTCTCCCTCATGCTAAGAAAGGGACAGCACTAGACAGCTAAAGTATACTGGAGTATGCACAAGTCACAGGGATTTGCCCAGATGCCTGCACAAGGCATATTTTAGCCTGGAATGGTTCACTATTACATTTCCACATAAACAAGGAACATTATTCATTTCACTTCCAAGTTCTCTGTCATTTCTCACACAGTTAAATATTTTGTGTTGTGTATTTCCTTTCACAGAAACTCCTTTGAATTGAATACAACATTTGCACATACTGCAGAAGATGCTAAATGTAATGGCACTAGAGAAGGGAAAATACGCCAAGTTCCTCTTCAGATGAGTGTTTGTAATGATATCTACATTGGTTTCCATTCCTAACTCACCTTATAGTGACTTGTTTCTGTGTGTCATATCTGAAATATGTTGTTTTTATGTCTTATGTCTCTAAGACCTAATTTGTTCTGTTGGTATAAACGAACGTCACTGCCATGACAGTCACTGGCTCCTCTGTCTCCACCTTGTGTCTCTTCCAGGCTGCACACTTCAGCCCTCGCACTGTCTGTCAAGTACCAACAAATCCCTCTCGATTTATTCTAGAAACACTCTGCCTTAAACGCAAAAGATGGCTTTAGGGAACCTTCAGACAATGTGTTAAGCCATGGTCTCCCACATACACATCCCTGAACCCTAAACTATGGTGTCAAAACAATCAGTGGGCCAAAACAGGGATGAGTGCCTGTGTGTGTGTGTGTGTGTGTGTGTGTGTGTGTGTGTGTGTGTGTGTGTGTGTGTGTGTGTGTGTGTGTGTGAGTGTGTGTGTGTGTGTGTGTGTGTGTGTGTGTGTGTGTGTGTGTGTGTGCACTTGTGTGAAAATCCTGAATTTACCAGATCATAAGAAGGGGGAAAGAGGCATGACCTAATATTTCCTTTGTTGTTTGGTCAGGAAAGGGACGTTATTGTAAAAGTACCGCAAGGATAAATAATCCTCCCGTTTCCATGGCAAAGTCACAAACATTGAGAAAACAAAAGGAGACACGAAACAAAGGAGTAGAAGACAATAAATCCAACCACTGTCAATTTTGTTTAGTTTTCAGAGTGTTTTGAGGGAAATATGGTTTCAAAACAAGAGTGTCCACGTCTATTTTTCCATGGAGAAGGGGAAATCAGATCAGTTTTTTTCTCTCCTTTTTCAAACAGGCCAGTTCCATCTTGTATACAGTATTTTCCAGGCCACTCCTGGTTAGTAATGGGAATATATGATACCTTATTTTGCCATTGGGTCAGGAAACTCTTTCTACAGCTGTATACTTGTTTTTATAGCCTTTGAAAGAAAGAAAAAGAACAGGGACTATTATGACTTCAAACCTTCAAAATCAGTCCAACCTTCAACATCAGTACACTAACTGAAAGAACATCCCAACCAAGTCTGTGATAAACAATGCATCCTGGATCTGGTTGATATGTCAATTATTGCGTTTTGTGTGGCTTTGAAACTGCAAGTAAAAAATAAAATAAATGTCAGAGCAGTGATTGATTCCAGGTTTGCTTAAACACCCAATGGGTTTGAGCTTGAGCTGGAGATGATACTAAACTCCAAAGAATAATATTATTTCAAGTCAGGATCCTTATAAGTCGCCCATTGGATATGACCCAGAATTCACCCGTGACACCAAGCTGGACACAAGGCAAACCCAGACAAGAAGATCATCCCACTCGCATCACCCCTCTATCACCAAGTCATCCTCATCGCCAAAAGAGACGCCCATTAGAGCCAAGGAAAGAAGCTGCCTTATCGCTTTAATACGAGAGCAAACACAGGAGTCTGTACAGCATGTTGCCTCAGCAAGCGACACAGAGCAAGATTATTGTCCTTTTAGAAGCCATGAGACACCATGATGCAGAAGTAGTATTTTATCTTTGGCAGTTTGTGGCGCTTTGTTTGCCTTTCTGTGAAGCTAAGGGATAAAAGAAGAGCCTCTGCGAGCTGTGTCTGATTAAGATCTAATTGTTAACATTCACTGTGCCTTATTATCAGCCTGTTGTTGCCATACACCAGGCAGTTAGCGGCCTTTTCACTGTTGGCAAAGTGCTATGAGAGGCTCATGGTTCCGACTACACCCGCACGTTACTGAAGTACTAGTTAGCGCTAAGGTGGCAGGAGACGGAGCCCCCAGCTCGCCGACATCAACAACAACAACAACAACAACATCAACAACAAACAGGAATTGATGGCGAGCGTTTATTATCTGGTTTAATTGCTCATCATCTGGAGGATCTGACAGTTGCGGTTAATGAGAGAGAGGAGACGCACGCACTGCTGGCAGCCAGCTTCATAGAGAAAGGCTTGTGTGTGGGGTGGGGGGGTGAAGTTGGGGGGTGTTTGGGAAGGGAGGGCAGAGAGCATTCCAGCTCAACAGAAGCAACGGAGGCACACACACGGCAAATCATTTGTTTATCAAATTATCAAAACAGTACTAAGTTTGAGTTTCAAGGGCCCTTCAAGCATCTTGTTAACCTGTGTGATCATTAGCACACGTCATCACACTCTCTCTCTCTCTCTCACACACACACACACACACACACACACACACACACACACACACTTAAACATGTGGACACACGCACTCAAAGGCGTTAGCCATGCTGTGTACAGTAATCAGATGGCAAGCAAAGACAGGATATCACTGAAATTGAGCCCCTTCCTCAAATCTCATCTGGGCTGCAGGCCTGGCCAACGTCCAAGAGGGGACCTCCCTGACATTGTGCAGTGTCACGCATGCACACGCATACACACACACACACACACACATACACACACAAATTCAACAAAACAAGCATCAGGAGGACAGGACAGATTCAAAACAACAGGCCTTTATAGGCTCCAGAGCTCCTCTTCTCCACATAGACACTTTCTTTAGCTCTAGGTAATGGAAAACATTTTGGGCCCTTTTCAATCATTCATGTGAGAGAATATTTGAGGTGATGTTCAGTTGAGTTTCATGTTTTTGTTGTTTTGCTGTTTTCTTCACCATTGTTTTATAAATCCATATCTGCATTACTTCATTGGACTCATTTGAAGGATGCTTCATTGACCAGCAGTCAACACATTTTCTCTGTCAGTATGTACTATTGCAAATCCATCTGAGGCATCAGGGAACAGGCGCAATACAGACATCTACTCAGCTAGACACAAGAGTGGGTGGGTGGGTGGGTGTTAGAGGGTACAGTAGATAGAAACTCAGACCCCCTCCTCACACACGCACTCACACACACACACACACACACACACACACACACACACACACACACACACCACAACTACCACCACCACTAATCCCCCAGAAACTGTGCCATTCACAATTTTTTCCCATTCAGAACCATGGGCATCTCTTACTACTGCTCCATTTCCAGAAGCTCACATGAGAACAATTAGGGGAACGTAAGTTTGGCTAGGGTCCGTAGCAACCAGCCGCATCTGTTTTTGTTTACATGCGTGGTTGACCCGTGATGCTGTAATTACCCTCCAAGCAAGATGAAGAGGCCCAGAGAAACCACCGAAACCTCCACATCCCCCTACCCACCCCCCACCCCCGTGGCACAGATCCCTATTCACCCCTCCAAACATGAGAGGCACTGCCACTGTACTGGCAAGTGTAAGCTGCTCCACTGAGATGCGCTGCAAAACAGGACTCAAGATCCATGATCCATTTCTGCAAAGCTGCATGGTAGCACCTATGGAATGGATGGAATGGAATGGAATGGAATGGAATGGAATGGACTCTATATACTATGTATATATAGATCCTTGGGTAGCAAACACATACAGGATACTAAATTAAAGCCATTGAGTCATTATGTATCCACCATCTTCATGTACTGTTGAAGTTCTCTTTTGAATATGTGCCTTCACTTCAGAGGGTATGCAACCTTAGGCCCAGGTTTGCCAGATACTGTAGTCAGATTAGGTAGTTTAATAATCACGTTTGAATGTTAAAATGCAAATGTAATACAGGAATATAGAGAAGAAGACATTCCTACAGTGTATCCCCAGTTTTTAAAATTATGACATGAAAGTGCAATAGGTTACGTAAGCACATTCAGCACATATAGTCATAGGTGCCTAGCAAATATAATCAGACCAGTAGAATGAAGAAAGACGTCTCCGGATTGTTTTAGCTTTCTTTCTTTGGCCCTTCTTCAGGCCTGGGTGGAGAAACCTGAATTCTCACTTTTTGAACAGCCAATCAAGAAAGAGTGTTTATGATGATAATAATGAGTGATTACGAGCTGTAGCAGTGAAGACCATGTATGGATCACTTCACAGCACAGCAGCTGTGTGTGGGGGTTGGGGTGCCATGCTTAGGATCTCCCAGATGTGCAAGCCATATGCTTTGACTGAAATTAAAACAAAAAAGAACCACTGGCACTTGAAAGGGATTTTTTACTTTGCAAAGACAGTTAATAGTCTTTACAGATATAAAAAAAAAATGGCGATAGAGGCCACATGCAAGCAATAGGATGTTGGTGTACTTTGCAGCACTATTATGTTTCCTGCTCACAAGTTCATGGAGCAGATGGGGACCAAAGGCACAAGGAAGTTTAGATTTGCTGCTTCACAGTCCAATGTGTATGATGTGTAAGAGGGTAACAGTGTTTTGGTATAGTGTGTAAAGTCTTCAGTGCATAGGAAGAGGACAAAATAACAAATGTGTAGAATGGACAATTCTAATAAATCATGACAGAGCAATCACACACATCACGTTCATGAATTTCAAAATTGGGGTGTCTGTGGAGGAGGGTTAAGATTTATTAGGGTTAGGAAATATTACAAATGATCTTTGAAAATAATTTAGCAATTGTAGATGCTTCGATCAAGCCAGTGTCAATTCAAATCTATTCATCTTAATTCACCATTCACCATTAATTTAAATCAAACATGTTTGAAAACAACAATAATAACAACAAAACACAATTTAGGTGAAAATCACACGTAAATGGAGACATTGTGCAAGTTTCAGTTTCAGAAAGATGGGTTGTAATTTTCTCCAGACATCCCTCTAAAAATGCAATCTTCGCATTTTGGTTATCAATAAAGAAAACATGAGCAAGTGCGCCCTCTTTTGACCAATAAAAACATTGTTTCAAATATATTGTAGACAATTATTCGTTTCACTTTCACGTTCAAATTATTCCAGGATTAGGCCCTACGTGTATTTATACAAATAAAAAATCGTTACAATTTTGTGAAATATCTTGTTTCTCGTATTCACAAACAGTGTATGTTGCAGAGGGGCTACATGTTCTCACGGTCTAAGATGAACTGGACATTTGCAACCACATCAATCTAACTACTAAATATTATTATACTATTACAAATGGAACTTGAGTCTCCATAACAACCTAAATTCTAGTAGACATTCACACTGAGTGACTTTATTTATATTATGTCTATTGTCATGTCCTCATGGATTCTGTTGAGGCTTTTTAGCTAGATGGTGAGGCACTAGGGAGCTTTCCCTACATCAGTCTCTCATGCGGCCATGCTGGATTGAGACATGTTTACTAAACTGTGTCTGGATAATGTCTGCCCTCAGGCAATGGCTGGCAGAGAGGGGTTGCTATGCTTCTGCTTGTGTAATCAACCCTCACTGTAGTGACCACCACAGCACCTTTCACGTCTGAAACTAGCCATCTTGCTTGTGTTGCATTGCTAGGCTAAGGTTTTGAAACTGAATAGAGTAGTTAGGACAAGCACTATATGTTGGTGAATTGCAGCTAGATATGGTCTATCATTGAGCTAGTGGAGGAGGTGATGTTTCAAAACTGCCCTCATAACTAACTTGCTGCTTGGTAAGCTTTGAGCCTCACCTTCAGTGAATATGACGGATGGTGAGACAGTTGTTGTGAGGCCTGTCTGGTATTTCACTGCTGGGGCAGGAGTTTAACTTACTTTGTAAATGAATAAATGGGACAAAGGGAGCTCTGTCTCTGATATTGGGGATGAGTTGAAGGGACCCTGAAGGGGTTGAAGCTGTCATCGCATGGAATTTCACATTTCAAGTGTTGCATTAATTACAGAGGTCGTTCCTATGAAGTCATCCATTTTTCATTTTCCTTGGGATTCTACTTTTGCTATTTCTCTTGTAACAGTTGTGCCTTGGAATCTGTGTTACCTCACCTGTAGGCCTAAAGGTTGTCCTGTGTTGCCGGTGTCAGTTCACATGTAGTGGTTGTTGTTTGAAATTCCAACCATGCTGTTGCATAGCAGTTGCTGGGGATTTCACTCACACTGTTGCACTTGTGGCAGTGGTTCTCTCTTGACATTTTCCTCTGCTGTTTTATTTGTTCTACTTATCATAAATGATGTTACATGGCTCCAGTAGATATTGGAATTAGGGGTTTTCCTCTGTATACGTGGGGGATTGAGGAAGACACAATTGCTGTCTTTGTGCTTGTTTCTTCATATGAAGTTCTTTCTGTTGATGTTGCTGATGGGAAGGAGGTGGGTTGCTCCAGGGATATCTCTGAGGACACAAACTGTTGGTCCATTGATGTGTAAGGACTCCGAGACGATGTGGGATAGGAATCAGGAGTGGAGGTAGTAGTGTATGGCAGAGTTGGCTTGATGGATGATATTATGGTAGGATCATATGGAGATGTTGAGATAAGATTATATGCCCAAGAGACTGATGGCAAGCTGTGAGATGCTGAAACAAGTGGAGTCCAAATCATCAAAACCCCAAATAACTGCAAGAGTAATACATTTGATTTTAAAACACATAACTCGTTATTGGTCCTAAGCACATACTATACATAAACTCACCTGTGCATGGTAGAGTATTCTCTATTGTCGAGTCTATTTTGTGGTTTGTCTCCTTGAACATGAGCACAACATCTACCCTATAGAATGGCTGCAGAAGTCGCTCATCTGCTATACAGTTTTGTAAAAAAAATACACTGAATAGAATGAAGTACTGTATATAGAATCATACATGACATTTATGTAGGCCTTTCATTAAATCAACCAATTAACAACATTATTTGAGTGAACTACACCAACCTTTGTCTTCAAGATGAGGGCAGTAGGGATGATCAGCTGCACAAAGTCACTCCTTTCATGAACTGTCAAATGTTCTGTTTGTTTCACAGACAAACTACTGAATATACAGCACTATCCATGCACTGTCTGTCCTGTGTTGTCCTGTTTTTGCATTTGTATTGTACTTGTTTTGTTCATATATATGTGAAAAAAGCATAAATGCACCTTCTGTAATGCCAAAGCAAATTCCTATATGTGTCAAGCATAATGGCAATAAACGTTATCTGAATCTGAATCTGAATCTGAATCTGACTGTTAGGGTCTCACTCTCATCGCCACCTCTTTTTGTCAAACCCATGCGTCGTTTGAAAATGTGCATCACCGTCTCCTCTGCTGCAGACACCGAAACTAAGGCAGACACCAAGAAGTAAGTATAGGAGGTCACATATAATTAATACCAGTTAAATCATAACAGTTGCTTAAGTAAACTGTTTTACTCTACTCAAGGTAAATGTTTTGAGACCCACCATTTGGACAGCTTCCATACTATAAGCATATTTGAATGAATGAATGAATGAATGGACTTTATTGTCATTGCTACAGTACAGGTACCAAACAACGAAATTTAGGAGGGGTGCGCGTAGTTCTTTTGGAAAACGTGTTTATTTTAGAATATTTATCATATAAATAAATATAAATAATACTCATTACATTGACATTTATGATCAAATAATGGTTGTGGTAATGTATTATTAGCGACCCCCACAGATGTATGATTTTACTGCTTTCATGGGAGCTCAGACCTTCCTTATGGGAGCTCAGCTCCCATTGGCTCCCACACAAACTCGAACCCTGATCTTTAAAATGAGGCCTGGCGCTAGTATGGAGGAGAGTCAGGCAGAGAGCGGGTCTCTGTAACCAAGGCCCTCTCTGCCTGATCCTCCTCCATACTATCAATGTATTAATAAATGTATTAAAAGTAAACTTGCAGGAATACTGTTTTTCAATATACCCTACCTTTAAACCCTGGCTGTAGAGCCTGGGAACATGTTTTATTTTACAGTTCCAGGAGGGAATGCCTAATCAGCATCTGGATATGCCACACCTGTCAGGTGGATGGATTATGTTGGCAAATGAGAAGTACTCACTAACACAGATTTAAACAAATTTGTGAACACAATTTGAGAGAAATAGGCCTTTTGTGTACATAGAAAAAATCTTAGGTCGTTGATTTCAACTCTTGAAAAAATTGGAGCGAAAACAAAAGTGTTGCGTTTAGATTTTTGTTCAGTATAATTGTTTGCCTGACTGGCCATCGGATTTGGGTTCCTAATAGCTAAAAAGCAATAATGTTTACTTATTTTATGCTATTAAATTAGCAAAGACCTCTGTAACCCTGTAGTTACTGCCAGTCAAACTAAAGGGACTGTTTTCCCCAAAAAAGGGGCGGGGGCATGACGCGAGGGCAACATACCTGGATGCATTGCTCTGAATGGTCTTAGGTCTGTCTGCTGAGACAGTAAATGAACAGACTTCTGAACAACATCATGAGATTCATCTGCCCAAAACGAAATAAAATTCCAGGTGTATAATTTAGCAATTAGGTCAATAACCATGAACTTGTCAGTGTTTGAATGAATGAATGAATGAATGGTCTTTATTGTCATTTATATAGTACAGGTCAGGTACCATACAACGAAATTTCTCAAAACCATGTCTGCAAGTGAGACCGAAGAAAGGGGACGCGTGTACCTTTATAGTTCTCTACCGCTATGCATGGTGGAACACTCAAGACTCCAACCAAGAAGCTGAAGCTTGAAGGAAAAGGTCAGCTATCTGTGGTCAATTGAACTACTTATTTCGTACGTTATACGCACTTATAGTTACACTAGTTACACTACAGTTACACTCAATATTTACACATTCAATACGCAAACAGCAGACGTTCATGGTGTGAAAGTAGAAAGCATTGAATAAAAGCAACCAATACTCGAAAAATAACATTCATAATGATCACAGGTTGGATCAGGATCAGGATCAGAATCAGAATCGGAATCAGAATGACTTTATTCGCCAAGTAGGTTTTCACATACAAGGAATTTGCTGTGGTTGTTGGTGCAAACAGGCAACATAATAATAATAATAATAATAATAATAATAATAATAATAATAATAATAATAATAATAATAATTAAAAGTAGTGCAAAAAACGTCAAGAAGCATAGATATAAAATAAGGTAAGATATAAATATGAATGAATATTTACAATATGCGGTTTCAGAGACAAGGCTTAAGCCTAGTCCTGGACTAAATCACACTTTCAATGTGAAATCTCCATTGAAGATGTTTTTTAGTCTAGGACTAGGCTTAAGCCTTGTCTGTGAAACCGGCCCATAATGTCTATGGGGGCGGGGTAGGAGAAAAGTGCTATACAAATAAAAGTTATTGTTATTACGTAACCCAAATTAAAGACCAAATGTTGAATTCAAAATGAACCCTTATGACCTAGTGATGTCATAATTAGCCTACACAGACTTGCATTGTGATGTAAAATCGCGTCAGTACTTGGACCACCATGTAGACAGTTCTATTGGTTTAGTTAGTAAAAATCAGCAATATGGTAAGATGATTTGTATTTTCTTTAACATTTGACCTGAATTTGAAGATAAAGATTGATCTATTTTAGGCAGAGGTCACATTGAAGAAGCTTGGTATTATAAAGTCCCAAATATCTTTTAGGATTTAATTCATCCACTAAATCAAAAATATAGTCACTCATACTCAAATACAGTCAAATTTGAAGTTTGATCAAAGTTGTCTCTATCTTCACAGGATAAGCCACATAAAGCAAAGAAAACTAAGAGAAAGAAGAAATCAACCAAAAAAGTTAACAATGTGAGTGCTAACTCTCCTGTGTCATATTTTATCTTCAACCTTTATTTAGCTAAATAATTAATATTGTGTGGCTCAAAGTCAGCTATATTCAGACCCTTACTATTGTGCCATGCACTCTTTTTAAACTCCTCCTACTGAGGAGGTAATTCAGGAATATGTATCTAGCTTCTGTCATCAGTATCTATCACAGGTTGATGGTGTAAGAACTCAGTCCAATAACAGCTGTGCAGGGTGTGTATTGTTGGACAAAGAGAGTCTACTGTGTGATGATTGACAGGGTGAATAGGACTGTGAAGAGCCTTCTTTGACTGAATACAGTTTAACAGAAAAGTTATTGTGCTCTTTGTCTGTTCCTGATACACGTGATCTATTCCTTTCTATCCTTTTAGTCTGAGACCAGATGCGACAACACACTTAGCGATGTCCTGAGTTTGCCCAGTCATGAAGGTAGCTAGAACAAAAATGTGTTCCCCTTCATTTTAACTGTGGTAATTGATGTACACCTTTTAAGAAACAAATGCTCTAATGTAGCACATTGTCTTTTTGAAGTGCTTTCAGATTTTGAGACGGTGGAGGATCTCCCACTTGATGAAGGTAAAGCTTCTCTAAGATGTTGGTGTGCATTCAAATACACAACTTAGCTGTTTTATATCTATAAGACTGTTTTATACAATGCAGTATGAACTTTGTTTTGGCACATTTGTCGATGAGGTATGTCAACAACTAAAGGCTAAAATGTCATAACAAAAAAAATACAATTGCACAAATACAGCATATGTCTTTTTAAAACACTACTTCTTCATTCCAGAGCCAAACAAGAAAAAGAAAAACACTAAAGAGAAGAAAAAGGAGAAGAAAAAGGAGGTCCAAGCTGTCTGTGCTGCCCCCTCCAGCCGTGGTAATGATGACCAGGCTGTGTCACCTTCCTGTAACAAGGAGCCTACCATGGGAAGAGGCAAGCTGGTTCTCAAGCCTCTGGTTCTCACGCCTCTGGTTCTCACGCCTCTGGTTCACAGGCTGTCATCCGTCCTTAAACTGGTAGGGTCTCTATTGTCTCTCATTGTGTAAAATAATCACAATCAATGTGCTCTTAAGGATGCCCCATACAGATGTCAGACCTTTTGATAACATATACCTCTATCTCAGGACTTGGATAAGAATCAGAAAGAGGATTCTGAGACCTCTATTGCTGAGGAAATTGAGGACCAGCCCTATGCCTCCTCCAACCACAGTGCAGGTGATCAGGCTGCCTCCTCCGCCCAGAGCAAGAGAGTCTTGGAGACACCAGCTATGGGGGAGGACAAGTCCTGTACCAGTGGACAGGCATCCCTGAAACAACTGGTGAGAGTTACTCTGGATTGAGGATAATATGGATAATAATAATTGATTAGTTCATCTATAGTGTCTCAAGTCCCTTGTTATATTGTATGTATTGGTGACAAGTAGAGATGTGAATCAGAGAGTAGCCACTATGTTTACTATGGCTCTGTCATGTGATGTTTCTTCCCTAGGATTGTGATGAAGAGCGTAGAGAGGAGTCTCAGTTATCCGTTGCTGATGATATCAAGGAGCAAAAGAAGAAAAAGGAGGTCCAAGCTCTCCGCGCTGCCCCCTCCAGCCGTGGTAATGATGACCAGGCTGTGTCACCTTCCTGTAACAAGGAGCCTACCATGGGAAGAGGCAAGCTGGTTCTCAAGCCTCTGGTTCTCAAGCCTCTGGTTCACAGGCTGTCATCCGTCCTTAAACTGGTATGGTCTCTATTGTCTCTCATTGTGTAAAATAATCACAATCAATGTGCTCTTAAGGATGCCCCATACAGATGTCAGACCTTTTGATAACATATACCTCTATCTCAGGACTTGGATAAGAATCAGAAAGAGGATTCTGAGACCTCTATTGCTGAGGAAATTGAGGACCAGCCCTATGCCTCCTCCAACCACAGTGCAGGTGATCAGGCTGCCTCCTCCGCCCAGAGCAAGAGAGTCTTGGAGACACCAGCTATGGGGGAGGACAAGTCCTGTACCAGTGGACAGGCATCCCTGAAACAACTGGTGAGAGTTACTCTGGATTGAGGATAATATGGATAATAATAATTGATTAGTTCATCTATAGTGTCTCAAGTCCCTTGTTATATTGTATGTATTGGTGACAAGTAGAGATGTGAATCAGAGAGTAGCCACTATGTTTACTATGGCTCTGTCATGTGATGTTTCTTCCCTAGGATTGTGATGAAGAGCGTAGAGAGGAGTCTCAGTTATCCGTTGCTGATGATATCAAGGAGCAAAAGAAGAAAAAGGAGGTCCAAGCTCTCCGCGCTGCCCCCTCCAGCCGTGGTAATGATGACCAGGCTGTGTCACCTTCCTGTAACAAGGAGCCTACCATGGGAAGAGGCAAGCTGGTTCTCAAGCCTCTGGTTCTCAAGCCTCTGGTTCACAGGCTGTCATCCGTCCTTAAACTGGTATGGTCTCTATTGTCTCTCATTGTGTAAAATAATCACAATCAATGTGCTCTTAAGGATGCCCCATACAGATGTCAGACCTTTTGATAACATATACCTCTATCTCAGGACTTGGATAAGAATCAGAAAGAGGATTCTGAGACCTCTATTGCTGAGGAAATTGAGGACCAGCCCTATGCCTCCTCCAACCACAGTGCAGGTGATCAGGCTGCCTCCTCCGCCCAGAGCAAGAGAGTCTTGGAGACACCAGCTATGGGGGAGGACAAGTCCTGTACCAGTGGACAGGCATCCCTGAAACAACTGGTGAGAGTTACTCTGGATTGAGGATAATAATAATTGATTAGTTCATCTATAGTGTCTCAAGTCCCTTGTTATATTGTATGTAGTGGTGATGAGTAGAGATGTGAATCAGAGAGTAGCCACTAGTTTACTATGGCTCTGTCATGTGATGTTTCTTCCCTAGGATTGTGATGAAGAGCGTAGAGAGGAGTCTCAGTTATCAGATGATATCAAGGAGCAATCAAGTAAACTACAAGACGAGCCCTCTGCCTCCTCCAGTCACAACCCTCATGACCAGGCTGCCTCTGAAAGTGGAAAGACATCCTTCCAAAACCTGGTGAGTTACCTGTAATTACCCAGTGTTATGTACAGTATAATGTCAAGAGTTAAGAGCTTGAGTTTAAATTCATGTTGAATTGATAGCTACTATAAGGTATTGGCACATCATTAGAGTGATCATTTGTCTCCCCCCAAATAACCAACCTCAGAATTGTGGCAAGGACTCTGAGATTGCTGCACTAAGAAAGGCTCTGGAGGAGGAGAGGGCAGCCAAAGCCGTTCTCCAGACTTCGCTGGACGGGGGAAAGTGCAGCTACCTCAAGATTCAGATGAGAGCCAACAAGATGGCCTCAGAGCTGAAAGAGGGTCAGAGCATGAACATAAAGCTCCAGGGGAAGCTCAAAACCGCCCTCTCCCTGCAGACCAGGGCACTGGAAGAGAGCAACCAGCTTGCAGAGGACAGGCAGGCCCAGGTCCAGAAGCTACAGGCCCTCAGCTCTGCACTTCAGTCCCTGCAGGAGGACAACACAGCCAAGAATGACCTCCTGTTATTGCAGCAGAACATGAGCCAGAAGCTCCAATATGACCTGGAGACGGCTTTGTCCCAGCAGCGGAGAGCTGTGGAGGAGCGCGCCAGCCTGGCTGCAGAGAATGAGGCCAGGGTTCAAGAGATGCAGGAGATAATGTCATCCCAGGAGGCAGAGAGAGCTCATAGGGCTGTATTGGAGGACAGGCTTCAGAAGAACAGTGCTGTAAACGGGTCCAAGGTGCAGGCATTGCATGACAAAATCACAGAAAATACTGTCCTCGATCAGATGGCCTCAGACCTGGAGGTGGAGAAAAACAGAAGCCAGCAACTCCAGAACGACCTCATGGCTGCCCTCTCACAGTGTATGAGGGGGCTAGACGAACGTGACCAGCTGGCTCTAGAAAGCCATCCCAGGCTTCTAAAGTTAAATGAGCTGAGCTCCGAAAATCAAAAGCTCCGGGGAGACCTTGAGACTGCTCTTTCTGAGCACCAAATGGTACTGGAGGATCACAACCGGTTGGTTGTGGAGAGCGAGGCCAAGCTCAGAGAGCTCCAAGATTTGACCACAGCCATGGAGGTGGAGAGGGCGAAGGGTGTTCAACTGCATGAGGGGCTCCAGAAAGAGACTGCCGAGAAGCAGGCCCTTAGCTGCGAAGTGCAGGCCTTGCGAGTGCAAAATGCAGCTTGCAATGCTAGTCTCTCTGAGAACATTGTGAGAGCTACTCAGATGGCCTCTGATCTAGGGGAAGAACAGAGTAGGAGCAGAAAGCTCCAAAGCAAAGTCCAAACTGCTCTCTCTGGGCAGAAGATGGCTCTAGATGAACAAAACCGACTGACTGTGGAGCTAAAGGATGTCAGACAGGTTTGCACTGAGCTGGAAGAGGCTGTGGCCATAGAGATGGCCGAATCAGAGAAAATCTCTGAGCAGCTCAAGGACTGGGACCAACAGCTCTATGAGAAGACTGTAGCCCTGGAGAAGAGTGTCATCGCTCAGCGTGTCATTAGTTCATCCCTGGAGGTAGAGCGGAAACACTTTGAGAAACTGACTATGGATAACCAGACCAGGATCGCACAGCTGACTGAGAGCCTCCAGGCCGAGACCGCTGCTAAACAAGTAAGCTATTTCAATGACTGTGATGCATTACGCCAGATTCAACATTTATTTACACAGTTTGTTATCTATCTGTATCTGTGTTTACAGTACAGTTTAAGCATCTAAGATAACAATTTTGAGAAGAAATATTACATTAATTTGCAAGTTTAATGCTTCATGTTTAAGCTCCCTTGTCAGTGCTTTCATCTACGTGTGTGCGCGTGTGTATGCGTGTTCATCCCTTCTCTCATTCATTCACTGTCTCATTCATTCAGGGACTGAAGTTGGACCTCGTGGATAACCAGACCAGGATCAGAGAGCTGCAGGAGCGGAATGCACAGCTGACTGAGAGACTCCAGGCTGAGACCACTGCTGAACAAGTAAGATATTTCAATGACTGTGATGCATTAGGCCAGATTTACTTGAGTGTTTACAGTTATTTACAAAGGGAATTAAGATCTAAGATAAACACCCATGTGTGTGTTCTGTTATCTATCTGGTATGATACTGATATCTGGCAAGACCATTTTAACATTGCGAATTGAGTTCATTCATTCACTCTCTCATTCATTCACCCATCCATTCACTCTCTCATTGATTGATTGATTCTCTCATTCATTCAGGTCCTGAGGTTGGAGCTCCAGGAGTTGTCGTTGGAGCACCAGGCCCTGGTGAGGGAGAGTAAAAACCTCCTCTCCAAACACAACTTCCTCATGGTCAAGAACCAGGGTCTGATTAACTCGCGTCAGGAACAATTTTCTGAGCATCAGACCCTCCAGTCTGAACATGAGGAAATGAGGAGCAAGTATGAGAGCCTCATCTCTCAACTCCAGGCCTCTCTTAAACAGGAGCAGTGCTCCAGCTACAAACTGAAGCTGAGAGCAAATCAGATGGCCTCCAACTTCAAAGAGAAGCAGAGAGAGAACAAAAAACTTCAGAGCGACGCCATTGCTGCCCTCTCTGGACAACAGAGGGTGGTAGAGGAGCGCAGCCGGCTAGCTGAGGAGCTAAAGGAGGCAAGGGACACCTATAGGGTACAGGAGGAGGCTATCATCAAACAGCTGGCTGAGACAGAGAACATCTTCAGCCAGTGGCACGACAGGGACCAGAAGATTCTTGACCAGACTGCAAACCTGAAGAACACCACAGCAGCCCTGAACAAGCTCAAGAAGAAACACAGTGCTCTGGAGAGGGAAAATGCAGCGTTAATCTCAGAACACAAAGAGCTTTCCTCTGCGCATCAGCAACTGCTCTCTGACCAGGAAATCATCAAATCCAAGCTCAAGGTGATCTTTAACCTTTACTGATCCAACGGACCCACAGGTGGATTGGTATGGGTCTGTTGTCTGTCCACCACTGGCATTTTGGAGGGGATAGGGTTCAGTTGGTGGACCAGTGGTGGTCTAGTGAATAGTGAGTTGGACTGGTGATCGGGGGGTTGTGCGTTCAAATCCCGCCTGGAATACCACCACTATTGTCGACACTTAGCCCTCAGTTACTCCAGGGGTAGCTACTCCCTGTAATTCGTAATTGTAAATCACTTTGGATTAAAAGCGTCTGCTAAATGGCAAATTCAGGCATTCCTTGGAATCATTTATCCCAAGTATTACACTAACATACTGAATCATTAGAATCAGTTCATTGAAAAGATTCGTTCACCGAATTGTTCAGTAGTACAATTCAAAGTAAAAAAATATATTCAACGTCATTTTTTTAAATTCAAATTGAGCAATTCAAATTCAAAGTCAGTAATTCAGATTCAGATTCTAGTGGCACAGATCTCTGCCCATACATATTTTACCCCAGATTGTCATGGTAAGAAGACAAATATTGGGTTTTCATCCTTGAAACGTATTTAATTGGATTCTCTGACCACACAAATGTACAGTTTGACACAAAATGTGTAATTATAGCTATAACAGTAGCAAATATATGGGGTGTGGTAATTGCCAATGGGCTCTGATGTATTGTTGGCGGCCATTTTGAAAAAAAGCAGATCTCACTTGTGTCTTTGGATAAAAGTTTTTTCTATCACCCTAAGGTACTTGCATGCCAAAGGGGACATTTGTTGCATGAACTGAAGTCAACGCGCTATATTTTGGTCTAACAGTCTCGACTACTTCTCAATAATCGTATTTTCACGTTCGCAAGCTCTCAACGTTCATATTCTGCTGTTGCACAATATTCTACTGCGCCCCATAGTGTTTTTTGATTGATTGATTGAAAACTTTATTAGAAGATTTGCAGAAGTAGGTACATGAAAGTACATGTTACATACAAGGTCAACTAACAGGATAAAAACCCAAGAAAGCCACTGGCTTATTTCAATTGGGGTCCTTGATTGTCTTGGTGGTAAAGTGCCGGCAGTCAAAGGCATACTGTCATTCACAGGAGATTAATGCTGGTGTTCCCACTGACCAGCTTCAAGGCTAGAAATTCCCTTGTCTTTTCCAATACCTGTAATATAAACAATTTCAGCAGTCATTGAGCGCAACAATATGGGTCCCAGGTGTAATTTCCTAAATGACCACAGTGTGGCAGGATGCTAAATATTTCTCACCCTCAAAGGACTGAGCACTTCTCTCCTCCTGCCTTGAACTCTGATGTTTGGTCCTTTCATGTCAGTGTTTACCTGGATCACGCTAGAATCCTCAAGGGCAACAATTAGATTTCCCCTCAGGGCAAGAGACCATTGAAGCTGTAAACAAACAAACAAACAGAGGGGGAGGGGGGGGGCACATACAGCATATGCACAGTGGGTTGTAGTGAGCTATACTAATTCACATCTCAGATTATAGATTAAGAGTGTTTATTATAGTGTTATAGGCAACACAGGCAGCATATTTTATGAAATATAACTTGTAAAAACGACCTAATTGTTCCAACTGTCCAGCGGGATTTGTCTAATCACCATGACTTTTTTGTTTGTTTAAAAAGTTATAGAAATTACTGAACCCAATCCAAGATCTATGCTCCCCCTCCGTCAACCTTTCTTCAAAACACTTACCGTACAGCACATACATACAATTGCCTACACACATAGGATACTGCCATGTTATGTTACTGACTTAAAGGTGGAAAAAAAGGCTGTAATTCAAGCAACAAGAAACTGGGCTCCCGGACACTTTTTTGGCTGAGGGATGGGGCTGGAGAAATGAAACCACTCTCAATTTCTTAGACAGAGCTACAGTATGGATGCAAGGACTGCAAGGATGCAAGAAATTGTATAAAAAGCCAACACCATTGACATGTTGCTATTATGGTCATAGGGGTACTCACCTTGAATTCTTAGTCTTAAGCCCTCTATCCTAGTTCTGTGGATCCACACCTCCATGTACTCTGAGAAGCATTCCACATCTCCTTCTAAAAATAATTCAGTCTCTCAGTTGTCAGTGTCATACTCTTGCTCTCTCCATCCTCTCAGACCTGGGCATCTCTGGCACCGCACACTCCTGGTTTTCTTCCTACCTGGCGGGCCGCTCCTACCAGGTGACCTGGAGAGAATCACTGTCTTCTCCACGAACCCTCTCCACTGGAGTACCCCAGGGTTCTGTCCTAGGGCCCCTACTTTTCTCCCTCTACACCAAGTCTCTTGGCTCGGTAATCTCTTCACATGGGCTCTCCTACCACAGCTACGCAGACGACACTCAACTCTTCCTGTCCTTCCCCCCGTCTGATGTACACGTGGCAACCCGTATCTCTGCATGTCTCGCTGACATTTCAACTTGGATGGCTGACCACCATCTCAAGCTCAATCTTAACAAGACCGAGCTCCTCTTCATCCCCGGGAAAGCCTGCCCTCTCCAAGACTTCTCTATCACAGTGGAGAACTCTACTGTAACCCCCTCCCTGACAGCCAAGAATCTTGGAGTGATCCTGGATAACCGACTATCCTGTGCGGAAAACATTGCAGCAACGGCTCGCTCCTGCAGATTCTTCCTCTACAACATCAGAAGGATATGACCATTCTACCACTTCTTCTTCTTACCAGAGAGGCAGCGCAACTCTTGACCCAGGCACTGGTCATCTCCCGCCTGGATTACTGCAACGTACTCTTGGCTGGTCTCCCCGCCTACGCCATTAGACCTCTGCAGCTCATCCAGAACGCTGCTGCACGTCTGGTATTCAACCTCCCCAAATACTCTCATGTCACCCCTCTCCTTCGCACCCTGCACTGGCTCCCGGTAGCAGCTCGCATCCGATTCAAGACCCTGGTGCTTGCATATCAGGCAGCTAAAGGGACAGCCCCTGCCTACCTGAAGGAAATGGTAACCCCCCAAACCCCTGCCCGCTCACTCCGCTCCTCCACCTCGGCTGGCCGACTGGCCCCACCACCTCTACACAGCAGTCGGGCTACCCGATCACGTCTCTTCACAACTCTGGCTCCCCGCTGGTGGAATGAGCTCCCCACGGCTGTCAGAACGGCAGAGTCACTACCCATCTTCCGTCGTAGACTGAAGACCCATCTCTTCATCTTAACTGCTCCTCCTGAGACATCTTCTGCCCCTCAGCACTACGTCTCCTAAAGACACCCGCTTTCCCCTCTACTGTGTCCCTAAGAACTTCTATCGCCCCCTTTGTACTGCTTCTCTGTTCCTCCAGTATAAAATAAAATTTAAAAAGTTTTAGAAGAAGGTGGTAGAAGAAGGTTTCTCCTTCTATCAGTGGCCCCGGGCCCGAGCTAGATTACTCTTCCTGCCACGAATGGTGGACTGATGATTCACATGCTTAGTATTCAAATGTATTGATTGTAAGTCGCTTTGGAATAAGGCGTCTGCTAAATGCCAAAAATGTAAATGTAAATGTAAATTAACTGTATAGGCACTATGTACAGAAATACGAGATAGGCCTAACTGTTAATAAGTGGTGCTTAATTTGTCATATGACTAAAGTGATGCCTTCTCTGTGCATATTTTCCCATAGCTCCTCAGATATTTGCAGTTGCACTGGTAAGGAAATGCACCTCTTAGCTTGTACCTGTTAATGTCTGTGGTGAGTTATCCATCCAGTCTCTTTTTTTAATTTTCAGGACATTCCCTTTGATGGGCAAGACCAAAGTACTATAGAAAACAAGGTGGAATAGTTGAGATTAATATAATAGAATCTAATTGCTGTCATTTTTAAAGAAATGCAAATAGTAAACGATATCGTTTTTGTTCGATCCATGCTGTTTTTAAACAAACTGTTATTTGCATGGGTATTTATAGACTTTGCCAGGCCATCAACTTATGGTATAGTGTCAGCTGTGTTTATTATATATATAATATATATATATATTAAATAACAAGCACATGATAAGAAAATGAAAGGAAAAGATCAAAGCAGTCCTAACAGGTGGTGTCACCTGGGGTCTTTGAAGAAACTGAGGGCGTGAATGACAATTGAGGTTAGAGATGTTAGATACATCCGTGCAAATGCGATTGATGCCTTGGTATATTTTTACAATATGAATGGGCTCATGATTATCATGGTAACTTGCCACTATAACACCTGCATGATCATTCCATCCACAGTGTGGCAACGATGATACACGTATTCAGTGCGCACTTTTCTCTCTGCCCACTGCATTGTTTTGAGAGGGTCCGCACACCAGACTGAAGAGGGTACCCCAAAGGATTGGATCTTGTAAAATCCCACTAACACGAATTGGAAACCGAGCAATATAAAGCAAATATCGTTTGTATGCACTAGTGTCGCTTCACTTGTTTAGAACATAATGACTTCTTTAAAGAAAAAGAAAAAAACACACGCAATTTAATGTCGATATTACGTTTCAAAAGAAATGTCCCTTCCAGGGCGCCCCCGTGTTCTATAAATGGGACCGCCCAACACGATGATGTCACTCCGTCAATGCATCAGGCAAGGCAGCCATTTTGTTGGAAGTTTGAGGGCAAGGAAGAAGCGTCTTTTATTCGTGTTTATCTCTAACATCTGAAGAAACGATACGCTGGTATGAAATAATTTATCACGGCAAAATTCTAAAGCAAACTGCACCGACCTTACTATTGCAATCGGAAAGAAGAGTCCAGTAATCTGTGTGGCGAAGAAGGCGCGCAAATACCTCACGGCCATTCATTTTGCAAGCGTGTGCATTGTTTGCTAGCCAGCTAAACGAGGGCCAGATTCGGCTCTCATGGCCGCCAGCTAACGAATTTTTTTTTTTACACAGCAGTCTAAGTTATATATCTGTCTACATTGCCTGTCGCGTTAATTAATATATTTAGGCCATTTGTCTTTAAGACGCTTGTATTTAGCAAGCTAGAGTAGCAAACTTGAAAGTGTAGTAATATTGGTAGGTGCTTAAGCTAGCTAGCCAACTTAGCATTCAGTGTGCACCGCGTGCATCGTCAGCTTTGTGAACGTGAAAGCTACACCGATTAAGCAGCTAGCTGTAGCCTGTGCTGATCAGTTGAGATCATGGCAGAATTGTATATTCGCGTGGCCGAAGATGAAAACGAAGAGCCCATGGAGATCCCGTCTGAGGACGATGGCACCGTTCTGCTGTCAACCGTAGCTGCCCAGTTCCCTGGGGCGTGCGGCCTCCGGTACCGGAGCCCGGCGTCTCAGTGCATGAGGGGCGTCCGGCTGGTGGAGGGGGTCCTGCATGCACCCGAGGCCGACTGGGGGAATCTGGTCTACGTCGTCAATTATCCAAAGGGTAAGGTGTTTTTTCCTGTGTCAATTGTGGTGTAACATGCTGGCTATCTTCAACTATTTTACTTTTGTGATTTTGTTTTGTATACAAAGTCTTAATAGTTCAAAATGTAACTTATGCACAACGTTTCTGCAACTACACTGCAAAGTTGTGTTATACCAGGGCTGTTTACATTAATGTTGCCTAGTAAATGATGCATTGCAGGGCTTGACGCTTACCTTTTCCCCAGGTAGCACTGTGCTACCATGTTGAAAAATTTAGTAGCACACCAAGAATTTCAGTAGCACAATGAAAATTGCGCAATTTTCGTCAACAACGACAACAAATTATCATAATCATAACATATCAAAATGATCATAACCGGCTCTTGGCCGTAATCAAAATGGAGACTCACACAATGTAAAGGGGAAGTAAGAATATTAATTTCAGTTGGCCCACGGTTCGGTATGAACCTCGGTTTTTGGGTCACGGTTCGTTTTTTTTTTTTTTTTTTAAATGCTACTATTTATTTACAAACTGTTACTTTATTTTGCTTATACTTATGGAACTTTAACATTTAGACACATTCCAGAATATGACTGGTAAATTGTATAATATAAATATATATAAACAAAAAACACTTTCAAATGTAAAAAAATTACATAAACACTTTCAAATGTGACGTGTTGTGGATTGGAACTACGGATCATAAGCTTTCAAATGATGTGTCATACAGTGAAATCCGAAAAAATATGAAGTTAGAGTCATTTGAATGTTGTTAGACGTCAGGCACATATAGGGTTAACCTCAATGAAACCGGAAGCAAACGCTGCTAGCAGCTAGCGGCTAACAAAACACAGCGCTACGAACTATGAGAGCTGTATCCCATATACCCATTATGCACATTTTAAGCGCATATAGGACTCGCGTGAAGCATTTCTGCGACACACGTTTCTGTTCACAGTTTTCATTCCCTCATCGCTTATACACATACGTTTGACTGCGCATGACAGTTCAGCAGTCTTTTAGTCGCACTGGTGCGATTGAATGTATTTCCAAGTCGCACAGAAATATATTCACTCGCAAATGCGACCAAAACAGTCGCACTGTCGAGCCCTGCATTGGTGATGATACAATCCCCAAACATTGTTTCGCTGAGTGGGTGCTATGGGGGCGATTGCATCTTAATTTGAACTTGTTATTACTACACTG
The DNA here is from genome assembly GCF_963989245.1 of Nansenia antarctica. Taxonomy (NCBI): domain Eukaryota; kingdom Metazoa; phylum Chordata; class Actinopteri; order Argentiniformes; family Microstomatidae; genus Nansenia; species Nansenia antarctica. The sequence goes on from NC_137676.1 coordinate 45,675,594, forward strand.
CAATATTGATAGGACAATGTTTGTTCATATGTCAGACAACAAAAGGAAGATGGACGAAATGGATGCTGCCTCAGCTGTGAAAATGAAGAGGGGTAGTGAGAAAACATCAGACCTTATTGTCCTCGGCCTACCTTGGAAAACATCTGAGCAAGATTTGAAAGACTACTTTGTCACTTTTGGGGAAGTTATCATGGTGCAGGTAACCCTGATATTTAATATTTTATATGATGGTTCATTGGTTCATGTTTTTCAAGAACGTGACTGTGAATAATCACTTGCTCTCTCTGTGCAGGTCAAACGAGATGTCAAGACTGGGAACTCAAAAGGATTCGGGTTTGTCAGATTCACTGAGTACGAGACCCAATCCAAAGTGGTTTCCCAGCGACACATGATTGATGGAAGATGGTGTGACTGCAAACTACCTAACTCTAAGGTATTTTAGCTAAATCAGTGCATTCTTTAATTAATTCTGAATTGATTCCTTTTCCCCAAAGACTTTGTTTCCTTTCCAAATGCTTTTTCATGAGTTCAGAAGATCTGGTTAACAAAGTGCAGGTATCAAGCGCTGTCTATCCCACCTTTACAGGCGGGACCCGATGAGCCCATGCGCTGCCGTAAGATATTTGTTGGCCGCTGCACCGAAGACATGACTACTGATGAGCTCCGCCAGTTCTTCATGCAGTACGGCGAGGTCACTGACGTCTTCATTCCTAAACCCTTCAGGGCATTTGCCTTTGTCACCTTTGCAGATGACCAGGTATGTTTTCCACTGCTTGCTCTTCAAATATGAGACTTTCAATGTCTAAGGGGAGTGGCATATGCCCTAGTGTGGTTTTATAACAGTATTTGATCATCTCCTCCCCACCCTTCTCCAGGTGGCCCAAGCCCTGTGCGGAGAGGACCTGATCATCAAGGGAGTCAGCGTCCACATCTCCAACGCCGAGCCTAAGCACAATAATAGTAGGCAAATGATGGATCGTGGGAGGTTTGGGGCTGGTGGGTTCGGGGGTCAGGGTTATGGCAGTAGTCGTGGAGGGATGGGGAGCAGTGGCAGCAGTGGGGTTAATTTCGGGGCCCTAAGCCTTAACCCTGCCATGATGGCTGCAGCCCAGGCTGCTCTTCAAAGCAGCTGGGGCATGATGGGTATGCTGGCTAATCAGCAGGGCCAGGGCCAAGGCCAAGGCCAAGCCACCACCGCAGGTACCACCACTACTGGGCAGACTAGTGCCGCGACCCGAGACCAGACCTATAGCTCTAGCAACACCAGTTACAGCAGCCCCAGCTCAGCTAGTCTAGGGTGGGCTGCAGGTACCAACTCTGCCTCCAGCAGTGGGTTCAGCTCCGGCTTTGGCACCTCTATGGAGTCAAAGTCGTCAGGTTGGGGAATGTAAAGAGCTTTGATCTAATTATTTCTTATTTCTAGATTAATCTGGTAAGTATTTTGAGAGGGGAAAAGAACAATTCTAGTCATATCCCAAGTCCCTGCTATTTAAACCTATTGCCTTTTTATTTTGTTTAAGACAAATTCAACATGCATAGTGTGTGAGACTAATTATGTTAGTAATGAGTGCAGAGTGGTTGAAGTGTTTAGTTTGTTAGTGGTAAATGCTACACTACATACATATTTTTTTGTTTTTCTTGGAAAATGTTATTTTGTATAAGACATGACTGCATGCCAACTAGATATTTCTGAAACATGCACGAGTATCACAAAAGCTCCCTCAACCATGTGTAAATGGTTAAATGGTCTTCAATTATGATTGATGTTTAATCTCTGTATGCAGTTGATTGTATCTTTTTTGTTTGCTGTTTTATGGAAACGCCTTCATGAAAATCTCTTCTACAGTTCACCAACTCTTTTCCAATTTCCCGGGAAGAAGCCCCTCGTTGGCAGCAATGTTCGACCGATCTCAGTATCAGTACCCCTCTTCCCATGTGTAAATGCTTTGCCATCAAAGAACACAGCTTCACTCTGCATATACTGTGTTAGACGGTGGGTGTTGCCTTTTTCTCCCCTTTTCTTGGATATAAAAATCTTGTCTGCTCTGTAGCGCTTTTGAGAACAATGAGTGGGATTGGTGGTGGCCAAAGAGTGAGAGACTGAGAGTGAGCGAACGGGAGAGCAAAATGAAAGAAAGCAAGTGTGAAAAGGACTGGTTGTGCGATGCTAAAGGGCCAGATGTCTGCGAGAGTTGAGAAGAACCTGTGGCTTTGTGCGAGTGTGAAAGGAAGAAGCAAGTACGAGTGTGTTCCTTATGACCATCACAAGGACATTTATTGCATCTCCAGATCTCTAAGGTCTCCTTTCTCAAAACATTTTTCTATGAAGCTTAATCTTAAAACACAGTGGAATGTTTAGTGTTATACATTTGTATCCTTTCTTGTATCCTTTTCTTGCTGTCTGATTTGATGAATGGTGTGTGCTTTATTTTCTCCCTGTTACCACCCCTTTCCATGTGAAAATGAGTTGATGCTGGTGATGTGTGTTGAGAGCACTGGGGGAGCTTGGAGGGAGTGTGTGACGGTGCAAGTGAGCTCAGTGTGTCTTCAGAGGTTGAAGTGGCGAGTGTTTGACTAGTCCCTATTGAAAGTTTGTGTTGAAGTGTTTCTGAATGGATTTTATGTTTTGTGAATCAAAGGGAATTCTCGAATAAAACTAAATTTGACTAGGTATTTTGCCTACTTGACAGAGTTATTTATTTTGACTGTTATTAATTGAACTGCCAACACTTTAATTCGCATGTATAGGGACCTTGGACACGGACGGCCCAGGTTTACATCAGAATCCAGAGTGAAGTCTATTTTCGGAAAGCTGAAGACTGGAGTTTGGTGTGCTTTTGGGTGGGGCCAACACAAGCCAACAGTGGAGATGCTGCAGAATGCCTTATGCCTGAAAAGGGACTTCTTCACCTCACTAACAAGACCCCTTGGACCACCCCCCATTGAAATTTAGAATGGACCATTCTCAATTGGGCTACGGTATTCGCTTTATACCTTCAAATGAAAAAATCTTAAAAGCAGGGCCAAATTCAAACATCTAACTTTAATCGCCTGTTAAGTGACGATCATGCTTTACTGTGTAGTTATTTCAACGTTTTTTTTTTTTTTTTGAAGACCTCATCTGGTTTCGATCTTGCTTTTGAAAGATTCATTTTGTTTTGTTAAATGTTGTCCGAATACAGCCATTGTAATTGTAAATTGAAAGATTTAAGTTAAAGGCGCTTTTCTTACAGTAGATAACTTCATGTGGTTCAAATGTACAATTACAGTCAACCTGACAGGACTTTTGCGTGTTCTTTAAAGGCTGTAAAGGGGCTGGGGAAATGTATGACTCGTCAATTCTGCAGGGTTTTGGATGTTTGGAAAATTGCTGATTGAACTGATGAACTCGCCAGCAGGAATCTTATCATTTGTGTACTGATATTGAACTCTTATTTTTAGTCCTATGGAGTGTAAAATAAAGTTTTAAATTTTTAATCATTTGTTGTTTTTCTCCATCTAGAACAAGTTTTATAGATTGTCTAAAGCAGTGAGCACCATGTTTGGTGCCAGGCTGGAATGTTATGGTTGCACCAACTCACTTCATTAACTTCAGTCAGAGTAGCTCTATGGCAATGTAAACAATCTTCACTTGCTTGGTGTGGACTCTTATACTCTCTTGTGGTATTTTATAGATGTAGGCGACTTTTCCGTAAAAGTTGGGTAGGATGTGTCTCCAATACTAGCAATAGGGGTTCCAATGGTGTATTCCACATCTTCCACTTAAAATTTACCTGGATGTGACCTACCTGGCTGTCCTCCAGGTGGTGCCAAATTGTGCTGATGGCTCTGGGTAGTACTGTATTTGATATCGGTCGAAATTTGACATCAGTTAGCCTATGTTGGCAAAATTGGTGTAGAATGATTGAAAGCGCCTTTCAATTAATTATACAATCTCTTTTTAATCTTTAAGTGTGCACAAAAAATGAGTGGCCGTCCAAATGACGTTTGTAGGTTCAACTGAGTGAGGGAACCCATTCTGCTGCCTGTATTCCCATTGAGAAAAATGTCCATGATTTGGCAAAGAGGATTTGTGTAGCATTTCTCATTTTGCCTATTGATACCAGAACTAAAAATGACCTTTTATAATGCTTGAGGAAGATGGAAACCAGGGGGGTAGTGCATTAACATTGCTAAAGGAAAATCAAAGCATATTTTTTCACAAGTCTCATGAGTTATCAAAAATAAGCCTGGATTTTCCTTTAGCGACATTGATGGAATATCTCCCAGGGGTCAAAATCCAAGATCATGTTTAAACCGATGAAATTCGGTAGAAATATTGTGTTTCTGTTTTAAAACCAAGAAGGAACATAAAGACATCAAGGCCGGGATCTTATAAAAGGCAGTGGTGGTCATTTTGGCTTCAGGTGTCATTAAGAATGATCTTGATTTTTTGCTGCTCTGTATTAGTTGAGGCTTAACCTGTGTTCACCACTTGCACCAGTTTCTGTTAAACAACCGTAGAAATTACAATCAAAGCTGCAACAATATAATGATGCAAGCTGCCCTAGAGGACTTTCATACAAATACTGAGTCACTGTCAATTGGGGAAACTTTTGTTTATTTATTCCAGTGCCATGTTGATCGGGGTGTTTGGATAGGATCTATAGCTTGGTCTGCTGTTGCCAACTGTCTCTTAGCAGGATGAGAAGGTTTTCCAGAAGAAGTTTTTACACTGAGAGATCTCTCCTCCAGCTCACTTTGTAGCTGCCCATCAGGATCCAAGGGCTGTGTTCGGAATGGCATACTACTCATACTAGATATGAGTAGATTTTAGTATGAGAGAGCGTTCACACTGTACAGTATGCAAAATTTGAGTGTGAGAAATCTACTATGTATACTAGATTTTGGAAAATATTTGAGTAGACCATGATTGGACACTACTGGGGTACTAAATCTCCAAAATGCATTGCGCGTCCCTTTAGTCTCGTCAAACTGCGTCATACAAACTCGCCATACAGCTGTTGTTTACATTGTCCGATAGCCTGGAGACAGAAAGCTTGCAATAAACATAGTTTTTTTGCACAGATTTAAGTGTGCAGATGCTGTTTTTTTTTTCTTCAGCTGCAGCACCCCAGCTAAGTCTGATCACGGATGAGAATATTATTATTATTATTATTATTATTATTATGATATTATGAATTTACATGGTGAAATGCATTCTTAGACATGACTACGTCATCATGATTACAAAGATGCCACTTGAAATGCATGAAATCCAAGTTTATTAGTGTCTTACACACACGTTTGCCTAGTATTTGACTGCCTGTAGCCCAATCACGAATGATCCCAGTATTGTAGCTTCAGACAGAAGAAGTTGGTTGTTATTGTGCTTGCTGTAGCAAGCCCACAATATGTTATTGCTCATATATATTTATTTTAATCATGTTATTTTACCAACTGCCAAGACAACAATATAGTAAGCTAGTTACTTTAGCTAGCTAAAGATATTGGGCCCCCAAATCATTTTACAACTTGTTTAGCTTTTAAGTTCAGACGTTTCTGTCGAAGTAGTATCTACGGGTAACTAAGGTAACGTAGCTAGTGAACAGAGGTAAAAACGTCAGATCAGATATATAAACGGGTTATTTTGGTAAACTGGACCCATTTTTGGAATATATATGGTTATTTTCTCACCTGAAAACATTAAAACTTCATAAAATGACATGTTAACACTTGTAAACATTAAACACAAAATTACAGCATTTAGCCGATGGAGGATTTAAAATACCCACTCCCGGACCGGCCGGTGCGAAATGCTTTTTGGGATGCAGTATGCATGCAGCAGTGTTAACGGTCGGCTTGGTATTGGCATACTTATTATGAATTTAGTATGCAGTATGCAGTATATACTAATTGAGTATGCTAGCATGCAGTATGCTAGTATGCCATTTTGAACACGGCCAAGTACTCCGATGTCACCTCATTCATTCCTGACAGTCCCTCTGCTTAAAAATGAACAGATTGTATGTTCAGTCTTCACATGTTTCATTACTGTACTTGTGTAAATATGGATACAGCCCGTGTCAGCATTGTGTTGTCAAGAAGCTGGACAGTGCCTTTGAAATTGTAACATGCCCCCATAACTCTTTGATCTGAAAGTGTTATGACTCAATCACTTCTGATCTTTTTACTTTTAAAATAACATGTTAAATTAGTTATTATTATGATATACAGGTATATGAGCATTATTAACTCACCTGATTGTCCTCTAGATCCAACTCTTCAATGGCCAGTGTCGGTTTTTTTCCAATGCTACACACAGTGAGGACCATGGTAATCAAACTTGCCACCATCCTCATGATGATCTGTGTCCTCTAGCTGCTGCAGCTCAACCCTAGGTTTTAATAAGAGGCTTTTTGACGCAATACACAGCATGCCATTTCCCATTCATCCACTCCAGCTGAATTTTCTGTGTTGTTTTCTCAGAAACAATGAAGTGGATGTTGAGGCTCAAAAGTCCCCCCTAAGTTTAAAATTAATTCTACAGTGAGTAATTATCAATTATTCTGTGTCCCACATCACGATAATGATTTTATTCTGCATCATTAGAGAGTTTGTTGAAACTACCACTAAAGACAAATTGTTTTCTCGGTTTGCAGATATCAGATGTGAGTTTTTCATCCCCTTTCTCTGGAATGAGTGCATAAATCATAGTTACACTCCCATTTAGCTAACTGAGGTTCCCATTTTACAGCTTTCATTCATTAATTTCATTCCTAACCCAGAATAGAAAGGAAGGGATCATAGACCAGCATCATGTGTAAGAACCATAAGGAAGTGAGGTATTACTTACTTAAGAGTACTGTGTGTTTGGACATTTTCAGTTTTAAACAATAGTTTCGAGAGGGTGTTCTCATTGACCCCTGTCCTCCGCCATGTGTAATGCATTATTGAACAAGGTTCCGAAGGTGTCCCCTTACTGCCTGCTCACCTGCTCACTGTCTGAGGGATGGATGACTCAGCAACATCATCCACCCATGCTGCCATCAAAGACATAATTGCCTCATACATTTGAATGCATCCTCCACATTAGCAGTCATTAAGAACAGTATTCCTCAATATTCTCCTCCCAAAGAACTACTAATTGTAGAGATGTTCTTTCCTATTGATGAATTAGTCCTTATACATTAACAAATCTCCCGAAGAGACAACCATATTTTCAAAAAGGAGGAATATTAATAAATCTGCTGAATCAAAATAGCAAAACGGTGCTAAGTGGACTGAAAGACTTGGCCGTATCCTATCAGAGTGATACTTGCTTTGATAATGGAAATGCCAGGAGTTTTGGGGTTGTTATGGTAATTGTTGGCTGTACTGACAAAATGCCATGTTTGGCACAGTCTAGGGTGGTGTAGCTCACTAAAGGGCATACCACGTAATCGCAAGGCCACTGGTTTGATTCTGGCCATCAATCTATCCTGCATGTCATACCTCTTCTCTCTCACCGTCCTGCCTGTCAATCTCTACTGTATCCCAATAAAGCAGAAATGCCCTAAAAAAGCCATGTTTCTTGTTTGCTGAGAAAGGACTGTGTAGCCGAAGCCTACAGTGACAGGCTCCTTTCACAATCTATTCCAAAAATAGGGATTGAAATAAGGACATACATCAGCCCTGCTGATATGTCTGAAAACGTACATGTAGTTAGAATATGTAGAATGCATAATGTATAATTATTCCAATGCCAATTTCTTTTCTTTAAAAAAAATAATTATTATTTTGCAAACCTGGGGCCCAATAACCCTTGTAGTAACTCTCCTTCATGATCCATGGTGATCAACATAAGCTGAAAAACGTAAAACAATGGGCCGACAAGGAGCACCTGGTGCACGGCCAAGGGGCGTTGTTCTCAGTTCAATAACAGGTGTGACATTCACTTGTTGAAATGGAGCAGTGCATTGCTCTAAAGAAAACTGGATCTCAGCTTTCACATTGACAGTTTTTTGCCAAATATTTTTGCAGAAGATTACATGCAAGTAAATATCACTGTATTCACACAAAGATGCTTGGACATGTCTGTCTTCTGTCGAGGAAACAGGTTGGCTATTGTTCTCAACTACACACCAAATAATGTGAGCACTTCTGAGCAAAGAACTGAGATCTATTAGTGCCATCTACTGGAGATTGCTTGAAATGAAACAAAGCCTGCAATTAATTCCGAAAGATCACCTTTCACAACTAGTTTGGTTTGCATTGTCAATATTTTAAATTTGTGTGCGCACCTCACTAAGGCGCATGCCATGTAATCTCTACATCCCAATAAAACAGAAATGCCCCAAAAACATTTATATTTTAATCAACATTTTGCATGGATAATCATTGGTTAGTTGGAAGAGATTCAAAAATTGAGTAATAGTGTAACCTATTTTAACATATGATTCCTGACTGTATTATAGGCCAAGGGCTTGGAGGTCAGTTGCTACCCAATTTAACCACTGACTGTTACATATATCACATCCACAGTAAATCCTGTTTACAGAGAGAGGCTGGACAGTAAGGACCAAACGAACTAAACTTAAACAGGATTTAAGTCTTTATTTAGCCTAATACAGTACAGTGCAAAAGTGAAACATAATCCAGTTAACTTTGAATCCTGGGGCAAACATGATTGGAGAAACTGGCCAATCGCTTTGTTGTGTCTGTGGCAAAAGGCCCTACACCACCTCACAGGTAGAGCTCACACAATCTATGATTAGCGTTCCCATTTCATCAAACACAACTGCAATAATATTTCAGAAACATTTTGATACAATACAGTAGTATGTTTGATTTAAGGGGGGATCTTTAAATATTTTGCCTAGGCTTTAAAAGGAGGAATGTAACAAATCTTCTTTCGCTTGTAGCCCCTCTCTGGCCTTCTGTCTGTGCCATTGGGTTGATCCTTAAGCATTGTAAGAAGAGGAGGAGATGTCTCCGCCGCGGCCTGTCCAGTTGGTGTGGACGTATTTACCAGGGTTTGACAGAAGTTCATATGTGTGTGCGCCAAAGTAGTCCCTCTGGGCCTAAAGAGACAAAGTTAAGCATGCAGAAATTATTTAATTAATGATCCAAGCATCATTCTCAGTAGAGTGGTGCAAGGACATGTTTGGGGGTTTCAAGGATGAAGCATCACTGTCCTCTTAACGCCCACTCACACACGCTAACCTCAACTAACACCCCCCCCCCCCATATTTTAATCCCTCCCATATGTTCAATAGGGTCAGGGTTTGTGCCCTCTACAGGGTGTGTGAGTATATATGCATGTATACAGTATACATATGTATATATAATGTATTACAGTGTGTAAATGCATTACCTGGAGGAGGTTAGCCGGGAGCATGGAGGATCTATAACCATCATAGAAGGCAAGAGCAGTGGTGAAACAGGGCATGGGGATCCCTTGCTGGACTCCAGTACTGATTGTCCGACGCCAAGAGTCCTGCAGGAACAACACATATAAAAGGCATGTGTGAACAATAGTACACTGGGTATATGAACAGCACAGAAGTGCACCACAGAAAACAAAGAATGTAGGAGATACAAAGAGTTTTACCGTGACCATACAACTTTGATACCAAAGAAAGCCATATGGATATGCAGACACCAGGTAAGTGTATAAACAGCTATATTAGTGTTAAATACATAACACTATAAAAACTACATTAATGTTGAACATGTGTTTGAATATACACTGCTCAAAGAAATTAAGGGAACACTTCAAGAATATGCCTCCCCAGACCAACAGTGACACCAAACCGGTCATGCTGGATGAGGTTGCAGGCAGCATAACGTTTACCATGGCATCTCCAGACTCTTTCACATGAGTCACATATCCTCAGTGTGAACCTGCTCATCTGTGAAGAGAACGGGGCCCCAATGCCGAACCTGTCAATTCTGGTGTTCTCTGGCAAATGCCAATCGAGCTGCACGGTGCTGGGCTGTGAGCACAAGTCCCACTAGAGGATGTCGGGCTCTCATAGAGTCCCGTTTCTGACAGTTTTGTGACAAGGGCACAAGCAAAATGCAAAACTAGATAAAAATCTGTCAGGAAGGATGAGAGAGAAATGGTCTGTGGCCTGAAAAACCATTACCTTTTTGGGGGTTGTCTTGCTATTGCCTCTCCTGTTATCGCTTTCATTTGCACCAAAGGAGGTGAAATTGACAATCGCTTACATTTCCTAACTGGACAGATCGATATCCCAGAAGTTTAATTCATTTGATGTTATACTGTGATGATTAAGTGTTCCCTTAATTTCTTTTGAGCAGTGCATTTTGAGCACATGAACATTCACATCATATTCTTCCTTTGTGGCTGAGACATTGTTTAGTAATCTAGGTGCTGCTAGATTTATTTCTAAACAGGAAACAGCTGTGAGTGTGTGTTGCCAACATGGGTTGGGCCATGCAGGGTTGGGCTTGCACCATTTCCTCCTTCCTTTACCTGGCAGTCCTGCACAGCTTTACTGAAGAAGCTGTCCAGCAGCAAATTCTGCAGCTCAGAGTCCCGGTCAAAGGCCTCCTTGATCTCTCCCAGGAAAACACTGGAGATAAAGGAAGGGAGCAACTAGTATCAGGGTCAGCTTTATTATCTTCAAAACAGAAGCCAGCATTTTCAGAGAATAATTTCAGTACATTGACTGAAAGATTTCTAAACTTTTCAGCCTGAGCTTTACAAAAACCCTGGTTTCAGATTTTCAACACATTTTACTTTACAGTGTAGTTTGACACTGGTCTGAGAGAAGTCACAATGGAGTGATGCATTTGCTCAAGGTTTATGCAACATATTTCCCAACATTTCCTCATTCTTGTCTCACTTAAATATCTTCTCTTCCTTGTCACTTTCTCAACCATGCTTTACAACATTTGGTGGCTGACAGAATAGAACAAATATTGCACTGGGGAGGAACTTAGGTCCAAGGCTATAGACAACAGCTCTCATGCAAGGGCCTACCTTCGGATAATGCAGCCCCCTCTCCACATCAGGGCGATGGCGCCATAGTTGAGGGTCCAGCCAAACTCGTTGGCAGCCTGTCTGAGCAGCATGAAGCCCTGGGCGTACGAGATAATCTTGGAGGCATAGAGGGCCTTCACAGGACACAGAACGAGGAACACATTTGTATAATGTATACTGATCACGCTGATACTAATGAGTGATTAGTAATGATGTTCTAATATCATGTTTCTTCAGCACTCTAATGCTGTTAAAGTTTACTCAAATTACATGACTCTTGATATAACCTTTTCTTTCCTTGCCATACCTCTAGTAAGGATATAGCGATTGCATATAGATCACATTTACAAGCATGATACTTAGAGTCCAAATACTCCAAGTGTCAGTGTCGGCTAGTTACCATCATGCCACAGAAAACTAACCCCGTCCCAGAAATCCAGCCTACCTTTCTGATGTCCTCCAGGAACGCAGCCTTGTCCCCGCTAAACTTGGACCCCTGGGGCCCTGTGAGGGTCTTGCTAGCTTCCACCCTCTCATCCTTCAGTGAAGAGAGGCATCTGGCAAAGACAGCCTCTCCTGTGAGTGGGGAGAAAGAAGGAGAAGGAGATGGGGAATGTCAGCTTGTTACAGAGCAACACATCATATTCTAAGCCACCAAGAAAACAGCTGTGCTTTCTGAGAGCTACGTCTGACGCTCACCTATGTTTGAATTTGATACTGGTAGAAACAAAGATATCATTTGTGAAAGATCACAGATAAATAACTGTCTTTAACAGACATTCAGTTTGTATTATCAATCAGGATCACATTTATTTTCTAATGCTACGGAATTTGTGATAACGAGCAACCCGATCCCGAGCCAAGCCAATGTTGACCTAATGCTGCAACAAGACAATGATGACTAAGCATTTGTAACCACTATTGTAAAAGCAGGGCTTGCCACATTTAGACAAAATAAATCAACTTCTCACATTGTGGGAAATAGATATGGGGTAAGCATGACTTGCTAAATATTGCCACAGCTTGCCTATATGAAGCAATGAAGGGATTAAATGAGGGAGGTAGGAAAAAATAAAAGTGCATCAATGAGTTGCCTAAGCGACCATTTGGCTTGGAATGCTGCCCTATTGAGAGTTGAAATCCACCCTCACACTGTACAAGCCTGCCTGTCTTGTTCGCTTTCCAATGGTCACCCACATAGACAGCAGCTTTGCTTTCACAATGAGTTCTTTTGTATTCCCTCTGTCACACAACATCCCCTAGCACCGTTGATACAAGAGTAGATAACATTTTCTTTTGCTAGGTAAGCAGCAAAATGTGTTGTCTATAGCCCTCACTGTTCTGTTTTTTTGTGTTAATAGCTGTGAGTAAGGCCTAGGTATGTTATGACTTCACTTTCAAAACTACGACAACATCCCTTGCTTAGATGTGTGTGTGTGGGGGGGGGGGGGGGGTTAGAGGTGTGTCCATTACTGAGTCTTTAGCTTGCAACAGCTTTATCCTGGAATAACCACCACCATCTGACGCTGCCGCTAGCTTAGGGCCATGTTAAAGAAACATGACTGTCACTGTAGGACTGGCCAAAACAGACTAGAGAATATAAAATCCCCCTTATCTTACTTGAGTTGACTAGAAAAGCCTTCAATCTTCTTATGGAGGCAAACACATTTATCACATTCACCAAAGGGAGCTCACTACTGATGTGGTCAGCTAACGTGGCTAAACATTAGCTTCTTGCAGCAAAATATGACTTCACAGTAAGAGTATTCAATGATATGGGAACAGTTTATTGACTAGGCTGGACTGTTAACTGGAAATGAACTGTCTAAAAGAGATGACAAACTACTTCCTTGACAGGGTGCACACAGACATTGTCTCCTACCTATCAGGGTGACTGGTGTGCCGTACTCCAGAGCTGAAATGGCCGTCCACTTCCCTGTGCCCTTCTGGCCGGCACTGTCGCGGATTTTGGGCAACAGATGAGTGCCGTCGGCATCTTTGTACTTGAGAATATTGGCAGTGATTTCAATGAGGAAGGAGTCCAGCTCTGTCTTGTTCCAGGCATCCAAAGTCTGAGGGGAACCCAATAGCATTAGTGGTAGTCACTACTAAAACAGTTAGAGAAGTTAACAGTTGTTACAGTTCACACAATGTAACCATAAGCACATATCCTCTTCTAGTTATAATAATAATAAATTAGACTTATAGCACTTTTCTAGACACTCAAAGACACTTTACAAACTGAAAAGATCGAGTAGTAAAATAAAAAGAAACAAAATAGATAAGTATAGGGGTCTAATTCATTTTTAGATTACTAAATGTAAATGTCTTTGTAGGACTAGTCTGTATACTGCAATTACACCTAGATTTCAGGCAGATTTTACTATTAATAATAATATTATTATAACTATTATTTTACTAGATTTTATAGTCTTAATACATACACTGGAGTTTTTACATAAATACCTGCTAAACAAATATCTGTTATACTGTACCAATAGAGTCAGAAGGTTATGAAAACTATGTACAATAACTGTGGTTTGTTTGGTATGACTGACCTCAGCCATTTCGTCATGGTCCATACCAAGGACATCCTTCATCAGGTGGTAGGCCTCACAGATCAGCTGCATGTCCCCATACTCAATGCCGTTGTGGACCATCTTCACAAAATGACCTGCACCCTCGTCACCAACCTGTCAAATAGCGCATTCAAATGTCAAAGTCAGCCCCAGTAAATTGGGAGATTCTGTAAGGTATCTACTTGCATGACATTTCAATCAATACTTTAAAACCAAACAATTCAACTCACCCAGTCACAGCATGGTTCTCCTGTTCCAACCTTTGCAGCAATACTTTGGAAAATTTCCTTTATGTGTGGCCAAGCTTCTTTGTGTCCCCCAGGCATCAGTGAGGGTCCATAGCGTGCCCCTTCTTCCCCTCCACTGACTCCACTACCCACAAACAGGAGGTTCTTCTCCTTCAGCATTCTACAACGCCGCTACACACACACACACATACATACATGAAAACATAATCTTGATATGACTAATGAGATCACCGTGTGTTTGTAAATGGTGCATATGATCAACTTACTGTTGTGTCTCTGTATTCGGAATTGCCACCATCGATGATAATATCGCCGGCTTCAAGAAGAGGAACCTGTGAATAGACATTGGGCAGTTATATAAGGGGATACGGTGCTACAGAGAGTTTGAGTAGAAAATAACTTAGACAGCAAACATTGGGTTACAAGTTGGTATCAAACTAATTTCAGTAGCATATAGATGAGGTCAATAATAAATTCCTTTAGTGTAAATAATGTATTTCCTCATTCAGAATGCCACCTATCCACTTCCTGATTCAAGGTGGACTGAGAGGGAATTTACAAGACAGCATGACTCATCAGTTCTCTACTCTTGCTCCTGCCACTGACCATCTTGTCAATGAAGTCGTCCACAGCTTGGCCTGCTTTGACCAGCAGCACAATCCTCCTGGGTTTCTTCAGCTTGCACACCATGTCCTCCAGGGACTCTGCTCCGATCACCTTGGTCCCCTTCGCCTCTTTCTGCAGAAACTCATGCACCTTGGACACTGTTCGGTTGAATGCACAGACCTGTAAAAAATAAAATGATGAATAAAAGCACAGTGTTTCATGATGCATGCAGTACATACAATAAGGAGATACACTTACTGTATACATGTGCTGGTGTATTGTAGACTTACCACATAGCCATGGTCGTCCATATTCAGAATTATGTTCTGGCCCATTACAGCCAGACCAATCAATGCAATGTCTGCTCTGTGGAAGCAAAACAAAGACTATTGGTAATGAGTCCTGCTAGGGCATGTGGTGTGGGACTGGACAGGAACAGCTAACTTAGTTGGTCCTTAAAGGGCAGCGGGATTTAAAAGGCATGTCGAAAATACGTACATTTCAGGCATTAGCTTCAAAGTGCATTGTGGATCTTATACATAACAGAAAGTTACAGAAAACGGATAGCTAGGTTTTAACATGAGTGCAACAAAAAAAAAAGGATCACGTTCATTGTGATTTGACGGAATCGGCTCATCACGTCATGATTGTGTGCCTCTGTCTGTCTGTCTGTCTGTCTGGCTAGCAGGTGATGTATGTCAGTGCTCCGCGTGTTAAATGTCAAACATGTCTCTAATAACTGAACTGTGTGGTAGCTTAACCAGCAAGCCCACAGAAACATACAAGATACTACAGCTACTAGTTTAGTTACACAGTTAAACAAACAGAGAACAAAATAATTAGAGGACCATCATTGTTTTACAGAAGAATAATAACATACATTCAGTCCACAGAATCTAATTCAACAAAAAGGACACCACTTACTCAGCCATGTTTCTTGTTAGGAGAAGAATCCGTCTTCAAATGACACTTGGCACACTATTATACCACTAGAGTTGAGATTTCTACTTCCTCGTTCCCTACTTCCAGAGGAGAAACCTGACGTGACGTCCAACCAGGCCACAGGGCTGCTTATATAAGGCGACGGCTGACGTCAAATCAGCTCAAGCCATATTCTTCCGGAGCTCTCATTGGTGCAGAGAAACTGAGCAGAGATATCAGACATTTCATTGGTTTAGAATCCCCGTCACTCTTTCTACGCTATTACACACCCACAAAGTAGAAATACAGGTTCACTATAGGTTGCCAAACCTTCCACAGATCATACCTTTCAATTTACCCTCAAAATGAACGAATGAATTAAATATATTAATTATATTAAACATAGTACAGTGATAGTAGTCTTGCCATACATATTCTGCCCAAACACCATCAATTCTTTTTAACACACGATTAAACAATATTAGTGTCCAATAAATGAATTGGTTCTTGTATCAATTCTGCATTCCTTTTCCTCACCTTTCCCCTTTTTCAAGAAGTTCTTGAAATGTCACAGTGAAAATGATAATGCACGATACTGCATTCCTTACGATGAATAATAATAGGCCTACTTGAACCAGTGGGAATGTATGCTAGCCGATTCAATTAACAAGATAATAGGGGGAGGGTGCTCAACAGAGGGATGATGAAACTTGATAAACTCATTTGCCACTATCACCGGAAGAAAAAGACGCAGGTGCAGGTACCCTAAGTACCCTAACCGTAAGTATCTCAGAAAAAAAAAAAAAATAACGTAAATGTATGATAACTAAGAACTTCACAAAGCCATCATGTTGTGTTAGATTATTCTGCGAATGCACGGGTTGTTTTATTGTTACCTCCTCATTCACTAAACAGTTCAATGGTACAAGGTTATTATACACATAATTAGGATATCTGCATGACACGTCTAGACTATGCATTGGATGGACAACATTTACATATATAACATTTACATATTATTTCAAACCCCATGCAAGATTTACAAAATAAGTAGGAGAATGAATCTGACAAATATCTGACAAATAATATACAATGCTAATGTCTAAATCAGAATGATGATCTCCCCAAACACTAGCTATGTTCATTTCTTTAACACACAATTAATTCATATTTTTCAGTGTCAAATTAAAGTTCTTGTATCAATTCTACACTCCTTTTGTTACCTTTTCTCATTTTTCAAGAGCTTGAAATGTCACTGAAAATGATATTGCACGCTTCACACTTATGATGTAGTCATAGACTAGAGTCTAGTCACTAGACTAATGAAACCGCAAACCACATAATCGTCTTTGAGGATTACAAACAGTACATTGGTCCACCATAAGGTCATTTATGTTCACTTGAAAACATTATTCCCCCAAAACATGTAACAGAAATATTATATGCACTAGTGAATAACAATAGGCCTACTTGACTGAAACCAATGTACATGAGTGCTCAGAGTGTTTTAGCCAAGTTTAAAAGATAATAGGGGGAGGGTGCTCAACAGAGGGATGATGAAAGTTGATAAACTCATTTGGCACCATCACTGGAAGAAGAAGAAAAGCAGGTGCAACCTCCACAGGGGATAAGGTTGGAACAGTCCACCTATGTTTATAAAACTGTAAGTATCTCTGAAAAATGTTCTTCTGAACAGGCCATTCATGTGTTTAGAAATGAATCTGGTCAACTGACATAGAAGTTAAGAATAAAAGACAGACACAGGTTTAAATTATTCTGCTAATGCACGGGTTGTACTTTTATTGTTACCTCATTCACTAAACAGTTCAATGGTGCAAGGTTACCATACACAGAATTAGGATATCTGCATGACACGTCTAGACTATACAGCGAATGGATTATAATTATTACAAATACAGGAAACATATTTACATTTTAATTCAAGCCCCATACAACACATATATTTACAAAATAAGTATGGAAATGAAGCCAATCTGACAAATAATGTACAGTGTTAATGTCTTGGTTTGTCATTTTTGTGAACAAAAACAGAAGAAATGTTAGTTAAAACAGATATGAGTCTTCAGAGGGGGAGATGCAAAATATCAGGTTTGTTTGAAAGGCAGCATGGGAAAGCGTAGAGGTGAAGACATGTGCAGAAACAATGATATACTGTCATTTTGGATGCCTTAGCAATAACTTCTTACTCCCTGATATTAGAATAACAAACAAAAAACAAACTCAAAAAGAGCAACCATAACATTCTAATTATAATGTAGACTTGATGTCATGTTAGGACTAAATATGTTTTTCAACTACTTTAAAATAAAAGGAAGCACTCAGTAACCCATCTCAGTGGGGCGCAATGGGTTACATTTTAGTTCTCTTTTCCTTTTCAATGATGGCAAAATACACAGCAACATCCTGATAGTACATTCATCTTTCGTTTCAAGCCGTCTCACCTTACAAATGCTGCATACCATTATCTGGTTCATTTTTAGTTAAACAACAGAAATTTAGCAGACTTTATTTGATCAGTTAGTTATACCTTTTTTATTATGTGCAAAGAGCTGCAAACTAATATATACATTGCAAAAACACTGAATACACATGAAAATAATGCATAAACATCTACCTCTAGAGATTAGTAGCGGAGTGAAAATCTTTGCTCTGACAGGTATTATCAATATGTTCATATTAGCTCATACATGTCATTCAATACAGTCATGTTAATGCGAGGTAAACTCACTTTAATCAGTGCATAGAGGCTGCTCTCTAGTTTTGCTGAGGAAAGGATGTCCTCTAGATACCAATAGCTGATTGTTTTTAGTTTGGATATTTCGATATAGAGAACCATTTCTGCAGATAAAATAACAATCCAACAGCAAGGAAAAATATGTTGTCTGCCCAACAGGCTGGTTGACCTGAGGACAGTCCCTTTAAGCCATTTTCATTTGTTCTCTGAATGCTGCCAAGGAAACTCCAAACTGAAGACAATGTCTTAGCCAATAACTGTCATTCGAATACAGTGAGAGGGAAATAACGAATACTCCCCCAAAACCCGAATTTCCAGAATGGTCACTGTCTCTACATCTAAACTGAACTGAATCTTTGCAATTTGTAATGGACATTGGATACTACTAGTTGGTTGACCAGAGCCATCTCATGCCCATCTACACCACCCATTCTTTGCATACAATGCAACCAAATGTAAAGACAGTGCCATGCTGTGCTATTTCATAATTGAGTGGGGCCCAAATCTTGCAGTCACAGTTAGTAATGAAGAGCAAATATTTTCATAAATAATAAAAGAAAAAAAAAGAAGAAAAAAAAAGAAGCTAAGCGCATATTCCATCCCTTTGAACCCAGTGGTGTAGTAAACCTTAGCAGACTCAAATACCCAACACCCCATGCACACTGGAACCCCATCACTTATCAATACAGGTGTTAGGGAGTCTCATATTTACAACTAACAGTGCTAAGATTCAATACATCTTAGACTGAATTTGTCTGGTATGGTCTGCTCTCTAGTCTTGCTATAGTTATCTGTAAATGTGCAAAACAATGTTAAACATAAACATAGCTGAATAAAACAGAAAATTGCATTTCATATCAAAATCCACTATGGAATGAGCGCATAGTATAAAATAATCAACAGTGTTAATACAAAAATAACTTATGAGTTGAGTTAGCTGAGTTAAGAGGTTTAGATTCAAGAATGCAAAAAATAAAACAAAAGATATGGGATTCTGTTGTGCATTAGTCCACCCTGTTGACTATAGTATTCCACATACAGAACAATAGTATCTGATGGTTTTCATGAGTGAATGGACCAGATACAGGCTATATTATACAGTCTATGTCCGCAAGGCAATGCACTGTAACCTTCACCAAATAACTACCAGGCTATCCCACCTGGCTTTGTTCCCTTGGTTCCTTCCGTTTTCACCTTGTTTTGTCTTCAGTAACACAAGAATGTGATGATAAAACACCTAGTAAATGCTTAGGTCCATGCCTGGCTGTGTAAGCCATGAACCTGAATATACGGTGTAAGAAAAGCTCTAAAAGCTGACAGACAGAAGAGGAATGTCTTTTAATGAGAGGCGACTATAACACACTGATCCTGGAACATATGTACAGATGACATTCTCCTCACAGTACTGTCACTCCGCTGTCCCTGCTTCTTCCTCTATGTCTGCGACTTGATATCTTCCTGCCCTGATTGAGAGATACAGGAGAGCTGAAGTGGCAAAGGGGCAGAGAGATAATGTGTTCATGGGAATTGCCAAATTCAATATTTTCATTACTGTATCATCAACCATTTTTAATTATGTATTTTGTTTGACCTACAGAAGTATGTTCTTTTTTGGTTTTGCTAACAAGGATTTCTCAGGTTCATAACCAAATAACCTGAAAAGTAATTGCTAAAATTTGGTCTGGATTAGTTTATATACAGAGGTCTAAGAGTAAAAACAATCATATTCCTCCAGTGCTGCAGTAATGTCGGATTAAAAATGGGGACCTTGATGGACATTTGATATTTTCCTGTTCAGTATTTCACACAAAGATTGAGAGGGTTGGGATAGGAGGACTAGATTCTACTTTAGGCAGGGCAGTAGCCCAATGCATTGTCTCATAGACTGAAAACCTGCGAAATCACTAGCAGCAATAGTTCTTGAACCAGCCTTGCTTTCTGAGGGAGAGCGTAAACTTTATTTTCTCATGGAGTTTCTCATGTTTTTTGTTAAAAGTAAGCAAACCTGGTCTTCTCCTGAGGACTGCTGCAGTTGTCATGCGGGCACATAAAAAAAAAAAAGCTCCTGTCAGATAGATAACACTGATAAAGACAATCTTTACAGACAATTAGTAAACTGAAAAGAGAGTGTCCAGAACCTGTTTCTGAAGAATCGTGCACACACAAGTAGACTATTACGACATGCTACTAGTTAGAGGGGGCGGGGATGACAACAAAGCGAAACAAAAGACGTAACGTCCAAACAAAAACACGAAAGGCTGGGAAAGAGAATAAAGGGGAGATAGCTAGGGTTCTGAGAAGGGGAGAGGGGAGGCAGGTTTTCAGGAACTGAAACTTTTAGTTGCTGGAGTGGAGACTTAAGCCACAAGTCTACGTACAAGAGAAAACCGTCAAGAATCACAATGGTTAATAAGTGTTAGCACTTGGTAAAGGCTAGTCAGAAGAATAGGAGCGATGTTTCCTACACACAGACAACCTCTATTAGTTCTTCAGCAGACCAGAGCGCCTTCTTGCCAACTTTGACCTGTGGGTTGAAACAAAGGTACCATGATAAGCAAAGATAATAGATGTATATACAATAAAATAGCTGAACTGGGAGACTGGGAAACATTGAGGTCTGTTGAAATGGCCAGTGAATATATTACAATTGCAGGCCAATATGAGCAATAACAATAGGAGCACTTATAGTGCTAGGCAATGGTTGCATTTCAATCTCTCCATACAGTATATATTTTATAGGCTGCATTCGTAAATTCGTTTTGATAGCGCCGGAGCGCACACTGGGTTCAACGTCATAAAGGGACCAAGTAATTTGATTGGACAAGAGGCATTCAATGAATGCTGATCAGAATTTACGAACGCAGCCATAATAAGAGGAATGTATCCAGTACCTTATTGTTCCTGCTAGCAGCGGGTTGAAGGCGTATAGCCAGTCGTTCATGTCTTTGTCATTGTTGGCCTGTAGCAGTATCCCTCTGTGCTTTGTGCACACAGCAAATGTGTTGGGGGTCTATAAAGAATTCCACATAGAATAGTTAGAATTCCATTATCAGCAAATCTAGTCATTTTACCTGGAAATGTAGTGGCATTGTTATTCTACTGGATAGGCCCAACAGATTTCATGGAGAGCAGTTGAAGGAAGTATACAATATTGTGTCCACTTATCTAACCTGTATCTATGCAGGTTAGTTTAATTGAGGTCAAATCTACTTTTCAAGAGATATATTATCTTAACTTATAAAATACTAATTAATTACTACCCAATATTAATTAGAACCTATGCATCTCACTACATGCTACAGAGCGAGGTGGTGTCTGTATCTGTGTGTATTAGTTGGCCCACCTTGAGCATGGCCTGCTGGTCCTCACTGTACTCCACCTGGGCGGTGGACAGGTTGAGCACACCCCTCTCCACAGGGTCCTTGTCATTGTTGTAAATAAAGACATAGGGACGGCGCACCACCACAAAGTGCTTCACCCACGAGTTGGAGCGCGGCTCCATGAAGCTGAGAAAGCCCTTCTTGGACACCACAGACCTGGAATTGGGAGACAGACAACAAGGAGGGAGGGCGTGGTCAGTTTAGAGGGTTTCCTCTATTATGGTATGATGACTACTCTTAGTATGCCAGCCCATTTACAAGTCTCAATACATTGGTTCTTATCAAGGAGGGTATAAAGGCTTGCAGCAAATGAACCACAATGTCAACTAAACATCTGTCATCTTCATTACTCTCGTGGTTAGACAGCATATTACACTTTTTCCATCTTGGAGATCTGTGACACAAACCAAACACAACAGAGAAAGACTATGAGGAGGGGAAAGAGATATATGGAAGCACTCATGCTCACCCTGGTCTCATTTCCTCAATGTCGGGCACCAGGTTAAGAAACTCGTTCTTGCCGGCTCGTGCCAGGTAGGACGACTCCAGAGTGGGCACCATGGGGAAGTTCTCATAGTCTGAGCAAGAGGGGCTGCAGGCACGAGAGTTAGCCTCTGGAGTCCTGATAAACAAAGATCATTGTTACAGTATGTAAGGGCCTAGTCACTGCATACATGTGACAGCAGCTGGTGAAAAACGGGAACAACCAATCAAAATGTTCGGACTCTTCTTCTTAAAAATGTTAATACATTTCAGCATTGTTGAAAATCAATAACACGCTTGCTAGTCAAGCCAGAACATTGCGATGCAATGGATTCGGTGAGTAATCCCCACTACACTAACAAGGTAATGCAATGTTTTGGCTTGACTAGCGAGTGTGTCATTGATTTTCAACAACGCTGACATTTCTTTAAATCTTTCAGAATAAAAGTCAGGACATTAAATTGGTTGCCGACTTGTTCCTGTTTTCACCAGCTGCTATCACATATTTGTATACAGATGTGCCATTAGGTAGGTTCTGGCACTCAAGTATAATTTGTTCAAAACACATCAAATGATTAATAGTGAGTGTAATGTCTCATGGGAGTGACCTGTTCTAGAATGTAAAAGTGAGTCTCTCATGAGAGGTTAGGACAAGAGTCTTACTTCTGGTCCATGGAGCTACAGCGGGAGTCAGCCAGAGAGGGGCAGGTGGAGGAAGGGGTGAGGGTGGCGCTGCTGAAGCTGGTCACTGACGGGTCACGACCCATCGGCGAGATGTCTGAGAGCTAGAGGTTGCGGCAGAAAAAAAAGAAGTTGAATTCACATCAACTACACTGACTTTGTTCACCACAAAAGAGCATCACATTTTCCAACTGCAGAGACAGTTCCCCCCCCCCCCCCCCCCCCCTCACCTTGCAGTCGCTGATACTGTTGCACAGCTGGTTGTATTCACTGTTGAAAGTGTGGGTCAGGAGGCGGAGGCACTACAACAGGACAACAGAAAGCGACCGTCAGTACATTCTGCATGGTAGTCAAACAGTCATGTCAGGTTCCATGATGACTAATGTTACAGTCAATGTGAGGTGAGTTACTGTATGAAGTCACTCCCCCCCCCCCCCCACCTCACCTTGGTGGCCAGCTCCTTCTCGCGGTCCACCAGGCTCTCAATGTCGGCAGAGTCGTAGCCGCTGCTCTCGCTGGGCGTGATAGCGCTCTCAAAGGTGGTGCTGGAGATCTGGGAGGAGATGGAGGTGGAGGTGCTGAGGGTGCCGCTGCTCATGCTGGGGGACAGAGACTCACTCAGTGACTTGCTGGTCGGGGCTGGTCCCGTCCCAGCTGGGGGTGTCTCAACCAGCTTCTCCCTCAGCAGCAGCAAGTGACGTGTCTTCTCCACCTGGGAGAGTGAGGGGTTGATGGAGAGAGAGAGAGAGAGAGAGAGAGAGAGAGAGAGAGAGAGATCCAAGTTATTTTTTCATTAAAGAGAGGGGATCTATAGTTTCATCCTGGAGGAAAGAAAAATCTATTAAGATCAAATAAATTGAGATACTTTTTTTCCTCTCCCATGTCCAATTCTGCTAAGGCTGTTTAGTCGACTGAAAATGTGATCATATAGATACAGTATATAGCCTCTCTGTAACTACCTTATGACCGCCATACGACCTACCTCATGCAGCTGCTCCATCTTCTCCAGCTCCCATTGATGCTCCAGGATGAGACTGTCCCCTCGGGGCCTCCAGCCAGCCAGGTTCTCTTCCCCCCTCACGTAGGCCACAGATGTGTCAAGAATCTTCCTCCTCCTCCGCTGCATACCTGCATGCACACACACACACACACAGTATTGTTAGAGATGAAGGTGTAAGATTTAGACTGTTGGGAAACAGGTAAATCAGCCCAACCATTAGGAACTTGTTTTCACCACACCCAGGCCTCTTTCACACCGGCAGTTCCGAACGCCGGTTCGCGTTCGCGTGCCGAAACCTCCGAGCGTTGGCGCTGTCTGGCGAACGAGCCCGCGTTCATACCAGTGTATCGTTCGCCAGAAATCGCCAACGTTCGGAGGTTTCGGCACGCGAACGCGAACCGGCGTTCGGAACTGCCGGTGTGTAAGCCCTACCAGTGATGGTGAATAATCAAGTTAAGGGTAATAAGAAATATCAAACCAATTAACATACTGTACATTTAAATGTGACATGGAGATGTTCATTATTTGTATACTGCTTCAGACTCAGTGATCATCAAAGAGGTAAAACACTACAAGAGCTGAGGGACAGTTCTTGGTTCAGAACACAGAGCTGGGCCTAGAGCATGGACTTGCTCTGCTGCCTGACATATAAGGAAAGGATTCTTTAAACTCAGAAGTTGTTGCTGTCCTTTATTTTCTAATGCAGGGGAAAGGTTACATTTGGTTACAAAGGGTGCTTTTGAACTGAACTAGACACTTATTATTTTCACCCCATACCAACATTGTAATTATGTCGAAGATAGACAGGACTCACCTGGGCTTCCTGTGTCAGACATCTTGCACAAGCTCAGCTCATAGATGCCCGTCACTCGGTTGCTGTAATGGATAGATGGAACACAAGGTTTTATTGGACAGCACTGTCAGTCAAGGTCATTTCAAAGTTGGTCCTAAGGAGGAGAACACAAAATGGCTGACAGCTTCTTATCTGCCAGCTGTTTAGGGAACCATAAAGGTCGACCCAAAATGGCCACCTGCAGCCAATTATATTTTGGGAGGATGGGCACAAAAAGGCTGCCTTACCAGTCTGGGGTCTTGGAGTAACCACTCCCAAACAGGTTCCTCAGGGAGCGGGGAGGGGAGATCTTGGCGTCTCGGGAGTAGAAAACCATGCAGATGTCTTTGGTAATAATGGCAGGTTGGATGCAGTGGTCAAGCTGTGGAGTTTGAAAACATGTTAACTATGTTATCACTGGAGGTCCTGAGAACAATACATAAATGTTTCTACAGTGATACAAAATGGCAGACTGGGCTGACCTCCAGGTATGCAGATAGGGTCATGAAGATCTTTTCTCCATAGGGAGTCACTCGGTTGAGAAGGAGGGAGTTGTGTAGGGAACTGTCCCACACTGCCTCAAACCGGTAGAACGTCCTAGAAGAATAGAAGGGAGCGGTCTTTAATTGTTATCTCCCTATTAGTAGATTCTCCTCAATCCTGGCCCGGCGCTACAATGGGGCAGTTTTGTGCCCCAATTTATGAAATGCCTTTTGTGAAGTAATTTTATCCGCTCCACAAAGGACTAACTCTCAAGAGCCCCTCGCTGCTCTTTCCGCCTCCGGAAAAAAACAGCTAATAGGCTAGGTGCACGATCTCACTACTTCCTGAAAGGCAACTGGTATGAACATATCCTGTCTCACTCTATTGGTTTAATTGATTAATCAGCTGTGCGGTAAACCGTTGGAACACACAGTGCACAGCTGATTAATCAATTAAACCAATAGAGTGAGACAGGATATGTTCATACCAGTTGCCTTTCAGGAAGTAGTGAGATCGTGCACCTAGCCTATTTGATTGGCTTAGGCTGAACTTGGAAAAACACGCATCTAAAGTTGCCAGTCAGTCTGAGGAATACTGCTGTAGCAGCGCAAAACTCATTGAAATGCATTCTCTCTCTGCAAAGCGGCACAGTAGCACTCTGCTTGCACACTTGCCCTCCGCTTGCAAGACAGCTGTGTAGAGCTGTAAACACATATTTATTATTAGACATTTCAGGTGCCCCCTTAGTGATTCACGTTCCCCTGGTGCCAGGCCTGCCTCAGTCTTTCAGCTGTGTGGGGAATTCTAGATATCTGTTTGATGCAACTGCTCTAGACATCTGTTTGATGCAACTGCTGTTGCTACCCAACAGTTCAAATCATGTAGTATTGTAGGCTGAGGGTAGGGGACAAGTCACTGACTACAATAATACATAAAGCAACTATAGTATATTACACAAACTATTGCTATACAGAAGTGGGATTCTAAATAAAGACAATCAGAACCTCATGTAACAATAGAGACAGGTGACAATAGACAATACCGAATTCTGAACATCATGCTTCAATTAGTCAGTCTACTGTCTGTATTGAGGGGAGGCCCTCCATCACACACACGCACGCACGCACGCACGCACACTGCCCAGTGAGAGGGGAGGACGGCCTCCTTTAATGAGTAATTAGTAAACTACCTCTCCTATCCACCAGGGGGCACAGTTACCCACAGCTTGCCTGACCCTGCCCTTGGTGACTCACTCACTAGTACACACATTTGTGTGGATATGGAGATGAGTAAAGCATGCTAAAGACACAGGCTTTGACTTTGACTTTGGTTGAATAATACTGATTAGTCTAAGTATGATGTTTTATATCTAGCTTTGATAGCTGAAACCTGTCTATTTCTATGGTCCACATTGTGGTGGATGAGAAGTGTGCAATCAAAGTATGGAATATAAACAATCTATGGCACTTTGAATAGCTTTGCAGCATTTAACAATGGGTTAAATACTATTGGATATCAAAAGGCACAAAGACAGAAAATAACTAATACAAATGGTTTCATGAGGAGTTACTATTACAGTCCAAGTCTATAAAAGCTCTAAGAGAGCCATAAAGCCCTTTCAGAGAAGGGTTTATGTTCCCTGGTTGCTGGTACCTAGCAATATCCGTATCAATACAAAGCCTGAGCAAAATCAAGAGTCCAGCCGCAGCAGGAGAAAAGAGAACACAAAACAGAGAGATAAAAGCAGAAACAGTCAGGCAACAGGAAGAATGGAGCAAATCAAAGAAGCAAAGCTAAAAGAAAATTAAGTGATTGACATGTATTAGTGACATGCAGTAACACACACACACGCACGCACGCACACGCATGCACACGCACGCACGCACGCACGCACGCACGCACGCACGCACGCACGCACGCACGCACGCACGCACGCACGCACGCACACACACACACACACACACACACACACACACACACACACACACACACACACACACACACACACACACACACACACACACACACACACACACACACACACACACACACACACACACACACACACACACAAATGGGAAATTGCTAGCAGGGAAGGCAAACTTGAAGTTGTTATTCCCTTCAAGTTCTATTACTTAGGCACATTTCTTCTCATCTTACTAACCTCTTATACATCTTGTTATATTTGTCATGTATTGTGTTTTAGAAAATATGAAACAAAATAAAATTACATTGCATCTTCACACTTTACTGTAGAGCCTCTCGATAAAGGTTGATGATAATATCTCGCCCACCCTATGCTGTAGTCTGGACTGTACAATCAACAGCATTTTCAACATAGATATGATATATTCATGTGCTAATATTCTTAAATGAAATATTTATGTGAATCTATTCCTTTAACACTTTCTACTGTCAGCTGAGGGTGGCATACCTGTTTGCATTGTGGGATGACTTGATGTTTTTGGCGGAGATGATGTTGAGTGACAGGACAGCGTCTGCGGCAGAGTCGTCCACCTCTGCCTTGTTCCTGATCCGACCTGGTGGAAGACAGTATCTCATCCTCAGTCATGAAAGGACTTATTGAATTTCCAGTAGCACTATACTGTAGTTTAAGAGAGGTCAAAGTCGAATGGCATTTCTATGTAGTAGTGGAACTCAAGAGAGGACAAAAAAGAAACCCTTCATAGACATTATCTTTAACTTACTGTACTGTGTACACAAATAAACACTTAGTAGCCAGATACAATATGGTGTTTACGCTGATGCTTTTATCATACATAGTATTTCCCAGCACCACTAATGCTTCTTTTGGAAGACCTGCATATAGCCTTTATTAAAGCAGCAAGCCTGAGGGGGGGAGAAGAGCACTCACCCACAACCAGCTCACGCACGTCCTTCCAGTGAAGCTCACTGCCCTTCTCATGGATGAGAGTCACTGTGATCCTGCGCTGGATCCCCTGGAACACACAAACACACAGCCTCAGTTCTACAGCAGAGTAGCAACAAAACTGAACCCTAGGAAAATATCAATAACCATAACCATGTCAAAAATAATACAACTTCTATGATTGACTATCAAGAGCAACTCTCTTGATCATTGTTTTACCTGTTTGACTGCTTTATTACATGTATTATCCTTCTTTGTTTGTATCTCCCTTGGTGTTTTTAATATTTTTAATGACGTACATTTCTAGCCTGCAAACTGCGACACTTCAAATGAATGTGCAATAACACTATGTGCAATATGACAACCCTAGTCGTCTATCTGTACAGTATAGTATAGTGGATAGTGTACATAGCCTTTATTTATGTAAACCAGCTCCTTCCCTTCTTGTTTTTTTTTCTTGTTTTTTTTTCTTTCCTAGCACCAGGGGAGCCACCCCTCCTAAATTTCGTTGTTTGGTACCTGTACTGTAGCAATGACAATAAAGACCATTCATTCATCTCCCTATTTACTTTTATTCTTTTTTCATGTAAAGCTAACTATTGCATTTGTGTATGAAATGTGCTATATAAATATATATATATCACAATGATATACTGTACATCTGTATAATACATCTGCTGTAAACTTGAGAGACAAAATGGCATAATTGTATAATTCTACAATGATTTGAGACGAGATTTGAGAAAAGCATGTACCGTATTTTCCGGACTATAAGTTGCGCTTTTTTTCATAGTTTGGCTGGTCCTGCGACTTATAGTCAGGTGCGAGTTATATATCAATATATATATATATATATATATATATATATATATATATATAATTTCATACTGACTGACATGAACCAAGGAGTAAACATTACCGTCTACAGCCGACAGAGGGCGCTCTGGGCCACTCCGGGCTTGTGACAACTATATGCTGCTGCTATACCACTGAAGAAATTATCTAAAACATTAGCTTGTTGAAGCTAAGCAAACGGTAGCTTGGTGAACTTGCTTACTGGTAACTTGCTTGTTGGACTCGCTGGCTTGTTATGTTCATTTAGCCTATTCAGCCTCCCAGGTATGTTCTTTATGCTATTGTGTAGCTGAATAACTGTTAATGTGTTATGTTAACATACCGGACTTCTATTCAGCCTGTTGTTCTGTGTGCTATTGTGTAGTTGAATAAACTTGCCTTTCCAGATTAAATGTCTGTTCTTGGTCTTGGATTTTGTGAAATATATTTCTAAATAAATGCGACTTATAGTCCAGTGCGACTTATATATGTTTTTTCCTCTTAATGTCGCATTTCTTGACTGATGCGCCTTATACTTATAGTCCGGAAAATACGGTACAATAGATAGAGGCTTCATTCCTACTGTATTGTGGTTCACTTCCACTGTTAAATGGATATTGACAGAACACTACAGCTGTAGGTGCAGTATGCTACCTGATGCAGTAGGTAGGTTCCATGGCAGGGCAGTCCTCCACTATGATCCACCACTGCTGGGATGTACCTAATGGAAAGAGACAGGAACAACAACCATCACAAATTAGTCTCAAGTTTAGCTGTGTGTGTGTGTGTGTGTGTGTGTGTGTGTGTGTGTGTGTATACACTCACTCTCCCGTGGGCTCCAGCTCACTGATCTCAAACCACACCAGCAGGTCGTACTTGCTGCAACACTGACCTAGGTTGGACTTGCTGATAGTGTTCAGTTTGGTGGCTGGAACTGAGAAACAAACAAACACACACACACACACACACACACACACACACACACACACACACACAAACCACTTCAACTAAAATACAAGTTCTCAGGGAATGCAGGTGTCTTGGAAATAGGGAGGCAGTGTGGGAATAATATTTTCTGAGAAAGAATATATATTTATATATTTTTGGGGTTGTTTTTTATGGAAAAAGGGTGAAAAATGGGATGGACCATGGATGTATGCACTACTAGACACTATTGTTGATTATCTTGGAGCTCAGGCAATCCATTTAAAATGTTATTACAATTGCATCAAGCAGTGAACACTGTTTCAATCTTCATCTTTACTCTACCAAGGAACAGCACGATAACAACATCTTGTCTAAAGACCATCACAACACACACTGATCTATAGAAGCTCTACACACTAGAGGGGCTAGGAGCCTACATCACAGATTGCACACCAACTGCGACATCAGGATTACCTGCCTTTACCTGGATTACTTAATATATATTTTTTCACAATATCAAAGATGGTTGTAGGGAATATGCATTGTAGACGAAAGGCTTGATGGAACTAGAACCTAAACAGCTTCATGATCTATCTGTCTATCTGATCATATCACTCTGTGATACTAGGAGGCTGGGGGAAGTGTGATGGGTGTGAAGTGATGTACACTGTAGTTTCATTCACTGGACCGCACTAAACTATCAACAAAAACTTAGGTTGTACCTCACAACTGAGTCACACTGGACCAAGCTAGCTACAGCAAGAAGTCACGGCAACAGCACAAGGCTACAGAACAGTACATAGATACAGTATGGCCCAGCTGCTCTCTCTCTCTTCTAGTGCCCACTGTACCAACCATCGTGCCTGGGCACAGTCAGCACAGGGCTGGTGGGCTCAGGGAGGAGGGAGAAGTGCGAGAGCTGGTCGGCCCCGTCCTCCATGCTGGCCACGGCTGTAGAGGCCAGGGCGTTGGCATGCTCAGACAGGGTGTCCAGCACCTGCCCATGCACGTACCCCGTCATTAGGTAGCGAACCAACTCTATCTTACGGGCATGGTCTGAGAGAGGGGGGTTCAAGGTTGTACACGACCAAGGGAGGGAGTGGATGAGAGGATGAGAGGATGAGTCGGAGAGAAATGGAAATGGATTGGGAGATGGATGGAGCGGGTCGGGATTAATGAGGAGAAAAATTAAAGAAAGAATAAGGGGAAAATATGAAGCATGCAGTTTTGACCTGATGTAACATGTGTAAACAAATGTACTGATGATTTAAAAAGAATTGAGAAAGATGGATAAAGAAGAGGTGGCCCACATTGCTGAAATGCTGTACTGTGCACACATTTCCATTCACACTGTTGAAATGGTGTCCATACCTGGTTTGGACAGAGGCATTGGTATGGGGTAGTACTTCCTTGATGGCTGAGGAGGACTATAAAACAGACAAACAAAACATAACTGCCAATGCATCATTACATAAGGTAATTTACTTTGATGTGTAAGGCACATGACCTCTCAACCAACCTTATCAGCTCCTGGCCATGCAGGTGCAGAGGGTGCTGCTGGTAGTGGCCAAACACCTCAAACACAATAGGCTTGGTCTTGATGTACTCGATGAATGACTCAGTCACCTCCACGGCAATCTACACAAGGGAAATAAGAAACAGCTTTGGGTTATCTGTTTTTACCTCTCTGTGAATGTGTGTGTGTGTGTGGGGGGGGGGGTGCATGTGTTCACTCACATTCTGTACGTGGTAGAAGCCCAGAGGAGCACCTTTGCCAGTGTTCTTCAGGGGCTCTGTAGAGAAGGCTTCATCATGACGATGGAGGAAACTGAGGAGAACAGAGATGATGCTTGATGAGCTTCAGGTTCTGAACCAAACACTGAGTGATTTGATAGCAAGTATCTGCATTCTAAAGCTCACTGAATACTGTAACTAAAGAACAAGAAGTGGAAAAACACTGTCGCCATTGATGCTACTGCAGATTTGTGTAAAAAAAACAAAACATCAGCAAAATAATTTGCTCCTTTGACAACTATGGTATAATAAGCTCTGATCCTAGTTCAGTGTGGCAGTGGTACATGATACCTGATAGGTTGATCTGTGAACAGCTGAGAGGAGACTCACTTGAACTGACAGAAGATGTCGGCGTACTCTGGCAGGATGCCGCTGGCTTGAAGCACTGTCACACGGAAGGTAAAGATGCTGCCCACCTCCAGTTGACCGGCCAGATCTTCGTTCAGACTCAGCTTGGTGTTGGCAATGTTCCCCAGTTTCAGATCTGAGAGCAAACATGGGATGTATACAAGTATACCAGGATATCGTCATTACAAAACAACATTCTTCTATGGGAGAAATGTGAATGGCTGTAAATGATGTCCTCTAACGTTTCAATTTGATTTCATGCACTGGATAATGACTTGTCAAGCATATCAGGTTTTCCTACTACATAGTTTCTTTATACATTTCAAATTCAAATTAAACTAAACATGAGTGCACCAGCCAATGCATAATTCATTACTTAGATTGAGACCATCTCCAACTATTCCTCACAGAGTATATCAAACAGCTAAGACATTTCAATACATGCTCCGCCCTCGAATAGGAACATCTGCCACCATTCTCCCCCCCAGCCTATTCACATAAGTCAGTGAGGTTTAATATTTACAACAGCAGAGGTGAGGGGGAGCGAGCTGCTTCCATACCCATGTCATTGATTCTGTTGAGCTCCTCGGAGGGGGTGATGATCTCTGAACTCTGACCCTGACCCTCTACAATGCGTAGCTCCTCCAGGGACATGCCAGAATGGGTCATGACCGTGGTGGAAAAGTCATTCTTGGGGAAGAATGAGAGTAAGGGAATGGTTAGTATAAAGTTGGATGTGACCATGAAAATGAAATGACCACAGAATAACATTGAACTATTTCACCTAAGAGAGTTGTTGTATTTGATACACACGGGTAAGTAAATGTCTCTTTACTCAGGATATGATTTATTTCAATGGAGAGACAAAATTGACATTTTGAAGAAAGATCACTTACGTATTGTGGGGCTATAATACTACTACATTATTGACTTGACAAAATGCATTGACCTTGTTTTTTTGCAGTATGGGAGTGCACCAAAAAATATCAAAAACAAGGCACGTCTTCTAAAGTTTGAAAAGGTGAGCTTGTCTGACTTCTGCCTTACCTTATTGAAGTATTCATCATCAAATGAAATCTTGGCAGTTCCAGACTGTCGCACTCCTGATCCATAGTCTGGTGCCTCCTCATCAGCTGCAGAAAAACACATCATTTTCACGTCAGGCCCAGTTATCAGTGTATTGTTGACATGAGCAGACATCTCTTCAAAGGGCATAATGGAGAAAATGGAGGGAATTCACAGTTGCTAGAAAAGTTGCTTTGAAGGCCTTTGAACATTCCCCAAAACATTCATACACACTGTAGAATCGGTTTTGTTTAGCTTCTAGTGAGTACAGTCTGGACATGGTGTGGCATACTGTGTTAACCTAACTGCGACACAGAGCAGGTATTCTGTCAAGTGGGTATTTAGTCTACCTGAATACAGAGTTAATTACCAGAAATGGACAAATACTGACAGAATAACATACAGTACTAGTTACATTGATAGGGTCAAAAACCAGTGTGTTGTTGAGTACTACCACTGAGGAACGCTGTCAAAGACAATCTTGGGAGAGCAACACTCACCAGCGATGGCCTGGACACCAACTCGCAGAAAACCGCGCACATCACCCTTCTCTGTCACTATGGCAACACGGTGGACAAGGGGTACAGGGTACAGCAGGTTGCTCAGGTAGACAAAGGCTCTGTGAATATAAGGGGAGGGGGGAGGGAAAGGAAGGTGGGAAGAGGTGAGAATCCTACTCCACTTGGGGTATGCTTTACATCATAGAGTTGGGCTAAATGTATTTCCTTTAAAAGCATTGCCTCTATTATTATTATTTTTTTAAGTATTGTTTTCTGAGTGGGGCAGTCCAACTCATATTTTTCATTTTATTGGACATATACAGTGAAGACAGACAGGAAAATAAGGAGAAGAAGGGTGAGAGGGCATGTCAGCAGGGCATGGGCTGGATTTGAACCCACACCAACATGGGCATATGTGTGTACTGTAGACCTACTGGACCACCCCAGGCCACTCTATTTTTCAATTGGAATTAGATTAACAATATATCTATTGAATTGTAGGAAATTTAAATGAAGTAGACAATTCTGAATTCATCAATGTACGTTCTCTAAACAAGTTAACCTTCAGCCACCTGCGTCGTGATCAGATGTCTGTGCCCCGTGGAAGCTGAAGGGATGTAATATGAAACAAGAACTACTAATCAACTGCTCTGACTCATGGTGATGATTCAAGCCCCATTTACGACAAGACAAGAAGTGTTTTTCAATCAACTGCGTCACATTACCATAGCCAGGAATAGGAAGGTGAATATTGTATCAATGTGTGACGTCAAAGTGGTGAAACCAAAATAGAAATAAATAATACAGCTGATAATAATCAATAATGAAAACAGGCACCTTCAGCCTGCTGTTAGACAGTAAAAGACCAACAATGGTGATTTCAGATCAATTGAGATGCAGCAGCAGTAGCAGACTTGCTTATTGTGTTGTTCCAGAGCAGAGTAGGCTTTAGTCACATATTGACGTGATGCTTTGTGGGGGTTGATTTGCAGCACCCCTGTTGTCCCCCCCGCCCCCTTCGCATCCCTCCCCTCTCTCCCTTTGCAGGGGAACTCAAGGCCGAGGCAGAGGAGAGATATATCCCTGCGAAATCTCTGAAGTCACAGTGACGCAGGTAGCTGCTATTAAAATGACAGTCTAGGAGTCTGGCTGGGTCTGCATCGATCTGGCATCTTATTCTGCTCTATGTTAGCACTGCTCTCATATCTAAACTATTGTGTGCAAAGTGGGTTTATGAAATGGGTATACTATATGGGCTATACTACTAGGGTTATTGATTACTATTGTTGTGGACCTCAGATCAATCAAATGTGTGAGTTTAACTTCTACAATTATAGCAATCATCAGTACTACAATTGTAATGACTGTCAGTATAGTAGTATTCGATATAGTATCATTATGTTACACATTGTTAAATCTGACAAAGAACAAAAAATGTAAATAAAAGTAAAATAAACATTTCAAATACAAACAACATAAAAACAATGTATGGAAATTAAAGAGAGTTGAAAACAATGAAACATAATGATCAGCTCATAAACAGATTATGAATTAGCCACAGCAAATACTTCACAGACAGATGGGAGTTAATACAGTCTGCAATAGAAATGGTGGCACCTTGAGCAAAGGGGAGGGAGGGGGCGGGGGGCTTAAGCTACAAGCCTGGTGGACAGTACAGTGGAAGAAGAATACGGATGCTGGCTCTTCTATCCCACCTGCCATGCTTCTGAATGAGTCTTTACTCGTCTATTTCCTGTCTACGTTTAAAGAAGAAGAAAATAAGATGTCTCAGAGTGGTTGTTTGAGTCTCTCTGTATGAATAAGCAGTTTGTTTGTTTTGTTTGTTTGTTTCAGCTAGTGTCAATCTTACAACTTCAATGGCCTACACACCTTGTAAAACATTTTATTGCTTGTAAAAGCTTTTATTCCAAGGGGATATTCTCAGGGGACTCAATTCAGCAAATTGTTGGGGCACATGATTATTATTGCAGATGTACCACTCCAGATACTGTATGTATAGTAACTGCTCAATATGTGTGCACCCTACTTGGAACCCTACTTGGAACTTTGTGGTGGCAATGAATTTAAATCATCAGCATGTTGGGATATTGAGTCATATTTGTAAACCCTAAATACTACATTCAGAACAACACTAACTGACATACAGTAGTCTACATAGAGTACCAAATAAGACACTTAAATGAGCCAGCACCCTCCTCCACCCGTCCCCAAGCCTGTGTGGTGCACGACAGAGCTGACACGGTCGACCACCAACCTTCCCACTAGTATGAACCAGGGGGAGCGGTCGTAGAAGGGATCCTGTCCGTCGCTGAAGATGTCCGAGCCCTCCTCGGTGCCAGCATCTGAGCTTGTGTCGTCCACGAATGCCTCGTCGTCCATGTAGTCCGACATCTCACTCTGCCGCTCATCCGCCAGCTCGGTGATGTCCGAGTCAGCCGTGGAGAAGGTGGGCGAGGGCGTACGGTCAGCCAGGTGCTCGTTGACGCAGCCGTGGAAGATAGGAGAGCTGAGGGGGGGTAATGGGAGGGCAGGAAGGGGATGGTGGATGGGTGCAGGGGCAAGCACCATGTGAAGGTGAGTGTAGTTGAGAGTGTTACAGAGGTGAGTGTAGTTCAAAAGGCTGGAGTGGATTTTCCAATGAGAGACAGGCTCGAGGGTCATTCTTTCAAGGTGCACAGTTGGGAAAGTAAGTAACATGATAGAACTCTTTTGTTGCAACACTACTCTATGGGAGTACTTGAATTTGAATGACGAAGAGGCAAGATAAGAACAGAAAAAGCTTTTGGCTACAAACTACTGTTAATATTAGTTAATCAATGGTAAATCACATCAAACACAAACACATTTTGTTACAAAGTTTGTTTTTGTACAAACCAAGAAAGCTAAGACAGAGTGGTTAGTGAAAAAAAACTCACAGGTCACAAAACAATGACATTTATACACAAAATGACATTGATAAATGAAATGAAATCATAATCACTAAATAAAAACTAAAACATGAAAAGTAAAGTGCTACATGAGCACAATTTGAACTGAAACAAGGGAACAAAATGTATGGCATTAACCAAAAAAAACTTACAGTACATGACAAAAATGGGATACCAAAGTCATTCAAATATGAGGCATTGATGAGGGAAAACAAATTAAACCACCAGCACTGAAACATAAAAATGAATAATGTAATGGTGTGAGAATAAACAGACTCCATTTCATAAATGATTCATGAAAACACCCTCCTCTGAAGGACCATTTATGATATCTGAGAGGTTAGAATGGATATAAACAGAGGATTCCTTTAGAAGGATCTTAGTCTGTTTAATGGGGTGGTCATACAACAACAATTTTAGTCTGTGTTACGTACCTGCCCACCAGTTTGAACCAGTGGAAACGGTCATAGAAAGGGTCATTTCCTGTTAGATGGCTATCGTCGTCTTCCTGGTTAGTGGAGGCCATTTCTCCAGCGCGGTCGTACATCTCCCTCATCTGGTCAAGCCTCTGCCTGCAATGACATCACGGTCCACTTAGTCCCCCCCAACACATTACAGTAACTGGATATTACTCAGACCCTTTATCATACAGCACCTCACTTATGGCGCTTCTCCACTACCGTCCCGTGCCGTACCGGAACCCGTGCTCCTGCTTTGTTTTGCTTTCTCCACTGCCAACTGGCCCGTACCGGGCCGTAGTACCCGTACTGATTTTAGCTACCCTTCCTGACTGGGAGCAAAAGGTACTATCCGTGCTACGATGTGACGCTGCAGACCGTTGATTGGTCAATGGAAATCTATAGCTGTATAGCAGCACTTATTAAACCAAAACAACCTGCAATCTAATCCGAGCAGTTGTTAATATGTAATATTATTGATGGATGTGCCATCAATCTGCGCTCCCTGTCTAACGTTATATATCTAACGTTACATGTTTTAAGGCAGATCTGTGCATGATAGTGCTGCATTTTGACATCATTCATGTCACATTTCTCCCTGTTGAGCTGTGTAACTGAAGCAAGATTACCTCAAAATAAAGGACCACAACAACCGCAGTGGAGTGCTCTTATCACGCTTTACTCTTCCGACATTCCAGACCCGCTCCAGGTCTGTTGTGCATAATGGAGAAGCGTTTCTGAGAATAGGGTACGGGTAAGATACAAATGAGTGCCGTCCTGTACCGTCCCGGTCTGGTCAATGGAGAAGCGCCATTAGACCCTGTTCATACACAGGCTTCTACAACTGTTGCATCTACAATCCAACAGATATTAATCGATTTCAGTTATGGAATGTGAACAGGCTCTTAGGGATGTCATAGGTGTGACATCACTTCTGGGGATATCGGCCTAAAAGATGTCTACTGAACTCATGTAAGCTGTACAGTAGCTGCTGCCCAGCTTTGCTTGAATAGCTCAACCTGGTTAAGTCCATCAAGTCGAGTCTATTCAGGGAATGTTTTAAAATATATAATATAATTTAATCTCCAGTCATTATAAATGAATGGACAAAATCAACCCACTTCATCTTCACCTTCAACCCCCTGTGGGTGAAATAGAATTGACAAGTACAGTAGGACTAACAAGGAGACTAAAGCCAGGAGAGTCTTACTTGAGCTTCTCCAGGGACCAGTAGTGAGTAGCTCCGTTCTTTAGGTCCTGGACCTCCACGGCCACCACAGTGCGGGGGAAAGGCCGGGTGTCGCGCTCCTTCTCTGGCTCCGGAGGCAAGAGCTCCGGAGGCAGTGGGGAATACTGGGTGTCCGTCAGCAAGACAAACTGGAACTGCACCTGAGAGACGAGAGGTAGGAGGAAGGAGGGTAGATAACAAGAGGAGGAAGAAACCCAGAGACACAAGCCGTTTAAATCCACTACATTTTTCATTTGTGTCATCAAAATATAGAGGACGACATTGTACATGTCATTGTGATAGTGAAGCCCATAACAAGGTTGAGAGAAGTCATATCAATCCACACATCCTTCCATGTTTGGTCCATTGAGGTACTATGTTCAAGCAGAGAACAACATTGTAGATAAATAACAGGACAGCAGAAACTAGAGATAAAAAAAAAGGACAGCAGAAACCTACGTATGTGACAGCCGACTCCTCTCTCACATTTATTACCCTGCACCAACAACCTGACGTGTCTATAATCAGAAAATAAATCAAGGCTCTCTAGCTGGGTCAGGCAGACCATAACAGACCAAGAAGAGTCCAGCTATTCCGGCTACTCCCTGATTTATCGGAGATTCCTTCTGTTCATCTCAGAAATAAATCACCCCTCCAACATGGATAATTTAAAGGATTGAATTCAGCATGTTCACCCTCATCCTCTTTTGGTAGGATACCTTGTTATCTAAATCAATCATGGCTGACACTCACGAAACACTCATCAACCTTGCGGTGTCCTTCCTGACATCAACTCATGTACAGTATGGATATTCACATTCTAGTCAGCAGATCAGACAGTTCTAATTATGGTTACAGTCCAAGGCGATGACAAGTCTCTGCCATTTTGAAGTTAGGTGTGCATGCTAATGCTTCTAACAAATGTTTTAATGTTTATAAGATTACGAGCGCAATTTCACGTAACGTTTTTGTTTCAATGTAAAATATTGAACTAAACTCCCCAATGAGAAATTATGGGTTTCAATTACAATTCTTGAAACTGCGATTACACTTCATTAAAATGTATGAACTGAATTTGACTGCACTGTGATGATGGTTACCTTCTTCTTCAGCTCAACACTGATGGCGTTAGCTTCCTTCAGGTAGACAGCATTGCCCCAAAGCTGGTCACGAAGGGATGTAAACTGATGGTACCTCCACTTTCTGAAGGCCCACTGTGCAATCTCAAAGTCATGCTGTGTCCAGGGTACTGTAGGGTACAATAAACAGTGTCAAAGACCAATGCTCACGCACACACATGCACCATGATGATTGGTGAAAGTATTGTTCATGGGTAAGAGCAATTCTAATGACAGAGAATTACAACTGTGTGATGTTAGTGGGTTGTTTTACATGACATGACAGTGGTTGCGTTGTAATTGTGATGATACATTATAGGCCAAATGACAGCATTAGTATGTATGTATTTAATATATTTTATTTAGAAATATATATAAAATATACGCACATCCCACTTGTTCAGGTGCTGGACAGACTAAGTGGATGAAAGAATTATGATGAAACAATGTCAGTGGACATAGTTTCATTTTCTTAACTTCTCACACAAGTTTGGAACACGTACCGTATCAAATCTGACCCCTTGATTTGACACAAAGATGTTTTGGGGGATTTATGCAAAGTAGTGACATTCATTGTGTACATTTAATTCATAGGACCCTTGCTGCTTAAGGAGGAACATACCCTCCTCTTCCTCCTCCTCGTCCTCCTCTTCATCAGGCGTCTCTGCAGCCAGTGAGTGTGTTTCCACCTGTTTCTGAAGTTCCTGCAACTTTCTCTCATATACCTGCACAGCAAAGCAGAGGGCACAGAAGAGAGAACAGAGAGTGCCTGTCAGCAGAAAGGATAACAGAAGAGCCCAGCCATCATCACCAGACATCAACCACTACTGAGCTA
Source organism: Nansenia antarctica (assembly GCF_963989245.1). Lineage (NCBI taxonomy): Eukaryota > Metazoa > Chordata > Actinopteri > Argentiniformes > Microstomatidae > Nansenia > Nansenia antarctica. The sequence continues at coordinate 45,715,476 of NC_137676.1, forward strand.
ACAGGTCCTGCTGGGCCCAAGTTGGACTGTGTAAACAAAGGAGGTTAATACCGGGGGGTCCTGGGTTCAGCCCAAATCCTAATTATTGATAATTTTGCCAAGATATCAAGTCGACAGGCAAAAGGAATATATGAGACAAACACAATTCAGTCACATAAAGATGTCACTGACTTACCTGGGAATCCCAGTGTTGTTTTACATATATCAGACTGATATGATGGAGAAGGAAAGGAGGAAATGGTCAGATTGGAGAGAGGAAGTGTGTGCAGGGTCTAACAAGAGGCCTCATTAATGCAGGGGATGCATGAAAGACAGTGGGTAGGATGATCTCATCTTGTTTGTTCAGTGTGTTTTGGGGAACAATACAGTCTTTCATATCATTAACCACTTCCCTTCCAGCATCCTACCGCCCCCCCCAGATAGAAGTATTTTTAAAGTGAAGTATTTCTAAAACTTTCAACAAGAAGCTAATCTTGATTGTGCAATTGTTTCATCGTGCTCACTCTGACTCCTGATGCTGCATAATATTAGCCCAGTGTGGACATGCTTGAATTAATACATGTTTCTTATTGAAATGTCTTATTCTTAAGACATTGTTTTCAGTGTCTTGTCATGTTTCACTTACAAATCAACAACTGCCTTTAGTTTTCACAATTAGTGTGACATGAAAGACACCTCACTGTCAATCTGCGATTTTCTGCTCTAATTCATTGAAAGCGAATCATGAGCACATGGTGTACCCTGGGTCTTACATAAGTATAAACATTGAGGAGGGATAGTGCTAAATGCATCCACCACTTTATTAGGAACACTATACTAATACTGGGTAGGGCCTCCCTTTGCTCTCAAAACAGCCTCAATTCTTCGTGGCATTGGTTCTACAAGAAGATGGAAGCATTCTGATCTGGTCCATGATGACACAATTGCATCACACAATTCCTGCAGATTTTTCAGGTACACTTTCAAGCTGTGAATCTCCCGTTCTACCACATCCCAAATGTGTTCTATTGGATTCCGATCCGGTGACTGGGAAAGCCACTGAACTCATTATCATGTTCATGAAACCAGTTTGAGACGACTTTTGCTTTGTGACATGGGGCATTATCATGCTGGTAGTATCCCTAAGAAGATGGGTAAATGATGGGTTCATGTGGCCATGAAGGGATGCACATGGTCAGCAACAATGCGATGATTGATTGGTATTAACAGGACCAAAGTGTGCCAAGAAAACATTCCCCACACCATTACACCACCTGAATGAATGAGAAGGTGTATAGGTGTTCCTAATAAAGTGTTCAGTGAGTGTATATAGTCATTCAAAAGTCAATGAACAATCCTTTATGTGATCATGTTATCATGTTAATTATTAATTTGGGGCTCCTCTGTGTATGCATAAGCCTATACAATATCATGCTTAACCTTTGCATGTCCTTAGCACTTTTTTCAACCAACTTTTTGGAACCAATAATATGAAAACCAGTCATTCAAGCGAAAGCCTGCATCAGTAAGTGCATTTGGAACATGACATTTTATTTCAGTCATTCTTTGAAAATAGATCTCCAGAAACACAAAGGGATTCATTATATCCTTGAGAAACAATTGAATGATGAAGTTCATATATATTTTTTAACAAAGTGCTTGATTAAGCCTTTAAAGAAGCAACAAAAATGTATACAGCCATTATTGAGGCATTCGATATTGCAGATTCAGATAGTAGACTTACAACACTGAACAGACACTTAGAACTGAAACCGTACATATAGACGTATATTTGAAAAGAACAGTATACTGTCTGTACATTGTCCATTTCATTTTGTATACTTCTCTAGCCCCCATGTAATATTCGGAGTAGTTGTCAGCACCGGTGCATGTGTTAAATAACATTCTTTATTGAAGCATAGACACGTACGTGTAAGGCATGCAATAAGTCATAAAAGCAAGAGCACTTTTCAATAGAAAGTGTTGCACAAGTTTAAGAGATTATATTAATAATGTCCATTTGGTTTGTGTTACAACACAGAGTAGCAGAGTATTACTGTAGTGTAGTGAGAAATTAAATGTTATTAATATTGCATCATTATTCTGATATCTGATTCTTGAACTCATTTACTAATGAGACTAGCATCATCCTGAATGTATGTTTTGCTTTAATTAACCCAGTAGCGGTCGAATGATGTAACTAAATTAAATGACAATCACAGGGTTCTCTTAAAGCATACAGTAGGGCTGTTGAAAGCAGCAAGGAATAATTAAGTATAAGCAATAAGCAGATTTGCAACTTACTCAAGAGGAAGCAACTGCATTGTTGAAAGTATGAAATGTCTTTAAAGACATCAGATTCATTGTTTAAGGGTAGCTTAACTGCTCATTGAGTAGAAAGTTTGTTAAAAATGGACTCTGCCACGGACAGAATCTAAAAATCCAACTCATGTAACATCAATTAGCAAAACATGTTGACATGGATACGGTACTTCTCCTTAAATATGCAATATGCAAAGCCTTTCTTTCCTTGTTTTTCTTCCAACAATTTTCAGGGTAAGCCTTTTGAAACCATGGTAACCCTCTGTTGGACACCCTTTCCTAAGACACTGTTTTGTGGGCTAACTCACTCAACCACCAAAAAAGTAAATGTGATTCTAATACATTCCAGAGGATTTGAAGTGGAACAGCAACACAATTATAATACATTGGAAACATCCCAGTGGGGAAAGCAAGAGCGAGCAATTTCTTAAATACAATCTAAAAATCAATTGGTGCTAAAAAATGTTTTAGCTTAAGACAGACATCTGTCTATATTCAGTCATTACTTGTAATACAACAAACAATGCAGCTTTTCCATGATATGAGGAAGTGAAATTGAGTTTTGTTAATACACATTGGGTGGCAGTAGCATAATAGTAAAAAGATACTCTTTTCCTTTTCAACTAAATGGATTAAAATACTTTAAACAAAAGAAATAACTAAGTTGCGATAACAACCCAGTTCTGTATGAATACATCCATACCATTTATGTTCATTTGGTTAGGTAATAATAGAACAACACTATTATTCATTATAGTCAGGGGTGCACATAACTTTTTGGGGCCAGTGCTCAGAGGAGCACCTAGGGATGCTGCTTGGTGCTCCCCGAGCTCGCGAGTCACGACCCGTCCCATGGGATGGATAAAAAAGGGATACATGGATAACTTATATTAGCAAAACGACATTTATTCATAAATAAAGATGAACGAACTAATTATTGTGTGCAAAACAAAAGAAACAAATGCAAAATCAAATGACTGCTCTTTAAGCATGAAAGTCTGTCAGACTCCTTTAAACACAATGAAATCAACTGACATCTCTTTAAGCACTAACTGAATGTCTGTTCTTTAAACACAATGAAATCAACTGACATCTCTTTAAGCACTGCTCTGTTCTGTAAACACTGAAATCAACTTTTCAACAAAAAGTTACAGCCTAAGCATTTATTTATGCTACAAGCTTAATCATCATCATCACTGCTCTCTTGACTGCTGTTATTACTGTCCTCAATTTCAACCATGGTAGAGGATGTTGTAGGCTATCACTTTAAATAGCTCATTATTTTGATTGTGCAACAAAGTCTTATTTTTTTTCTTCTAATAGAATTCCCAACCATATTCCCTGGGTCAGGGGTCTAGGTGCGATAATGAAGCTGTAAAACAAACGTCTGAACGTTTGAAAGCTTCAGATAAAAGAAATGTGAAGTCCCTTGGTGTTGTTTTTCCTTTTAGCGACGAGTCGTTCGGGACAGAATTTTCACGTGTCGGCGTGATAACCGTGATAACCGTGCGATACGCGATACGCGGAATGAAAGTACGAGTTACGATACTTTCCGAATGTTTTCGTGAGGGGAGTCACCGTGGTCGTCGTCGGTCGACTGTTGTGATGGATTACTCGTCGGGCCTTCGGCTGAGGGGACGGCAAATAGTTACTTAGTGGGGCTTCAGTGATGCAGCAGTCAGCAGTCAGCAGTTGGATTTTGAGGAAGTAAATTCCTCTCCCAGCGCTTCCAGCTGTTGGTGCGCAAGAGCGCGTTCATGCGTCTGATCTGCCGCGCAGAATGCATTTTGGCGACGCATGCGCACTGGCGCACCAGTTATGTGCACCCCTGATTATAGTATACTATACTATTCATTTTGTGTTCTGGGGGCAGCCGTTAGAAACTGGATCAAAAAGTAGTGAATGGAATAGAGACTGAGGAGAGACCCGATTGTGAATTCAGAGCAATGTTATTGATATATTAGTGAATTTTTGAAGAGGAGGATTTTTTCAAGGATTAATGAATTAGCTACTCTACTTACAATCAGATTTATAAATCAGTCACTTTGAAATAGAAAGTAATTCATTGTTTATTTCCAGATCAATACGAAAACAGCCAATATATAAAAACACTTCTGGGTCTCAGATTTCAAACTCAAATGTCACAAACGCACAGTATGATAATGACTGCCTTTACTGCCCCAAAAGTCTATGTCTATGGTGATCTTCTGGCAATGTTTCAATGTCAACAACATTTCAATTTCCTTTAGGCTATATATAAGGCATAATCTTTTTATTTCTTATTTTTTTATAAATATGTATTTTTTTAAGGCATTTCTGCTTTTTATTGGGATACAGTAGAGATTGACAGGAAGGATGGGTGAGAGAGAGGAGGGATGACATGCAAGATCGAGGGTCGGAATCGAACCAGGAACCTTGTGTTTGTGTGATTATGTGGTTCAGCATTAGTGTGCTACCCAACTAAGCGCCATAGGCAAAATCTTAAAATGACTGTTGAGCAACTGTCCTAACCAAGGGAACACTACCAAACCATTTGGCCCTGGTCATAGGTTAATCTGCGTAATGGGTAAAATAACATTTAGAATAAACCAAGATTAAAATGGCAAAAATGTAAACTCAGATTATCAACAATTGAGATGATTTGGCTAGACAGATGAAAATGTATGAAGAATCATCATCTATGACATCTCTCCTCACAAACGTTCCATCATCGTCTTGTGTTGGCTTCAGTTCCTTATGAGAGTTCTCCCATTGCAAGTGTTGACAACACACAGTGCAGCACAACTGATAAAGGAGTAAGGGCATATTATGCTTATGATGGTTAGCAATTGTGCTTTTATAATATATACAATTGAAATTTGGATCAACCAACAACAAATACACTGTTCAAGTGCAAAAAAAATTGACAGTTCTAGCTGTTTGACTCAAGGTGGACAAGCTGTTGTGATCTGTAATGTGTTTGTCTACTAAAAGTACATACTCCTGATCCCTCTAGCCCACCATTTTACACTGTTGTCTCCCTGCTAGCCTTCAGATTGGGGGCAGACAGTTGTCTGCGCATTCTAGGTGGGGCCTGAAAGTTGAATTGGTGGTTATGATGGTCAGTTTGAGAGTATTGCTGGTAACTAGTTAAGCTGGCATCTGCATAGGGCATGCTGTTGTAGTGGAAGGCCTGTTTGTGGGGCTGTGGTTGGGAGTGTGGTGGCTGGTTTTGGGAGTGTGGTGGCTGGTTTTGGTAGTGGCGGGGCTGGTAGAAGGCCTGCTGCTGCCTCCTGTTGTCGGACTGCTGTAGTGACTCCATGGAGCCGGATCCTCTCTGGCGGTGGTTGAAGGAGTTGCTGCGCCCTCGCTCATGGGGTTGATGATGATGGTTGTTCCTATGGTTGTGCCTGTGGCCTTGGCTCAGGCCTTGCTCCAGGTCTTTGCTCCTGCCCTGCAGAGACAGGTTTGGCAGAGGAGGGCAGGTCTGAACAACAGGGGTCGCCATCCGCTCTCTAGGCTCTGCCCCTTCCTCAGCCTTCCCCTGGTTGCCCTCCTCCTCCTCCACCTCTTTGGGCACCTTGAGCTCGATGACCTGCTGGTCAGTGATGATGATGTGGGTGCCAGGGCTCCAGGAGTTGCGGTGCGTGGGGTTACTCCTGAAGGGGAAGCGGAGCTTTCGGTCCTCAGGTGGGATGAATCGGTGGGGACCACTCTGCCGACGGAGCTGCTTGGAGATTTCCTGCTGCTGGAGGCCCTTCAGGCGCACCTGCTCCTGACGCATCCAGCGCATATGTCCTCGGCGAAGGGTTGAGTCATCACCCTTAGTCTGGGCTGATTGCTGATCCCGGTACTCCCCTTCAGCCTGTTCCTGCATCAGGGTCTTGCTTTCTCGAGGACTAGGGGTTCTGGCAGTGCTGCCAGGGGGGCTAGTGGTAGTGGGCTTGTTGTGACCTTCTGGAGTGATTAGAGGTAGGACCTTCTCCATTTTTACCATTTTGTTCCTGAGGGCCCGGATCTCCACATCCTTCATGTTGTTCTGCTTCTTCACCTCGTCCAAGATGTCTTCCAGCTTGTCGATGTGCACCTTGAGGTCGTCCATGTCAGCCACCCCTCCTCCCCGTCCACCATTGGTGATGACCTCCTCAATCCGTTCGTCACCAACCCCAACGGTGTCCCACACATCCCTGGCTACTGCCCTCCAAGAGTCCCGCTCATTGGGGTCCTTCTTGCCGTAGGCGGCACACAGCTCCTTCATCTTCACAATGGCCAGGGCTTCAATCTCCTGCCGTGTGTGGCGGAAGTCGTTGAGGGCCACTTCATAGCAGATCTCTTTTACCGCCTGGATCTTGAGATCGGAGACGGTTACCCACTTGGAGTCCTTGGTGATGCGGCGGTGCGGGGGTATCTGGTACATTTTGACTGGCTCTCGTATCTTTCCGCTGCTGGGCAAACCGCACTTTCGGACTATGGATTGCAGCTTGCTGGGAGGCAGCTTTTCCCTCAAGGAAGTGATCAGTCTCCAGCTCTCCTCACAAGACCTCTTATCTGAGTCATCCCCACTATCAGAGTCGCCATCCTTGAGAAAACAAACAGGAAACAACCCAAAAGGTTCCCAACAAAATGGAGAAATTAAAATGGGAAATCAAAAAAGAGGAAGAATAGCTTTTTTAAAAAGGAATGAATACTAGTACGAATATGCAACATGGGAACTGCTATTGCCATGGGATGTTGTTGGGGATGATATCATTCTAATTAGTACCACATTACTCAAGATATATCTGTAGCTGCAGGCTTATGTTGTTCTTATTCCTTTTTATGAACATCTCATACATCATATATTTATACAAGTTGTATGGCAACTTAAAGAGGACATGCAATTTTATAGGATTTTAAAAAATGTTTAATAAAAAGCTTAAATAAAATCTGATTCTGACAATCGCTTCCATTGACTTTCTTTCCATATGTCTAATTGTGAATTTGTTATGATCAGGTAGTATGAATTCAGAAGAGCCCTTAAATGTATGTGCTATGCAGGGCTGTATATGGTTCGTTAATGCCATTCAAAAGTCTTGTTATTTTTCCTTTCTCGGTTGATTGCATGTTCTATTCTAGAGAAATACTTCCTTGCAGGTAGTGTCATACAGAGCTCACATACTTTAAATCAACCAATAGGCCAATATAATTCCCAATGTTGCATATTGATATTAAAAGTAAAGGTAAAGCATGACTATCATGATTAGAAACAAAATATCAACAAAAAGTGGGACAGATGTTGATCTGAGTTCGTTTGATACATTTCCTGATTTCCTCTTCATAATTGACATTTTGGGCACTTGAAAGCTGGATCCCAAACATGCTACAAAGGCATGCAAAATGTCAGAGGAATTTTGGAGCATTCCCCATTTGAAGTCCATGACACAGAAGATTTGGTTTAGAGGTGCTCTAGTATTAGCAGTGGGTTAGAAGACAAAAGGTGTTCTTGCAGTTTTATTGGAAAGCCAGTAGAGAGCGGACAGGCAGAAGTAAGGTTAAGTGTTAAAGCATCCACTACAAGAAAGATGTTAGTTGGAAGGAAATGCAGTTTCTCATTTTTGTAGACAAGGTACATTACAGATCACAACCAGCGGGAACAGATACTTCGAAAGGAAGTGGGTGACCATGTATCTGTGACTAGATCAGAGGCATAACAGGACATGTTTTATGTAGTGGGAGTCTGAATATCATACGTTTGTAGAATGTAGTATGTATTCTTGTAAACCCACCAGAGAATGAAAACGTTTTGTGATTGATGGATTAAAACCCAAGCTCTGATAACTGTGTTGAGCCATGCCCTCAGTGTGCTACACAGACACAGGTGAGGCTAGGATAAGGAAGGAGCAAGAGAAGTCAATGAGAAACCACATTGTCGCTAGCCTTCAAAAACTACAGCAGGAATCTTGGTTATCACAATGCATTGTACATATCAGCAACTGCATTGAAGAGCTGAGAACTCAAGAAAAACAGAGCAAAAACTAGAGTAGAAATCTAAACCAAGCAAATCGACAGCCACCTGAATGTTGACCAGAAAATCACTACAACTTAGTCTGGTATCGGAATTGAATAAGTTAAGAACACATGCTAAAAAGAACAAATAAACATAAACTGTGCAAAAGCACCAATTATATCAAATATTGACTAGCATGAGTTTTACAGATTATTTTTTAGCCAATATTAAGGTCAGTACCGCAGGGTTGAAGTTAAATTAGATTTACAGACAATTCTGCTATAAGATGCTGTTTTGCAAGGTTCAGTTCAAATCTAGAAGACACAAGAAGAGTGAAAATAAGGAGTTGGAGGGGGGAAAGCTTTACAATCCAATTCTCTCTGAATCAAATTGCTACAGCAAGTCAGTCGAAATCAGAAATCAAGGGTTAAATGCTCTTTCCTATCTCAAACCAGATCAAATAGATTCACACTTCCATGCAAGAGGAACAGACATGCGCTACAGTAGGAGTAAAAGTGCTTCTTACACACACAACAGAAGTATCTCAAAAGAGTAATAGTTTAGAGTGAGAAATTAGTGCTAGTCAGACTTCAACAGAGCAAGCGGGAAACAAACACCCGTCAAAATAAATTAACTATCCACATAGCTAAAGTACTTGGACTGACCATAGGAAAACCATGCTTTAACTTTGTATCCTGCAGTACATTTAACCCAATACTATTACAAAACTATTATAGGTATTTATGTGTCCCTCACAACATAATTAAGATACAGGTCAACATCCAGAGATCATCTTAAAGAATAGGCTGTTTCTTAATGGGTCAAGACTTACCAGTCTCTGCTGTTCCAGAAGTTGATCTGCTTCCTCTTTCTCTTTTTTGTATAAGATCTCCATCTCAGTCAGTCTAGATTAATAAAGTACCGCAAAATATACATGTGAAGAGAGACGCTTTTGGACTTTCTACCATTTAGACATCTAAAGTTGTATAGGATTCAAACAGACTTTACGGGCCCTATTATGCACTTAACTTGCCGTCTTAAGTCTTAATTAAGACGCACCGCCAGGTTAAGACCTACCGCCACCCTTATTATGCGCTTCATACGCGCTACTGCTATTATGCAGGTGTCGATAGGCGCCCACACATAAGACGTAATACTCCCGTGCATATATTACTCATTGTGGGAGTGTTCATATGTTAATGAAGTGCACTAGGCACCCCTGCTATTATGCGATCTGACTTTGCTCCTAGCGCTAAGAAGTGGTTTGAAAAGTTCTTAAGTTTAGACTTCATGCACGTTTTGAAACACGAGCGCGCCTCCGCGGTTTGCGCATGCATGTGGGCACACATTAACACGCACGTGGCTCCACGGCAAGACGTCAATTACGGTCACAGTATAAATGCTTTATTTCAGAAGGGAGAGGCCAGCGCTGTACAGTATGTTGCCTCCGCATACTGTGCACATACAGTACGAGCATGCCGTGCGTAATATAATGACATCAACATCTGTCATTCCTGCAGTCTTCCAGCGACCCCTCTGTAATACTTCTCAACTCACAAGCGGAGGTATTGCCGTGTTTATTCAGAAAATAATCATGCACGAGCTTGTTACTTTCTTCTGCAGAGAAGCGCGCTGACCTCCTTCTTAGGACTTCCATAATAGCATAGCGCTAATGACTCAACGCAGCCGGTTCTTAAAGGGAATGGCACCTGGCACGCTGATTGGGTTGATTGAGAAGACGCCCAAAACACACCCATGACTAATTTCTTTGCTTAGCGCCGGGTTTTAGGCGCCCACTACCACACGCATAATAGCAAAGTGGCCTTGACCACGCCTCCACGTCTTAAGTTTAGATCTACCGCCTCGTCTTATTGCTTAAGACTTATGAAGTGCATAATAGGGCCCTACAAGTTCATGGAGGCTCATTTGAGGCTTGAGATAATAAACAGCCTCTGAGATAATCAAGAGCTTATAAGCACTGGCTCCTGTACCTTTTCTCCATCTCCTGCTTCATGTCAATGCCCTGCTTCTCCAGCAGCTCTCTCTGGGCAAAGGTCCAGTCCACAGGCTCCACGGGGGTCTCTGCCGATGGAGTCTTCTCCCTCTCTGCCCTGGCCTGCTCTGGGTGGTTGAACCTGAACACATGGTTCTTCCCCATGATGATGCGATTTCCTGTGTCAAAGTGGCCAACACACACAGAGGAAACAAGTCATTCATTGAGCTTGAACATCAAGCTACAGGAGTTTCAGGATGTTTATCTTGAAAATGTCATAAAAACAACAGCACATGTACACACCTGAACGAAGCTGCACTGAAGTCCCAACACGTTTGCCATTAACATAGGTCTCCGATCCTTCACAAGGCACTAACATCACGACCACTGCAAAAACCATATCATATAAACATAGTTAAAGTTTGAATCCCTTCACCAGATAACTGATCACTCAGATAAGTCATCATGCCATTTATTGAATCAGCAAGGGGAATTGAATATAGATCAATAGAGTCAACATGAGGTAGGCTTCAAAGTGTGACTGTTTATTTTTGGAAAGTTATATCTACTGTGGCATCCATCCCGAAAATGGCTGCCCTATACTTTAGGGTACATTTACAAGATCTGGTAAGTAATTTACAGCATTGGCACCAACACGTGCATGGTGCATCCCCAGTTTGGCGCACAAAAACACACACACACAGCACCAACAGCACTCCACTGATTTACAGTGACTGAAGCTGCATGGTGTCTCACCGTCTCCGCTGGCATTCCTATCACTGCAGAAGATGCAGTGCTCCTCTTTGATGTGGGCTCCACTCAGAACGATGTCCTGACGTCTCTCAGCGTCTGCCTGGCCCACCCTGCAGCACAAGAGAGGCCATTTTAGAAAGAGCCAAGAGCCTCATGCGCCGCAGCCTCATGGGCAGTCATTTTAGGAAATGTGAGACAAGTCAATCCCTAAGGAAAAGGCTGCCACGTACAAAACCTTGCCTGCGACATGAGGTATCACCCTCCATGTCTTTCATCTAGGTTCTTGCCACATGACTCTCACCCTAAGGGACTGAGGTAACTAAATACTTTATAGAAAGTCTACTCGGTGTACAGACAGGAGAAGAAAGCGACTTGACTCAAGACAATAAAACTCACTGGTGATGACATATCACCTTTCTTTGACGTTAAAAGCCCTTCTGGCTGTATATAAAAACCCAGAAAAAGTATAGTACTGTAAGTGTTTTAGAGAGCTAAAGCTCCATTCGGCTTAAACTTTTCTAGCACCCTTTAGTACAGTACACACTATTGTATTCTAGTCTACGGTCCTCCAGCTATTTACCTTGTGATTCCATCTTTGATGTAATACAGCAGACACTCTGACATCAGTGGGTCCTCATTCAAGTTCACCAGGTGAGGGGTCTACAGAGACAGAATGTTGAAGGATGATTTGACCAGTGAAACAGGTGAAGATCACACACATTTTCAGCGGTCTGAAACTCTTGGTCCAGTAATATGTTATATTTATAGAGATATATGTTATATTATATAACTAGCAAAAACATACAGGAAATCAGCTCTAGAACTGTGAAGTTCTCATACAGGAAGTGAAAAGGTACAATATAAACGGACAAAAGGAAAAGGAAGTGAAAAGGTAATATAAACAAAATCCTTTCCATAAAATGTTGAATGTGTAGTTTCATAACGCACACTACTAGAATACATCAATGCTAAGTACCACTGAGCCACCAACCTTCTTTGGGGAAAATACTCCATTAAAGTCTGCAAAGAGATCACAAGGCCTCTCTACGAAAGGCTAATCAATGGAGAGGCAGCAGGTGAAAGGAAAGAACATGGATGGAGGAGAAAGTGTGAGTGAAATGAAAAAGAAAAACATGCAAAAGAAAAATCATAGTAGGAGAGGGTCAAATCATATGATATAGGGCATCAGATGCATAGGGGATATCACATGTGATATTTTGTGATCACATTTTATGATAATAAAAAGTGATATTATATATCACAGTCAGGTTTGTAAGTCTGATGGGAAGATTATGAATGGTTCTGTTTTCTGTCTAAGATCATGACTCCACTGACAAGAGAATTTTGACGCACTTGTTGGTCTTTTTATTCCTAGCCTATGAATGAATGAATGAATGGTCTTTATTGTCATTGATATAGTACAGGTACCAAACAACGACATTTGGGAGGGGGGGCTCCCCTGGTGCTAGGAAAAAAAAAACTAAAAACAAGAAGGGAAAAGAGCTGGTTTACATAAATAAAGGCTATGTACACTATCCACTATACTATACTATACAAATAAAACACTGTGCTGTACTCTATGCTATGCTATACCTATTCTAACATTTCCTATTCTCTGAACCTTATGTACGATGTATGAATTGGCAGGGCAGACTGAAGGAGGAAGGGGAGTGCAGAGGTGCACTGCACAGATTCAACCACTCTTCTATGAGCCCCATCTCTACAACATGAATCAGTCGAGAGAGCTCATGGAGGAGTGAAACAGGGACAACTGAAAGTTCAGTCCCTATATAGAGATAAAAGGGATAGGCTATGATCTTGACATCAAGCTACGATACAATTGCAGTCATTTGAATAGCATGACTACATGCAGAAGCCTGAGTTAAAGGTCTGACTCATGTAAAGGGCACATAATAAGAAATTCTGAATTGCTATAAGGTTTCTTCACATAATCAGGTCTCATAGTAAATGGGACACTACCTATCTACCAACTCTATAACGTCATGCTACAGCTATGTCACAAAAATGATCTGTAGCTATAACGTGGATTGTCTAGTGGGGGAAGAGTCAAGAATCAGTTCATTATTGATTCCACAAACCTTTGGAGTTGGAAAACAATCAAAACCCTCAGCAAACAAGGGCTTCTAAATATTATTGTATGGAGGGAGGCGATAAGAATGGAATGGGAAGAAAAATATAATTAAAAACGTTTAAATGTATTAACAAGTGACGGTTTAGGGAAAGTCCTATAGGACATGACAACTCATGGAGGAAAGTAGTGATGTGGTCTCCAAGGATGGTAAAAAGGACAAGGGTAGACTACCATGGGGAAATAGATAGCTGTAGCCATCAGCATCTGTGTGTAAAGTTGAGGTTACGGCATGCCCTGAACTCTTTTAAAGAGTCCATTTACCTTTTTAGGAGAGAAGACACCCAGAGTGCCCCCATCCTCACGGATAGCCACACCCATCTCTGCCAGCAAGGCCTCCCTAGGAGAGAAGATGTTAGAAAAATATAGTTATTACTTATCACATTGGTAAGGGTAGTTCTATTCTGTACAGTGACGAATATGTTAGATACGTAGATGTTTTTATACCATCAACATGGTTAATGGTTCCTATCATCCTAGATAACTAGATCAAATAGTGTTTCCCATTAATTACCTAGACTGTGGCAGCCCGCCACACATAGTCTAACTTGTCCGTATTGCCCTTTAATGCCCCCTAAAATATTTGGCTTTTCTAGTTTTGCCTTACATGGTATTTGTTATGGGCTAATGCAAGAGGGATCTCATCTCTATGGGGCTAACAGATGAGGAGTCTAGAGAGGTTAGTGGGTGGTAGGAAACCTAGGACCTGTGGAGAGACTGGTACCGACAGGCACCAGCAGTGCCCACTGAACAGACAGTCAGGGTGTTGATAATGACAACAGAGAAAGAATAGCAGACACCGAGAAAGGGATAAAAGACTGCGGAGCACATTGAAACAAGAGGAGAGAGGGAGATGAATGTATGAGTACGGAGAGAGAGCCAGACAGAGAAAATTGGTAAAGTGAGAGGGCAACGGATAGAGGTGAGAAGAAAGAACAAGAGCTGAGATGAGTGAGACGAAACTGACCAAGACGACTGGTGAAAGAAACAAGTGGAGAGACAACAAAGAGGAGTATACAGAAAGGAATAAAGAGAACGGTAGTGAGACACTTTACGAGTATAGAGAGACAAGGTGAGAGAGGAAGACAAAAACACGGTCTATCTGAGGGAGACATAGGAACACAAATGAGACCATGATTAAAAGTGTTACATTTGCGGACGGTGTTATGGCCCAATCCTCTTACTGACCTCTCCATGCGGATAGCCTCAGTCTTCCGCAGCTTCTCTTCCCAGGTCTCATTGAGCTCGGCAATGATCTTTTCTGATTCCTGAACACAGATGGTGTGTAAGGAAAATGTTTAGTTAGCATGCCGTAACCTATTGTGTGACACAACCCTGATGAACTTGAAATACCTTTACTTCAACTACTAAGACATCTTGGTCTCCTTCTCAATAGGCTCAGTAATAATAATCAGTAATACAAAAGGCGTTATGATGTTATATGTTATATACCTATGCAAATTATAGCCTGTGCTAGCACTGAGAGATATGCAATTGGAGCTTCACAGTCACAATAACAGGAAACCTTCATCAAGTTCTGAATTCCTACCCTTTGTTGATAACAAGGGTGGAAAAAAGGTAACTGCTATCGCTGTGGTATTGGGCTTGCTTTGCTACAATGGGCTAGCACAGTGTTGGTCTAGCATACTGTAAGTGTAAGATGATATACTGTAGCATTAGTTTAACTTTAATGTGGACAGTCTGTCTTATTTACACAAAGGCCTTGCGGTCAGAGTGTCAAGACCTAAGTGGGGGGTCAAATGCCCAAACCAAGGAAATCTGCTGCCTGCTTCCTGCCTAGTACTATTGTGTTAATCTCATTGTTCTGAGGGCTCGCTCACAGCCATCTGTCCAAGCAAGCAGGCCACTAAGCTCAGTTCTATCCTTTCTAAAGGGTTAACACCCCTACCGTCTGTTGAAGAGGACATAGATATTGTTCCCTGGTTAAGCAAATGACTAATTCCATGATATCCTAGCAGCAATTTATGTTGAGGTTTGTGCATGCAATTTGGCTGGGGCAGGATCTTATTTTGACTTTTTAAAGTTTTCATTGTAAGTATTTGTATTATCATTGTATAATACTGACAGTAATATCTTCTACAGTATCTTGACCTCATGTTGAACCAAGTGTAGCCTTGACTGAGTCAGAGGGAGGAGACCAAGTGATGAGTGTCTTGGTATCCTCTTATTTCAGGCCATAAAATGGCCATTTTCTCCATAATGATAAGATTAATACATTGAAAGGTCTGAAGACAGAAGCTTTTTTATAACAAATTGTTTCATCTTCAGACGCAAGGCATATTAAACCCAAACAAATACTTATTATGGACTAATGTCCAACATGGCAATACTTGCTATTGTCAACTGCAACTTTAACTAAAGGCTGAATGATAGAATGACCAACTTTTAATTGTTCTAATATGAACACACATTGTGTTCTCAGGATATTTTCTTAAGCTTCACACCTAATGGCCACAAATACTAGATCTATTTTCTCCCCATCTGCGTCGGCACCTGACGTCATTGGGTGACAGACAGACTGGGCACCATGGTAGCCATGGAAACTGCAGTTCGTAATGGCTGCAGTTTGCCAGCCTATGTGCTCCATTGTCAACAGTGAAAGAGGGTGAGTGTGACAGCAATAGAGAGAGAGAGAGTGAGAGAGAAGCGATATAAAAAGAGATGAAGATTCATAGCATGAAAGGAAGATATTTTGAAGGCATCCTACCTTCACTAAAATAAAGAAATCTTGATGTCAAACTTAACATTTCCTTTAACAGAATCGGGTTTGTTTACAAACTGATATTCCACAATGACACTCATATTACGTCCCTGCATTCTTCTATGGTTGGGCAAGCTACAACTATTCTCCCCCTCTATTACACTAGGCTAGATACTTTCAGGGACTACATTTATTTGGTATAAATAAAGTAAGAGTGCAGGGGGAATGATGAGATGTGAATAGATTGTTCTAGGTTGCCTGAAACACCCACACAAACAGATGACAATCTATTTCAAGTTAAGATTGGATGACTGGTGGCTTGAACCTGGGGTACTGTACCTTGAGCCTCTCGATGGCCTCTTCCCCTCCTGGGGTGGACATGATGCGCTCCTGAATGCTGGTGACAGACTGCAGGCCCACCTGGCTGCAGAGCGAGCCAGAGGATGGGGAGGCTGTCAGGGAGCCAATAGGGGCTGTGGAGAAATGGCCAGGGCGTTGGTTCTCTGAGGCTAGCAAGTATCTATGCTTATTGTTGTGTATGTCTTTCAGGTCTGAACCAACAAGAGGAGAGAGAGTGGGAGGCCCAGGAAAGGGAGGAGAATCACAAAATGACAGAGACAAGGAGAACAGGGGAAGAGGGAAAAGGGATAGGGAAAGAGAGGAGGACAAAGAGGAGGAAAGACCAGTGTAAGACACACATTGGCACATCAAAGGATTAAGACAGACACACAGCAAAATGGTTAGTTACACAGGGTAGCAGTTTTCACTCCAGGTGGTTCAAAAGCTACAGGATATTTGGCCAGTTACTATGTAGAATTATCTGCCTTTCTAATGAACTTCCTGTATGCCATGCCAATTAGCTTGGTTTCTGTAAGTAAAAAAAGGTTTCCTAAAAAACATGTATTGTTCATATATATTTAATGGTGCTTAAAATACAAGTATTTTGCTTCGGATAGCCTTCATAGTCTTCAGAAACACATTTTATACTACAGTACAAACTTTGGCAAACAAACAAAGATTTTTACACCTAATTAATTATTAAAGTGGAGAATTCAAAATATGCATTTAAAATGCACTTGAATTTAACATTTGATCAATAAAGAATAATCAGGGATAACATCATAAAGTCCTATTATGGATATAAGGTGCACAACCATTGTTATTTTCTAGAACTCCCCCAAATTATACATCTGTGTGAAAACTGCTATCATTGTACCAACTGGAGGAAGGGAGGGAGGGAGGGGGAGGCTGCAAGAAGGCTGGGAGGGATGAGGGTGGAATGAAAGTCTGGAGGTGGTAGAGATGGAGTCACATGCTGCCAAAGTTCAGGCTGCAGTATAATGAGAGTCACTTCAACTTACCCCATACACAAGAACAAGCACACAAATACACACACAGGCCTTTCTAAATGTCAAAATGGCCTCAGGGGCATATCATGTGACTAAGAGTGTGCCCTCTAAACGTAAAATGAGGCCAGATTTAGGCCACAGGGTCTCTCAAAGCAATAATGACTTAGTATCCTCGGATTTGAGTTAGATTACAGTCGAATTTCAATGACAGGACACTTGGTGATATAACTAGATAATTTAGTAATTTGAGTTCCATGCAAGAAATTTGTACAATTCATATAATGCAGAGGAGTGCATCAAGGTTCAGTTCTTACACCACTTAATTAAAGGCACTTAATGACAGTTTGAAGCAGCCAAATGTTTGTGTTTTGATGTATACAAGACCTCCCAGACACCTAATGCCACTAGGCCTCCATTCTTATGTTGTTCCGTGGAGTTTACAAGGAATGTGTAGAACCAGGCAAAGAGGATAGAACAGAGGGAAAGGTAGGGCGTTTGGGAATATAGCTACAACAAACCTATGCTAGCTAGTAATACTCGAACTGGGTTTGGATCAAAACACAGTAAATATCTCTAGCCTCTAGACTGGCTACTTAGAAATGAGTGAAAATGCACCTTTGCGCCTGTAGCTCAGAGTTTCATTTTCAGAACTTAGTAGCATTCTAAAGTCTTGAACATTGTCAATGTCACCTGCAATGGATAATCAGTAAAACAACACAAGCTTCACCGGCAAGAAAAAAATATACAAAACGTGGGTTAAGGATCCAAATAGTAAGTAATGATGTGGGTGTGGGGAAAAACAGACACAATATTCAGATGGCTTAAAAGAGGTTAATGCATTTCAGATATTCACTAGTGCCTTGCAAGATTTTGGATTTATGCCTCACCCCCATCATTCGAACAAATCAAATTAATGCAAGCGCAAACGCATGCTGACCTACTGGCATGCCGACCCTTTCAAAATTGGCATGTTTTCTGGGATTATGTTTAGCTTTAGCATTTACATGCAAAGCTGGGGAGGCTTATTTATTAAACGGGAAAGGGGGGCAAAAGCAATAGATAGCCATCCGTGGCAGGGCAGAGAGCGCGAAATATGGTGTTCCACCACTCATATACACACATTTGCTTCCACTTCCAGGGCAATCATCCCCCACAGGGTCAACTGAAGGGAAGCAGGAGAAGATGAGAAGGGTCAGAGGTGACAGGTCAGAGGGCAGACTAGTAGAGGAAGTTGACTGGGAGAAAACAGTTACAAACAATTCTGACTGGGCTGAATGAAATGTACAGGTAAATGAAGATGAAAACTCAGATAAGATATGTTGCAGGTAATTAGGCATGCACTATTACTCATGAAGGTATTAATGGGATGGTGTATTGTCTCCATTTCACCTAATGGCCACTATCTATATATGCCTGCGCAGCTAATGGAGTATGGAACTGTAACATAATCTTTAGACCACCAAATACGTTGCATATGAGGCATGTGAACATAAGCTTGTTGAACGTTTTAATGGACATTGTAGGTCTTAACTTTGTGTGTGTGTGTGTGTGTGTGTGTGTGTGTTTTCATGCTCATCTGTTTAATGTTTATAATTTATCCAATTGTCATGCCAAGTCAACCATACTATGTGAAAAGTGATGAGATGGCACATTAATTATTATGTCTAGTTTGGCACTACTAGGCACTAGTATGAGTAACACAATGGACATAAAGATGGATGAATTAAAGAAATTAGATCAGAGGGAAGAGAAGAAAAGAAGAGAGAGATGTTGCCAGCTTGTGTTGGGCCACTGAGAGAATGAGCAGCCTGAAATGTTCGCCATGTGGCCTCTGCAACTGCAGGGGGCGCCGTGTTGCGGACACTTACTGTCCAGGATGTCGCCCAGGCCCTGGGCACGCAGCAATTCCTTCAGTCGCGTCACCTCGTCCTTCAGGTCACGCACCAGTCTATTGTTGGGGTCCTCGTTGATGACGGCGTTGCACTTGATCTGCTTGGCCCGGTCAGCGTAGCTGTTGAAGGTTTGAGGTTGGCAGGAGAAATGTTTGTCAAATTCACTGGGCTTGAGAACTCTTGATGATTTCAGTACTGCAATGCCCTAAATGTGTTCACTGAAATTGCAAGGAGGCCTTCTTTGAAGCAAATGAGCAAACAGGGACACTTACCGGAGTGTGCTAAGGGTTTCGTCATAGTTGATGTCTGCAGGACTGAGGGCGGCCACCATGGCTGTTCTGGAGTTTCCTCCTGCGGGAGAAAAGAGAGGAGAGATCAAAGGGTCATTCACATGACACACTGTGTACACATCCCTGTGGCAGGACACAGCGGATCTATACGAAGGTGAAACAGCTCCAGCTCAGATTTTCAGTCAAAATTCACAAGACCAAATTCTATAGGCTACAGCTTTGGGAAAGAATATAGAGAATACAGTTTTACTGTTACTCATTGCTAGACAGATGGGGCCAATTCTGTACGATTTGTTGCAGTTTCCTCAAAAATAAGTTAAAATTGAACAAACTTGTGTTTTTTCACATGTTTATTCATTTCATGTACCGGTACAACTGTACAGAACAAACAAATAACATTGAAACACAGAAATGTGGGATTCAGATCAGGACTCATTGCTGCCCGCTCAGGAGTAGTCCAGTGTTTCATTCTGGGTGCTTTTGGACTACTCTGGGGAGGTCAGCGATGAGTCCTGATCTGAATCTCATTGAAAATCTATGGTGTGATCTAAAAACAGCAGTTGGTCAAAGGGACCTTTAACCCGGTTAGCAGCTAAAGAGTGGAAAGAGTGGAGCAAATTGTTAGTAGAAAGCTCACTGATGTCTACAAGATATGTTTTAAGGTAGTAATGTTTGCCAAAGGCTGTGCAACTAAATACTAGCTCTTGGGTGCCATTGCTACCGTCAAGGGCAGGGTTTTTCAAGCTAAAAATGCTTAATTATGGTATGTTATGCAACTTTATATAGTATTTCCTTTGCTTGAATTGATGAATTGGACATGTGTACTGAGTACATGTGCACTGAGTCTGAGTAGAGAAGGGGAGGGGTCTACTTGTCTACTTATGTTGAAATACAGTTTGCTGGCAGTGCAGTTCTTAAAGTGGCATGGAGTAATATCCAATCTTTTTTTGTCATATTACAGGATACAGATGTTTTCATCTTCACCGCCAGCCAGGCATATGCAATTTGTCAAACAGTTTACATACATTAGTGTCACAAGATATTTTAATGTATTTCAATATATATCATTTACATGATTCATGTTTCTTACCAAGGTTCTCTCTTAGCAGCCATGTCAGAACTGAGTCCCTGTAGGGGATGAAGTCAGTCTTCTTCTTCTTCTTACTCTGTGGCATACAAAAACAGATGTTAGGCGGGATAAAAATAAATACAAATGTTTAGTCATTGAAGATCTATCAAATGGACCCAATACTACCGGGGATGAGTAATGGGAGTGGTAGGGAATGGAATGAGAGTCGATTGGAAAAAAGGACTACATCTTCACAGTAAGTGCAGTAGTGATGAAAATGAATTGGGGCCTAAAATTGTGCCAAAAACAAATACAATATTGATTTGTTAAAAGGCTTAGGGTGAGTGATTTCAAAAGTGATACCAACTTTGCACAGGAACAAAACCGTGGCTAATTGTGGTTAATGATTGAACCGTCAAAGATTTTACCTTGCTGGGACCGTTATCCTGGATAGGCAAGCATTACCAGGGAAAGAGAGAAAGCAGGGCAGACAACGTTACAGCATGCACACCACACACAACCCCCCCCTCCACACACACACACACACACACACACACACACACTGGCTGAAGTGGAGAAGGATAGAGAAAGGAGGGATGAGAAGGAAAGAGAAAAGAGGGATCAGCAATCAAAAGAAAGAAAGACTCACCACTTCAGCCAAGGCAGATATGACCTTCCCTAACGTGGTCAGAGATTTGTTGATATTTGCCCCCTCCTGAAACCACAGGGAAAATGTTTGTTAGAATGAACACTAGTCATGGATATATAGTCATGGATATATTGCTATAGAGTATGATCAAGCCTTGGTGACTATGGGAGAGTCCTACCTTTAGTCTGGTGCCTGTAGCTCCGGTGGAGTCAGCTCGCTCACTGCCCGCCAAGTCCACCAGGCTGACTTTGCTGACCTGGAGAAAAATACATGTTGATGATGCACCACAGGACTGATTGTTAACAAACAATTGGTTGGATAATCTAACAATATGTAGAGAAATGTTGTCATCATTATAACATTGACAATGTTGAGAAAAAGCCAGGCGGACACTGTGATTTTCACAAATGCAGGCAATTCCGTGTTGTCTCATACTGCAAGACAAATTCTCCATGGCACGCTGTCTTGGTGGTACTATTCTTAAAAAAGTATTTGAAACGATCATTATACTTTTCGCTAGATATATCAAAAAGGCAGCTTTGATTCTGTCAGTGCTCCACATATTTCATATAGAATTATAATGTATTATGTTGCTATTCTTCTACAAGTATGGTCCCGAGCGCAACCTGTGTGTTTCCAGTATCCTGGATTCTCCTTAGTTGACTTTCTTATATCTCCCCATGGCACCTCACACTGCACTAGTAGAAAGGAGCGAAGACCCAGCGTTCAAATCGGACATGACCTCTTCATGCCGCAGATGACTCATGTTCACAGCCGATATGACAGTCTAAATCAAAAAGTATCTCTCTGTCATAGTCGATGGGAACAAAGAGATCTGAGACTTGCAAGTAAAGCCTCAAAATGTGTTGAGTTTAATCTCTCCGTTCACAACTAGCTTCCATTCATTCAAACAGGCGCATAAATAATGCGTGACAGCACCCTGCGTCACAACTGCGACCCAGTCTTAAAGGGCCCTAACCAACCTACACTATACAAGCATGCTTGGTGAATTATGTCATTGTCTCTACATAGCGTCCGCTACATCCCTACAATAGCCATTGTCTGTCTACTGACAGAGTGTCATTTGTATCTCCACAATCAGAGGAAATGTGGGAGGTCAGATTCCATAGGGTCTTTTCTTTCCAAAGTTCACCACCAGGCCACACTTTTAAGAGTTTGGGGTTATGGCGCAGTCTGGGACTATGCTCCTCTCACCTTCTCCATGGTGAGGTCTGTCCCACTGTCGTGTTTCTTCTGTGTGAAGAGGATAGTGAAAACTGCGTGGGACCTACTGCTGGTCTCATTCATGTTGGTGGCAGCCACCGTCCTATAACACACATGAGGAGACATCTTAACATGGCATTAACTTCAACTGTTATTACTTAATATTGATACTACTCATACTACACAGGGTCAGACATGTTTACAGGGGAAGTTAGATGCAACGACATTCAATATTGGATATTGATTTTTTTTTCTGTGAAATGTAATGACTTTCCATTTTGATAGATTTTTTGAAGGTCAGACTTTGAGTTAAGTACATTTGTATTTTCAAGCAACTACAAAATATGTCTGAAATATAAATCCTGTAGTATACATTCATAATATTAAAGTTTGACAATTTTAATGGGCATCAAGCTTAAAGGCTGCTCAAATGGAACCCACAAGGATTAACTCTTACAGCACAGAGGTGGGCAATTCTGAGAGGCACCACAGACACACAGACACACACACAGTGGAATAGACACTGGACAGAGATGGGCTTTACATGGCACGTTCCAGAAATAAGCTCTCTGAGTCAGCAGAGGAAGATTAAAGCAGGGTTCACTCCTCCCCACTGGACTACACGTACACACACACACACACACACACACACACACACACACACACACACACACACACACACACACACACACACACACACACACACACACACACACACACACACACAGCTCAGTCAATAACCACTACTAACTCATCCTAAATCACGATAATAGCCAAAGCCACAACCCTAACCCTAACCCTTTCATTTAGAAAACATTCCTAACAAAAGATCTACAACAAAAAATGATTCTTCTTTTCATATGAATGCACATCAATCCACATATATGTGAGGATGACATTTCAAGATTGCTAGGGGGTCGGACGAACACTTCATCACCACCCCTGCCTCCCTGTGTTCGGTTTCAACTTGAGGCTGACCTGGCTTTGTTGCCGGCGTCCATGAGGTCAGCGATGTCCGTGTAGGAGGTGACGGCCAGCTTGGACAGGTCCTCTACGTAGGGCCCCAGCAGGGGGTGCTCTCGCACACGCAGGTTCCCTTTGTTCTTGGGGTTGAGTAAGTCCCGCACTCGCTCGCAGTAGATCTCCATGTAGCTGACCTAGAAACAATTGCATTAGAGTTTGTGCATCAGCATGGGCACCGAGTGCTATACAGTGAAGCACTGACTGGACATCAGCAGCATCAAGCAACATGACTTGTTTTTTAAAAGTTTTTTTGTAATGTTATCATTCTTCTGGTGCTGCAAAGTGCAACCACAAAACACAGTCAATACGGCAACATTAAGACTTGTTACCAACTGCTGAGGGTTAATGATCATGATTACATAATGTGACCAAACCTTAAATCATACAAATTCATATCAATTGGTGTCCCAGCTCTGAGGATTTATTTGCTTCAACAGTAAGTTCAGCTAATACGTTCTGCTAGCATAACAATGCTAGGGGAAACCCCAGTGCTTTGTGGTGGCTGTCAATCCTAATATCATCAGTCAGTTGGGTTGCTGCAGTGCTACAATTTGAGAGGGCATATCAGAGATGAATGAGTGGCGAACTGGGTTAGGGGTCATCAGAGAAGGGGGCAGGGGATTCAGACCCCAAGGCTGCCTGGGACTCACCTCCACAGAGTGAGACATCCCCTCTTTGTTGTTGTCATTGATTCTCTCAAAGAGATCATCACAGAGCTGAGGCAGACAGAGAAATGTGTTATTACCATTTAGGAGCATTCAAAGAGAGATGGGATGTAGATCGATAAATGACACAAATAACTTCACTCTGTTGCGTGCCGATGCCTGTAGACCAATTTCTTAATGCAGTATGCTCTTGCCAGAGGGAAGACATGTTTACAATGAACATTGCCATTGAGAGAAATGTTTGATGGCAAGAAATCACTTATTACTTTGCATTGTTGGAACTGATTTCCCAGGTGATTGAATCACAACAACTTTTTTTTAACACGAAACCTTTAAAACATGGTGCAAATAAAATGTAACAATTTAATTTACAGGATAGAGAATATACATTTGATATAGAAATAAGAATGACATTTGCTCTATACATTTGTGGAATAATTCAAAGGCACTAACAATAGCAGTCTCTGATCGTGGAAACATCAAAATGTCTTTTGTGATCTTGGCACTCAGACACAAACATCGCTTTACAATGATCCATTGACCTCGGGAAGACAAGAAAGTCACAGTGTACATACCAGGGGAATAATTCCCTCCTGTCCATCTTCCTGCCTGCCCATCATGGTGTAGGACTTGCCAGAGCCAGTCTGGCCATAGGCAAAGATACAGACATTGTAGCCCTCAAAGGCATGCTGTAGCATCTCCTTGCCAATGTTATTGTACACAAGGTTCTGTGAGGCAAAGCCTGGGTCCTCAGGCTGTAGGGAAAGAAAGAAAAACAAGTTAAAAACATGACATGCTTGTATTCAACCCATGAACCACATATTATGGTTTGTTTCAATTTAACAACAATATGGTGTTTGGGTTAGAAAACATGCCATATCAGCAAGCTCACCGAAGTGTGTGACCAGTAGGAGTAGTCGAAACTGAAGTTCTTTGCTGGTTCCTTTGGGGTCTTGGGGTTCAGGATAACTGTTGGAGAGTAGACAAACACATTGGTCATTACAAAAGGCTCTGAGTGTGTGTGTGTGTGTGTGTGTGTGTGTGTGTGTGTGTGTGTGTGTGTGTGTGAGTGTGAGTGTGAGTGTGTGTGTGTGTGTGTGTGTGTGTGTGAGAGAGAGTGTGTGAGATAACAGCCACTTCCGCTTCTTTGTAGTTTCAAGAACTATATGTACTGTACAGGCTTATGCATAAGCAACTATTTTGCCTTAACTATAATTGATACTAGGTATTTTCCCCCCTCCCACAAAATGTGAAATTAAATGTCACTGTCTTAATTACTGTACTGTGCTGTCATTTAAGAGTGAAATGTTCAAAAACTATCATTCATGTGAATACTATATATAACTTCACATCTGTTCTACCAAATCCAAACACAATCAATCAAGTATAACTGAAAATCAAAAAGGGGACACTGGGTTCAAATCACAACAGAGCACTTCACGACTTCATGACACTTCACTTATTGTGTTATGGTTGAGAATTAATATATCTCCTGTTAAGTTCCTGCTCATTAATCAGTGCAGATACAAATCCTGACATATTTGAAAACTAAAGTCAATTGGACTAAATCTGCAAGAAAACCTTGCTGAGCTGTCTGCTTTTCCAATAAATTAAACTGACATGACTAACTTTTAAGGATGTGTTCAGTGTTTATGGAATGATGCTCGAAAATAATTCAGCTTGAAGAAAACAGTCATGTTCAGCCGCATCACCGCAAAGCAAGCAATGTGCATCACTAAGCACTCAGCTGTTGTGTCAATGCATATGGAATGACAATGATGACACAACATTTCTCCTCTACCCAGCCCCTCTCTTTCTCTCTCAATGGCCACACAGACATTTCTTAATAAACAGGACTCTGCAGCCATGCTTGGCATTTCATCCCTCTCAACCATGCTTGCTAGTCCCACTGGTACAGATGTCCAAGCTTTCCACACAAATGGAAAGCTAAGCCTAGTGGTGGGCAGGGAGGGAGGGAGGGAAAACAGAGGCCCAGAGGAATGTACTTCAAGATATTTCCAGATATTAGCACCCCAGTTGTTGCTGAAGTTCCCCTGTCAGATTGCACCCGAGTTGGCTGGAGCTGTCTTGTGCTCAGGCCAATGGAGAGACTTGGCTGAGATTAGCCAGACAATCACATACCTCTGCCATCGAAGCACGAGAGGCGGGGAGGCAAGGGCTATAAAAAAAATAAAAAGGAATAGACTGACTAAAGTGACGAGCCTGCTCAGCCTAGCAACGGTCGAAACAGACCAGCAACAGCAACGGCAGACTGGGGAAAAACCCATCTAGCTATACTTAAGAATCCAATGACAGCAAGGACACATTCTATCCGGGTAGTTTTCAGTCTTATGTCACTCTTCTATTCTCTGAAATGTGTAACAATACAGTAATAAGCCCTTTATGCTTGAAACCATGCCCTCCATAGTCAATGGCACAATTAGACCCTTCAGCCAAGGGTAGTTAAGAGGCCTCTGTATTGAGCAGTCCCCCACAGTGTGTGTGTTCAGTGTGTGAGTGTGTGTGCAGAGGATCTCAGCGCACTGATCTATAATGCAGTGGATATGGAGGGGTGGGGGATTACATATCACCCTCTCTTCCCTCCACAGGTTACAGGTACATGCTGACAGAAAGGCACAGAATGTCCTCAGAAATGAGTACACGAACTCTGTCAACCCAGCATAGGCAGTGAACATGGTGCCCATATTAGCCTATATTCGACTGTAGATGAACGATCCAACATGTCGCAGGTAAAAGCAGCGTGGCCAGCGGCTTCTTTTTTAGGCCTGGGGGGAGAGGGGGCTAAATAAAGCCCCGTCTCACCTTTGACCTGCATCCAAAGAGAAACTGGAGCTGAGGGAGGTGGTAATGTGCACAGATTTACATTACCGCCGCCCTTATTCCCTTTTCCTGGAACAAACCACTGGGGCTATTAACGAGGGGGGCTGCCTAAGCTCCATTCCAATGCCTCACAGACAGCAGCAAACGGGCTGATGATGAGGCTCCCAGCAGCTCCAGGTTAGGGCATGAGGACAGTGAGGGGACATTGACAGGCTCGTCTCTAGCCGCGTTCCTGCGCCTCGCCCCGGTCAGCTGTGGCCTTACTGGGACACAGGGCTACGCTCCAAATGCGACACAAGCAGGGGCTTCGTCAAGTCTGCACACCTGTCAGCACATCAATTCAAGTCCGTTCAGATTGGTTGTCAAGGAGGAAAGGAGATGAGGAAATTGGGCTATTATTGTGTGGAATTATTATTAGTGGGACACGCATACATTGCTCATGATACCGTAGCAGCGCTCTCGTCAGTGGGAGTGAAATGGCTCACCACAGCCAGGACATGTTCTCTTCTTTCCTTCCTGAGATGATTCACACTCACGATTCAGGCTTGACGCCTCTGCCCATTCCCTCGCTCTCAGAACAGATAGCCTCCCTCCTTATTCATCTGGCCTTAGCTAAGCGTTACTCTAATAGGGACAATAGCAAAGAAAAAAACAATAGAGTGGGATAGGACAACCTCACAAACTTGAGGAAAATGCCCATCATCAGATAGTGGCATCGTCCGACTGCTACCTCCATCAGCCTTCACTTGCTGCTCTCATCTACAATACAGAGAGGTCATCAAATGTCTAAGAGCCAAGCAGTTTGACCTGAATTCCCTTCCTTCATCACCTGAGCCATAGTGAATATGACAGGGGCCATGCTGTATGTGACAGAGAGAGAATACAGCATGTCTCACCAACCCTACCATGCAGGTTCAGTTCACAACCACTGTGAATGGTGTGTGTGTGTGTGTGTGTGTGTGTGTGTGTGTGTGTGTGTGTGTGTGTGTAAAAGAGAATCAGCAGCAATGGTTAAACAGTGACTTTCAGTTTCATCAGTGGATTTCAGTGGACAGTAAACAATAGTATAGAAAAGAGCAATCACACACATCCTAATCGGAAGATGTAAATCTAGAAGCTTATTTTGGCTAGATGCTGCAATGAATAAAACCCTGAGCTTAAAATGGCAGACATATCCTTCTATTTAATGAACTACGTCATCACTCTGTCCTTCTCAACCATGGCAACAGGTATGGGACCGGATTCTGGTTACCATGACAACCCCTGCATGGCACAGAAGGGAGGATGCTGCACATTGCGTTCTTGTTTTCTCCCCCTCAACTTTCCACTTTTCTTTTCTGTGGAAATAATCTTGAGGCTAAATCCAAGTTCATAGACAATTATAATGCAATTATTATTCTCAAAAAGTGTTTCTTCAACCAAATCCTTTAAACTCAGTTAAACAGGCAAAAGATACACCATGAATTAGGATTTGTAACTGAGACATTAAGCTACTTAACAAAGATTATATACGTCTGAGGCAAGTCTCAGTGCATAAAAAGCATTCCCACTTCCAGTTCATTATTTAGAAACACCAGAGCTTGTATATGTAGAATAGGGTTGGGCGGTATCTAATTTTTTACACTGTTAAATTTATTTATCACCTTTATTTTATTACCTTTATTTAACCTCAGTTTACGGTATAACCATGTGGTTAAAGCGGCTAGCTCCATTAGATTTGGTTATGCCCCTGACCAGTTTGCTCAGTTGTCGGTCTGTTGAGTTGGTGTGCCTGAGGAGGCGGGGCCATGGATGTACTGCTCCTGCTAATTGGGCTGATGGGATGTCCTCCAAAAGACTGCAGCCTGTTGAAATGTTTGGTTGGCCCTCTCTACAATGCATACTTTTTTGTGTGTGTGTTGATTAATTGCTGGTATTTTGATGGACTTCTTTTTGGGGTGGGATTTGGTTTAGTTGCTTCTCTCCCTGGGAACTATGATTTTCCATTAGTTCTTTGCTTGGCAGGGCGGTGAGTATTGTTTTCTTCTTTTGTTGTCCTGTTCCGCCTTGCCACCCATTGGACATTTAAGGCAATGGGAGATGCCTATTTTTTTGTTTAGCCTTATTAGTGGCTATTTGTTTCATGGGGTTTAACCTTTTATACACCACTTCAGTGACTGGCCAGTTCCTTGTGTTGTGTCTTACTTTATGTGTACGGCTTGTGGGAGGCACTTTGTTTTAGTCCCTTTTGTTCTCTTGGGATGCTTTCAGCCGGAACAGATTTCCACTAGAAAAGGAGATCTTCGTCTCCGTCACGGTCTCGCGACTATAGGCAGTCATCTCTACATCTTTTTCGGGAGTTCAGGTTGCGCATCTCTCTCCACTTTTTTCTCCTTCACTCTGATGGCCACTGAACCTGCTGCTGCATGTTCTGCTTGCCTCTCCAGTCTCACCATCTCAGCCTCTAACTGTGTCTGTCTCAGCCAAAGTGGTGTCATGACTCTCATATCCTCCACGGTACTGAGGGTCGAGGAAAGGTGCATTTGCACATCAACTCTTTTTCTGATTCTCCATTTTGAGGAGAAGCTGTTAGGTCTTTTTTGACAGGTTATTTATTATTACATTCTTAAAATATAAGCTGCAGTGCCCCGCGGTGGTGTAGCGGTCTAAGCACTAGCCACTAGTGCAAGCTGCCCACCGGGGACTGGGATCGAATCCCAGCTCGCCAGACCCGGATATAGATAGATCTATAGACAGGTTGTTGATTGACAGATAGGGGGTAGACCTACAGACAGGGGGGTAGACCACTCACCTAATATGGGCCAAGTTGAACTCATGATATACTAAGCTATGATATTATGAAGTACCCTAGGACCATGGGCCTGTAATGTACCAGTCACCTAATTATGGCCTGTAGTCATCATAGTAGCCTATGATGATAATATAAACTAAGAGTGAATACGAAAATGCATTGTGGATTAACCTTCCCCAGTTAATGACCACGTTGTATAGTTTATGTCAAGCATTTCACTACTTATAATGTGCTTACTATATGCAAGCCTAGCACAGTATGCCACCCCGATCTGACTGAATCAGGGAAAACGGTCATGAGAAGATGAGTTTTTAAGTGCTATATTAGGCCTGTTTTTTTTTTTATTATCTGGAAATGCTTCAACATGGTAACACATTGTAGTGCCAGGATGCATTGTTAATCAGACATGGGAGGTACATGTTTTCAATATATATATATATATATATATATATATAGAGTATGTTAAGTGATATGATGAACCAGAGTAAAGTTGTCTGTGTAGGCTATTTGTGAACGATATATAATGTTAAACTGAATGGAATCAATATACAGCATAGAGGCAATGACAAGGTTAGTGAATGAGTGAAGCAACATCAAATAAAGAGTCACTAGAAAGGAGCAAATCTGCTTCAAGAGAAAAAACAACAAGGAGCATTCAAGAAAGTAAATGTTTTCAACATATCAAGAGCAAAGGTAAGTAGTATAAAGTAAACACAGAGTAAAAAGCAAATAAATAGTAGTTGCAAAGCTGAAGTTTGAATTGCTATGTAGTATGTACATGGATGTGTTATGAGTAGTACAGGAAGGGAAATTGTGAACAAAGTTATAAGTGGGAATGGGATGAGAATTAAGCAGTGGAAAGTATAAATCTAGTTGCATACATAACAAAATAAAGAAGTAGTGTTGAAGCTGAAGTGCAAATGGCTATGTACATTGAAAAATATGGGAAAGTACAGGCAGTGCATTTTTTAACAAAGTAAGAAACAGCCCATCAAAAGTTAGTGGCACACATATCCAAAAATTAAATGCAGTGATTAAAGCCGGGTACACACATAAGGATTTTCTAAATCTTAACAGATTTTTTATCTGAGACAGACCCCACGCATGAAGATAAAAAAATCTTGGATTGAACAGCCTTGATCGTATTGTGTGTGCCGATATTCCCATTTCAGCACCCCACAGACATAAAGATTATCGTTACAACAATCTAGAGTCTCGTTCCCCAAGCCAGAAACCTCGCGTGATCTAACGTAGTACCCTGACTGACCTGTACGAGGCAGCCATGTGTGACAGGGCAAATAAAGGGGAGCCACCCCTCCTAAATTTCGTTGTTTGGTACCTGTACTATAGCAATGACAATAAAGACCATTCATTCATTCATAAAGTGCCGAAGAACGAAAAGAAGAAGTCAGCTCACTTCTTGATTGGCTACATTCCATCCACGTCACAGTCGGACTTGCGAGCAGGGTTGCCAGATGGGATTGACATTTTCCACCCTAACCACAGCCTAAAACCGCTAATTCCACCCAAAAAAACGAGCCCATCTGGCAACCCTGCTCGGAAGGAGTCGGGAGTTGCCCACACACACAAGGATTTTTGGTCGTAAGCATTGAACACGTTTGACATTTACGATTGTCGGCCCTGACAATTTTCAGAGCTGATTGTCGGGAGAGATTGACTCTTAACACACCTCACACCACAGGATAATCTTATAGGATAATCTTTAGAGCCATTCGATAATCGGGCGTTTTCTGTCTTTGGTCCGAAGGGGGAAAATCGGCCCGAAATCGGCCAGATTATCTTTATGTGTGTACCCGGTTTAACATGGGCAGGAAATAAAGCAGCAAGAGAAAAAACAACAATGACCATTCAAGAAAGTAAATGTTATCAACAAATCAAGAGCAAAGGAAAGTAGTACAAATTATAAAGTAAAGACACAGAGTAAAAAGCAAATAAAAAGTTGCAAAGCTTAAGTTCAAATGGCTATCTACATCGATAAATTCGTGAAAGTACAGGCAGAGATTATTAGGGATTATTATGGAGTAATATTTCATCTTCAATCATCGTCATTGCTGAGCTTGATGAAGGTGTTTTTAGAGGAGTGATAGATAGGATGTAGCCGTTTTTTGCTGCGATGCTCACCATGTCAAAGGTGAAGATATGTGAAATGATTGAAGTCTTGTCGTTGGTGGAGAGGATGTCTGGTGGGATAATCCTCGTAATTACACGTGTATTCATCTGAAATGTTTGTGTCTTGCCGTCCATTACCTCCAAACTGAGGGTACCTCTCCACTGCTGTACAAGTTTCGAAGTCTTATAAAAACATTTTGCACAATGCGCATGATGTCATTGCTACTGCAGTGTTATCTCTTTTAGTATGTGATTCTGTGGGCAGGTATGTTCAAAGCTTATGCCAGTACTGTCCCCCACACCACATTTGGTGTCGTGTGTTATTGTTTGAACATGAACATTCCATGACAGTCTAGACCAGGGGTGCTCATTACGTCGATCGCGATCGACCGGTCGATCGCGAAGGTAGTGTGGGTAGATCACACGGCATTGAAAAAAAAAAATGAAAAAAAAAAGGTTTAAAAAAAAAACATTTCAATATTTTTTTTAGAAAAGTAGCCGGGGACGCCTCCCGTCTGGACCACACAGGAGAGGGCATCACTCAGCCCCGCGCCGCCTCACAACACACACACACACACACACACACACACACACACACAGACAAGCACACACACACACACACACACACACACACACACACAGACAGACAGACACAAGCACACACACATGCACACACAGACACACACACACACACACACACACACACACACAGACAGACACACACAGACAGACAGACACACACACACACACTCCGCCGCCCGGAGACGTCGATGGCACCTGGCTTGGCACTGGCCAGTCTGGTGTAAACCACTCAGAGCTCCTGAGTTAATGTTAATGTTAATGGACTACCAGTGTGAATATTTGTTATATAGTTTAATAAATCTCTTCTTTGATTTTGAAACAGTGTAGCGTGGCCTTAATTTGTTATTATTACAGTACATTTTTGTGTTCGCAGCAATGGCAATATGTTTTATTTGGTTGGTAGATCTTGTTGAGCTGGTAATTTGAAAAGTAGCTCACAAGCCTAAAAAGTGTGAGCACCCCTGGTCTAGACAGTTATTTATGAAACAATAAATGGACAATGGCCAAATGTATATAAAATCACGTAATTTCATTACCATCTATCCTCTGTCCTCTCGTATTCATAAAAGATGGTGGAAGGTGGGCGCGAAGCAAATTTTTTTTACGTGACCGCCAGCCCCTTTTTGGACTGTATTTTTAATTATTATTTAATTTGAATAGGCCTAATTTAATCTTTATTTTGTTTATGCTTTGTTTTTTTTATTGATGAGTATACATGTTAAATTTGATGTAAAAAAAATATGTTTTATGTAATAAAGAGGCATGGTTTACTTCATAGGTTGCTGTTATTACATTACCTGGGTCACAACAGTGAAACAATTATATTAATCGCAATTATTTCTGAGATAATTAATTGTACAGCAAAAAAGAAAAAAGGACATTAACCTACATGACACATTTTTAAACAAGGAAAGTACTGTATATGCATGGCTCAGTCCTGTTGGACGGAAAACACTTATTTCTGGAAGATAGGCCTATTCCATAATGACTTATTGATTCGGCACATACTGTACCAACACAGCCTTGCATCAACTCTGGGTCCTTCAGGCGCACTCATAGAAGATGAGCAGATACACAATACAGTGTCATCAGTTCACACACACACTTGTGTAATGTCTATTAAGATGGAGTGACAATGAATGAATAATGCCAAGCATCCCACAGTGGCAGTGGGGGACCCCATCAGTGGGAGACTGTTTCCATTGAGCGTATTGCTATCTACCTCCCATTAATAATGCCCCTGACCCAGTTTCATGCTGTTTAGCATCCTGGCTCAATAGGAGGTCAAATGATGGGGATGTTACATGTTTATCCTTCCCCATCTGGGTTCTCTGAGATCCTCTTCTCAAACCTATAGGAGCTCTCCATAACAGGAGGGGTGGGGTAGCACACCTCATCTCCCTAGCCAAAGAATAACAACTAGCTGAATGATGTCGGCAGCCATTTTGTGCCAGGATGCTCGACACACAGTGGGTGTAAATGGAAAACCCCAGGAACCCCAGTAACTGGGCTGTAGGTGGTCTTTGAGCTCCAGATGGTGAAAAGCCAGGCCGATCAGCTGAGACTATCAGATGAAGCAGGTCTAAAATGGCTGAATGTGCCTGCCTCTCCTGTGACCCTCCAAGGACCCGCTAGCTGGTAGCCAATCAATACTCACTAGTGAAAGCAACACAGTGTTACGGGGGGGTGGATGCATCAAATAAATGCATATTTAAGAACGAAACAATGCAAAACAAATACCTAACTGCTGAAAAGGACTCAGACATTAATTTAAATTATAATCATGGAGAATTGTAATTACCATATGGGTCTTTCTGCAAGGCAGACAAATTTAACAGCTTCCCTAGGCGCTGTGTGCATAAGGGTGGCAGAGTCATGTAACAGTTCATTCCCAGAATACATCATTTCTGTGAATTCTCTCTCTGTAAGTCAGGACGGGGTCAACCTATGCACCTGTGTTACTATTTATTAGTAAAGCAAAAAAGACAAACTGCCATGAGCCTGATAGTAAATGACAGTTAAGAGATTTAAACCAATCCCTCCATCTTAAAGAGGAAGCGGAAAAGAGGACAGGGCACATTCTGACTTGACGACTGACATGTTCTGGCATGCTGTGCTCAATTTGCTTGGCAGTGGCTGCTTGTAGGTTGGGAACGACCGGGCCATAGCACAGGTGGCAAAGATCTCAGTGGCTGAGGTTCAGCACTACAGGCTAAAACTAGCATCTGACCACTGCAGTATTCTCTCCACAAACAGCTGAGCTTGTTGCAGCCACAACACAGGACGCAAAACATCTCCAAAACAGAGGCCATGGATACAGTACACACTAGCACAAGCCTTCTAAACCCCTCATCCTTTAATTCAAGAAAACAACCACCACAAAAAACAGACTCTACAAACAACTTTTGTAATATCCATTTGCCAATGGATTGGATTTTTCAGAACAAGGCCAAGAGTTCACTTAACCTTGAGATGGAATCAAACCAAATATTTCTTCATTCGGCCCAAAGGGAGAGCTAAACAGGCAACGACAAAGTATAACCCTATTCATAGTACCAGTTTTATTTCATTAGGTGAGTCATTACTTTGAGAGTAATTATTGCAACTCTAGGGGGAGGCAAAGAATTCCCACTGACGAGTTCTCCGTTTCTACTCAGCAGGCCATTCACGTAGTTTTCCCTTTTACTGGGTGAGAGGAGAGAGAAAAAACACAGGAAGACACAAGAACAATGCAGTGAATATAGGACTGCAGTCAACGACAGAGGCTGCACAACACATTAGGTAATCTGTTATGACAAGCCTTTATGTGGCCAGTTCCCCTCTGTTGCAGACAATGACCCTTTTCACAGAGCCTTACGGTACCCCCGTTATGATTACTTTGCCACTTTCATAAAAAAGGAAACTTTCTATGGAGAGGCGATTGAGTTTCAGAGTGACTGCACTCAACAGCCCAAAAAAATCCTGCAGGACCAAGGTTTACATTGTCTATGTAAACAGGTCATGAAAGCAGAGTTGGTTCGATTGTAAAAAAAACATGTTATCTTTACTACAGTTGTAAAATGCCACAACTCAGATCCTGGGGAAATGTTCTCTGCAGGAAGCCACTTTCTCTCCGTAACAGTAGAAATAAACAATGATTTCTACATGAGAAATCATCAACCTGTAAAGTGGGGGGTGGGGTGTAGAGAGACAGTGGATATAAGGTCAGTGTCAGTAGGGTTGTCTGTCTCTAAACCACTGGGAAAGAGTAGTGGCCCAGCCTTAGCCAGCTGCTCTAGCTGAGAGTGCTGTCTATTTATACAGCACCAGATGGCCACTGGTGCTTCACATGCCGACAGACTGTCAGTGACAGGAAGGAATGGGCAGATTTGCCCAACCTTTCCACCACACTCCTG
This sequence comes from Nansenia antarctica, assembly GCF_963989245.1. Lineage (NCBI taxonomy): Eukaryota > Metazoa > Chordata > Actinopteri > Argentiniformes > Microstomatidae > Nansenia > Nansenia antarctica. The sequence goes on from NC_137676.1 coordinate 45,751,259, forward strand.
TAGCCACACCTGACAGCCCTCCAAAACCCACAGACACTGCTAGCACACTGTGCTAGTGGCCTCTGATATTGCCAGCGTACGCAGACTTGCTGAGGCCAGGGAGACAGCTAGACTATAGAGAGGCTTCTAGAAGCTCTGAGAGAAAACATGCAAAGCCAGTAAGGTTTCATTCACAAGCTCCTCACAGCCCTGAAACCAGAGAGGACATGTTAGCCAAATGTTAACCACAGGTATCCCTCCCTCAGATATCTAAGAGGATGATTGTACCCAACAACTAAACATAAACTAATAAAACATGTTATACTTGCCAAACAAACATCCAACAAATAATCCATGTAAATTAACATTGGCTACCGATGTCGTACCAAAAGCTTGGCCATCTGTCATCATGACATTAAGGAGATGTTATGTATGAGTCTTCAGCTGTTTTCACAGCTCTAGGAGGCACATTCTCATCAAGGTGGTGCAAAGAGGATATCTACATTGCTGCAGGTGTCCTCCTCAAAGGTCTTTTTCCAAACACTTCCTGTGTCATGAGACCTACACAGTAACACAGTGTCGAGAGGCTCTGGAATGTTCTGCCCTAAAAATAACTATTCAATTCAACCGCTTCAAAAGCTATTTTCAAAAACGACTTATCAAAAGTCAATGTATACTTATCAAAAGTATTATTTTCATTACAAATAATGGAAGAAATAATGATTTGCCTATACTGACATTTGTATCATAAAAATATAATTTCCACACATCGGAACTACATTAATAAATTGAACTATCTTTGGCATCTTTATCTTCAAATAGTTCACGGCCTAGGGAATCTAAACCTGAACAAGATATGCCAAGGGAATTCACTCAGCAAGACGCAGTGCACCTCCAAGATAATTCCTGATGTTAAAATTAGTTTTTCCTGGAAAGTAGTGTTGGGCGGTATCAAATTTCTGACACTGTTAAACCGTCCCGAAATGTAACCGTGGTTTACGGTATCAAGACTGTATCATTATTATTTTCACGACAAAAATGTGATGCATGCTCCAGTTTTATTCTCTGAACAACATCAGAAATAGGATAGCAAACGTTAACAACATTTACAACATCTATAAAGCTACAAATATAAAGCTTGAGCGCAAATACAGCAGGTATATAGGCCTAAATTAAAAATAGTGCAAGGACATGACATTAATTCTCCGGCGTCTGTCAACCAAACAGAATGAAATTAACAACAAATCTATGGGCTAAAATCCAGAACAAATAGGCTAAATGTTATTAAAAGCACAGCCTATAGCATCTAGTAGGCTTATCAAATAATAACAAAATAACAAAAACGGCAGTAATGAAAATGGGCATAAAAGCGGATCCTACAATGTTAGGCTATTCTTCAAGAAAAACTTTTTCAGGCTTCAGCCGGGAACGTAACAGACTTACAACTTTGCCAGCTGTGCTGAACACCCACTCTGATGGTGAGCTTCTGGGACACGCGCACAAGTACTTTTGAGCCACCCACAACATCAGTGGAAAACAGCTGACTCCATTTGATTTCCACCAGAGAAGGAGATCTTCGTCTCTGTCAATCACAGGCTTGCGACAATAGGCAGTCATTTCTGATTCTGCTCACTCCTCTTTCACCTTCTTCATGCAAATCTTACACACAGCCTCATCAAGATTTGTTGGCTCGCCCTTGTCATTCGGTCGGAACCCGAAATGCTTCCATATTGCAGCATTTTCCCTTTTAGGGACCAATTCGCTTGCGCTCGCCATAACATTCTAATTCTCAGTTCTGAGGAGAAGCTGTCATGTGACACGTCTTTCTTGACAGGTTATTTATTTGACAAATGACATTGTTTACAAGAAGTTCTGTCATCACTTTCATAGCATCTTCAACCACACAGACAGTGGTGCTGGACAAACTCTCTTAAGGTGTTTATTATATATAGCAATTAATGACGGTTTCGACAAATACTGTTGCTATTTTTTTTTAACACTTGGTATACGGTATAATCGAATAACGATCCAACCCTGGAAAGCTTTCCAAAGCGGAGGCCGATTAAACTGTTCATTAACCCAACCCAAGGCCAAGGCATGGCCTCTCATTCCCAAAATATGTACAAGAACCAGTAGGCATATAGTATTTGCGGTACATTGTAAATTGTACTCTTCTCATTTACAATAGTAAAAGATATGACAGGGAATCCTCAACTTGTCTGAACACTCTTTAGGGCATCAGACTTGACTTTTTCTAAATTCTGTAATATTTGCACATTGATAATGCTGTAAAAGATACATGGAGATAAATGCCAACATGTAGTATTAAACAGATACCACATAGGTTTCTATTTATAAATGAACACAACAGAGTCTAGTGGTCTTAAAATGAGTATAATTTGCTAATGTGATTTTCTGACAAATTTTCACACAAAATTTGGTGGACCTTTCACTCTCTAGTTATGGTCTGTTAATCAACATATACAACACCCAGAATTCATTACTGCAGACAGGCGTGGATACAAGGCTCTTTATACAGATATGGGTGGTACACACTACACACACATCCCCTGACATTCAGTTCTCATAATAGCCATCTATTTTACATTCATATCCCCAGCTCCTCTCATTCTCAGAAAAGGATCAAATGCTTTTAAGGGAAACAAGTTACAAAACAAGTTTAAACTGTGTGTTCCATAAATACAGGAAACACAAACACTGTTTGATGACACGGGTTAACGTCAGATGACTAACACCGTTTATCCAGCATCTTCTCTGCGTAGGACGGAAATGACGAACTGTGCGCACGCGTGTGTGTGTGTGTGTGTGTGATCTCAATTATCTGGAGGGTATTAGCACAGCTGAGCAGCATGAAACAGGTCTATTTTTGCAGACATTGGTTCCAGAGAGAGAGCCAGAGGGAAGAGGATATTCCACTTATTAATTAAGGATTAAAAAATAATATAATGTACTTCCTCATCCCTCCCTCCTTCCCTCCGTTCCTCCCTTCCCATCTCATGAATAATACATGATGAGCTGGTGCCCAACACCGGGCGGGCCGTGCCTGGACTACTAAAGTCTCCCACTAGTCTCCGCATTCAGATCCTCATCTAAGAGAGGAGAAGAAAAAAGGTCTGGAAGCAGCACTGTGCTGGGTCTGAGCTCAAGCAAAAACACATTCAGTTTTGAATGTGGGAAAGTCCAGCAATTCCATTCCAGCCTTAGGTAACAAGCCAAACTCTAGAGCAATTCGAAGCATTGTGACCTCAGAACAAACGCACCATTATCTGCCTTTAACTGCTGCTTGCATTATCGAGACGGAGACAAATGGAGATGGATGTGGGCCTGGAAGACATGACAGGAAAATTCGCTCATTACATAAAGAGACCATTTGACCAATGTCTATTTTCGGTTGGCTACAAAGCCAGTATACAGTATACATACAGTATGACATGTTTGCTAGTCATATAGTAATACCATGAAAATGAAAGTGTCTGTCCTCTAGGACTCTGTCCCTTTCTCTGCAGTGCCTTTAATTATCCTAATTCAGATTTTAAAGAATCTGAATTAGGATAATTACTTATATTAAATTACTTATATTACTCAAATTACAGATGCCTGCAGTTAGATATGAGCACACTTTTCGGATACACACTTTCTTGATTCATCTCCTAACTCAGACTAAACTGCATCCAGAATGCGATGAGAGGAAATTGGACAGTGACTCCTCTGTTATGTAGAGAGCCTCTCCTCCAAGCCCCCTCTCCATCATTTGATTATGCATCGCCATAAAACTGGGACACGTCTTCGGGTTGGGTGGGATTGAATTTCACAGGACTAATTTTGTATTGTACTATACTACCTTTTAAGGGGCAGGAGGGGGAGGTTTGGATTTTGGCCTTTATCTCTAGTAATATTAATAAACCTAATGGATTTCTGTTATGTCTGGTGGCCAGCAGCCAATAGAAACACTTTCCTCTAGGAGCAATTTCCAATAAACATCCATATTTCCCCATCAAAGAAGAGAGGCAGAAGACATACGACAAACAAAACAACAACAACCTCTAGGGTCCCGTCATGAGCACGGAACCTCTTCTTCTTAGCATGACAGTGGATGTGCCTCACGAGTTTCTGAGCCTGCAGCGGTAACAAAAATCCCATCATTGGTGGCTGGGCGCCTGCGATGCTGTCTCACGCTCTCCTGCACGTGATGGGTGCTCGCTCGTGCACGGCTTTCATAGTCTCTGCTGCTGCTGCTGCACCCCCCCCCTCCCCCACCACGGCTAGCTACTCTCCCCTCACGTCCCTCATCTTCTGCAGGAAGGAACACAGAAACACAGCCCTGTGCTCTCTCTCACACACACCCAACACCCAGGAAAGCCACACAGACTCAATTACTGGAGGGAACTGATAGCAGGCTAAAAATACCGTGAGGTGCTCACAAATTCACAAATGTCCTCTTTTAAAGGTGAGAAATTAATAATGGCTCCCTGGTTCATCATCATGCAGACATAGATAGTGTGATCAAGAGCTCTCATTTAAAAATGGAATGTGTGAGATATGGCATTTTGATAATAGAAAAATAACATTATAACATATACATACGGTAATAACATTTTGTTGAATGTCAAGGTTGCAGGATGCAGTCTTGATGCGGTTAAGGGAAAGGGAGGGCCAGGTTACCCTATAGGCAGGTGTAGCAGCTAATAATGAGTAAATACAACTAATATCATTATTCCATATTATACAACAGATAATTCTGGTCCATTGTCTCTATTGGTCAGTTTGCGTTCCAGCCGTGCAAATATCCATGATATACGCACGGCTAAATGGAATCTTTTCATATTACTCCGCGTTACCATTATCGAAGTTACATTATTACCGTTGCTTAGCAACCGATAAACAACTGTTCACTTACAATAAAACATAGTTACATTAATTAAAAGTTGTCTTTCTTTTGTGAAATATACATAGATAAATGTGTACAATGTAACCGTTGTACTTCGCTTAAATGTACAAATTCCAAATTCCAGCCTTGAAATTCCAGTCGTCAGATGATGATCGTGTAAAGTTTATTTTCGGGATTGTGTCATGAATTCGATTTGCTTTATCCAATTGTAGTGAATGATGCAAATGTAAATAGTTCTCATGTTTTGCATGTTTCCATTAGTCATGGTCATTCAAGGCAAAGACATCTGCCTAGATAGCATCTGAAACCTACTGAACTTAATAGTTTGTTTTCTCTAAGCGAAATGTACCACTTACTCCCTTTGAGGAAAATTCCAGCATGAAACAGAACTTTACTTATCCATCTTATTAATGTCACATGTCTTAAGCTTTACCACACAGCTGTGGCACATCACTTGAGCCAATGATGTCATCATTGTCTATCCATGTACAGGGCATCTATAGTTCGACTGACCATTACAGGATTTGTTTTGTTTTTTGGGGGGGTGCATTGTTGCATGTTCTATCAAAATGGGTTTAGCTCAAATAAATACAGTTAGGCTATTTTGAATGTCTTGTCATTGTGTTATTTCTTTCAGTTTATGTCACTGTGATGAAACCAGAGAGCTGAAACAATCGTTTATCACCTCACCCTGCTGACATCTAACACAGCAAGCTGTTATTCCTGGCATGCTCCTTCCTTTCAAAACACCAATTGATGACATGCTAATGACCAAGTAGTCAAAGCTTGATGTTTATTTGATAGTTGAGAAAACAAAATAGCAATAACTTCTTGATTGAAATTCTGTCCGTCCTTTGATGAACAGTATGTGGCTGCACTGTTAGTACTGCTTGATAAATGCAAATGCTTAGTAGTATGCACACCAACTTATAAACCCTATATAAAAAGGCAACCTTTCATTATGTAAGGTGTCAACACATTCTGAAATCATGTGTATGTGTGTCTTAGATAAACAAATGGTGAATGGAATCATCAGACACTCTGCAATGGCTTCCATCAATCATTACAAGATGTGTTATTGATCACGACAGGCAGGCGTGGTTGCTAGGTAGGCCTGATGCAGTCTTAGTGCTCCGTAAGATCCTATAAGACTTTCCAGGATACTCCATGGAGACATGTGAGTGTCTGCTTTTCGAAGAGTGCGAGAGTGTGTCCCACTCCAAACAATGACCGTGTGGGATCAGGCCTGGTGAGGAATGTAACACCCTGAGTGGGTATATGTGCACCTGTGAGGGCCAAAGGGATTACTGTGCCTAGCCTGGCCAACCCAGACGATCTGGCGGATTACTGGCCCTAATCAGGTCAATCGCCCCCCATCTACAGAAGACTCAATGGTAAGATGACCTTCCCTACTCCAACCCTCTCTCTCCCATTCTTGCCCGAGCTTATCTCGTCACTGCTCTCTCTGTGACTTTCAACCACCAACTTCTCAATTTTGGTGCAGATGGTTTTGATTGACGTCTTTGTCATCCTGGTTACAGTAGGTCTCTTTCGGTCTCGCTGATTATATTGCTCAGTCGATCGCTGGATGTTTTTTTGTAAGGTCAATTTGGACATCCACTTTGCTGACTCTAGGAAAGTAAATAGAGCAGAAAATTGTATTCTATGACCTCCAAATGTTTACTGTAAATTTAACTTGGAATTCTTTAATGCTTCATCTAATTCCTATACTTTACTATGTGGAAGCATGAAGGGACTATCGTCAATTAATGGTTTTCAATATGGACATATAGATACAACTCCATTGCATGTTGAGAATGATTGAATATCAGCAGGTGTGGCCTGGTGTGGTCCAGTAGTCTAGCACTATACAGTACTCAATATGCCCATGTCGGCATGGGTTCGAATCCAGCCCATGTCCTGCTGACATAATCTCCTCGTTACTTTCCTGTCTTTCTCTAAAAATATATATATATGAGTGGGACAGTCCCACCCCCAACAATTACCTTTGAACATTAGCAGATATCCTCCATGATGAAACAGATAGACTATGAAGCAAAGCACCCAAAATATATGAATCCCGTCAAGCACATCTAAAAAGGTTAGTTCTATTACATTTAGCCTGGTGCGATAGCACAGCATCGGGTAAGAGGAAGAACATAACACATGGGTTACATAAGACAAAGAGACCAGTGTAAGCAAATCAGGGTCATAAAGAAGGGAGAGCTATGGTCTCCTGTGATTCCTACACACATCCAGTGTACCAATGCCAGCACCGGCTACAGCCCATCGCATCATATCGCACTAATTACATTTGCTCTGGTATGTCTAACAGCCTCATCTGAAAGAGACCGTACTACTTCCACCCTGCCTGCATAGGCCTTGAATTCATCTCATGCACACTGTATGATCAATTTAAACACACACACACACACACACACACACACACACACAAAACTTGAGGCAGTGACAACAATAAGGCGAGTGTCACTGTCCAGTCCACACAGCGGTCACACCAGGGATATCCTTAAACACCTTAAATCAGTCAGGCCTCTCAGGCCACTCTCTGAGTCTCATTCAAACAATAAAAGAAAAACATATTTCAAGGCTGGCAAAAATACATTTGACTATATGTGACCACAAAAAAGGCAACATTCATTCCCATAAACATAGAAATAAGTTACAACCGCATCTTGATCAAAAACAAACCACTGTTGGTTCAGTGTATTGAATAACGGTCAGGAAAAGGGTACTACAGACGGTCTACAGAAAGGGTATCTTATCTCATTGCCTGTCACATATTGTCTGGACTTGTGTGTGTGTGTGTGTGTGTGTGTGTGTGTGTGTGTGTGTGTGTGTGTGTGTGTGTGTCATAGGCTAAGATCTCTAAGCATCCTAATAAGACAGCATTCTCAGCATACCATCTGCAATGGAGTCCTGTTCAAGGGGTGGGCTGCCTGCCAGGCTCCCATTCTGCTCTGCAATCTGCCCATGTGATAGGAGTAGAGTAGGCACTACTGCAGCTTCCTCTCTCGCTCTCTCACTAACCCCCAAAACACTGCTGCACTACTGCAACTCTGCTCTGCTACAAACCACTAGGCTCCTATGACACCTTCCAGTGTCATTGTCATAAAGAAACATACCAGGCCAATGACCAGCCAAAAAGACTAAAGATCACACACAAAACTCAACACAAAACTCTCCTTTGGAGAAGTTTAATCCTTATGAAGTGAAAGCGAGGATGGTATTGAGTTCAGTTTCTCCAAGATGGTGCATGCATAATGTCAACTAGGGACTGTTATTATTACAATAACTCAACAAACCAAATGCAAATAAAAACCTGTTCATAGAACAGGTTTCTAAAATGGACCGCTACTATGTAATTTGCGATCCTCGTCAATGCATGGAGGAGTTACATTGCCTGACGAAGATAGTATTCATCTCTTGAGGGTTTTAATGTAACATTCGACAGCGGGTTGGAGGTTTAAACTAGCCATTTAAACTGACTGGTGACTCAGTCACACGTGGTGCGGCTACAAGCAACATGCTGGACTCCCACTGACATTGTCTGGTATTTAATAAAGGTCTTAGATTAGTCTCAGTTACATTACGAAACAAAACAAGACGAAACACTCCAGAGCTTATTACTCTTTCAACTAGTTTAATGTCAGTGCTAACATGATACTGCTGTGCTGTCAGATAGACATAACATTTGACCAGAATCCATGATGATCCACCTAAATCATTGATTCCTATATGTTGTTGGATGGGGACACATCTCATCAGACACAACAACTGAATACCAATTATGGTCATTTTATGTTTGCATTCCTCTACATCTACTTCAAATGCTGCAGATATATATACTAAATTATGAAAATAGTCACAATTACAGAGGTTTAGATAACATTATGTTTAGATAACATGGTTTCTTACATACGGTTAGATCCAAACTCTATGCTGATGAAACCAATTCAATGTACCCCTGAATAAAGACCAAAGATAGATTAAAACAGTTATAGCTACCTCCCATGTCACCTTCTTAAAATAATTATACTGTCCTTCAATGTGCACCAAATGGCTGTGTGGAACATGAGTTCTGAGTATTTACATCAATGGGGTGATGCCATAACAGTGATTAACACTACTGACAACATGCCCAGGTTACTAGTGTGATAATAATGCATGTGGTATTAGGATCAACAGAAGGCGACTGTATGAAGTGACCCCCCTGGTCTTAAACAATGACTAAAACTCAGCATTTTTGTCACTGAAGCTCCTCAGACAGCAACCTTTTTCAAAAGAAGAAACATTCCCTCAGTAGGGCTTTTATTCCTGTTCTGACCATTTGTCTCCCAGTGTAATCCATTTAATTAGCTCATTCTACTGTCTTCAGCGTAGACACTTAAGGTAGACCCTAGATGGGCCATGTGGAAAGCAGTATTCATATTTGTGGCTTATATGAAAATAATTTGTGTGCGCACACAAGAGTCATGGCTACTTACTGGTGGAGTTGCCTTGCATCTGAATAATGCATTTTGAGTCCTTGCTTATTTCCCTCGAATTAAATGGACGAACCCGGACAGCGACTTTAACAGCCCCAGACATTGTTGCAGTTGAGGACTTTCTCCCAGTATGATTCCAATAATGTCCCTCCTGAGGAAAGAATAAAATAAAATGTTATTTTCTAAACTCACAACAACATTTACAAACAACTATAAGAGTTGACATGATTACAACTTGCATATTAACATGGAGTTCACAGGTTGTATTTGTAGATTTGACCTGGACTCAGCATAGTGAAGATGTAGTGCAGAGGTGTTGAATGATACAATATTTCCCTCACATAAAACTAGCTGGTAAGTCTACCACTGCTTCATGTCTCAAGTGGTTGTCACAAGAGTTATTAGGGGGTCTTATACATGAAAGGCCCAAAAAAGCATCTTCAATGGAGATTTGACATTCAAATCGTGATTTAGTCCAGGACAAGTCTTAAGCCTTGTCTGTGAAACAGTTTGAGTCATACCAAAAACATACATTTAAACCTGACACATACCGGTAGATTTTGTAAGCAAGCAATTGGTAGTAGGCCAATTCCAATCAGGCATATGCACTGACAACGAATACTTTTTTTTTTTTACATTGAATTAATATACCGTTGCCTCACTGAAAGTTCACATTCCTCAAATTTCAAGTAATCCCACTATTTGTAAAATAAAAAATAAAAATAAAAAACAGGCGGCAAACACATCCGACAGCCTGTTGTTATCTGTCGTTTTTATATTTGTTGAATTAATCTCATAAGAACAATACCATAATCATTATGTAGGCAAGATAATAAACATTAGAGATAAAAATCTGATGTTTTTGTCATGTGTCCTTGCAGTCAACCATTTGCTAAGGCATACGCCCATGAAATTCTATCTCCCCTATTTGGTAAAGGCTCCACTAATGACAGAGCCACTACCATGGGCCCACTAGACACATCTGCACCTCTGGAAAACTCGACCATGGATAGAAAACACGTCCAATGTTATATTAGATGTGTCTGGTCAAACCAAGCGCCAGCAATCCTGCTGCTAGCTCGATACATTGTCGCAATGCTTTGGATGGATTGTATGGAGGGGTATTGCAACAATGTAGCAGGCCTAATGTAAACTGATGCAAACATATTCTGTTTCCACGTAAGTCACTAAAATCAGTTGGATTCACGCTGGTGAAATCAAACCCACTGTCAGCCTATTCATATCATGAAACATCGGCTATCTGTCGGCACGGCGGGCGTACATGTCGCAATTCGCAGGGCTGATTCCAAACCTCTCACGCGCATTTTGGTCCACAATGCGATGGGCTATGGCACATTTGGTCGAAATCATATCGACCAACATAAACTTACTTCACCAAAGCAAAACGGCATAGGCTACACATTACAACAACAAAACACCACTATTGGTCAGACTTGCAAACGGCCTTCTTTATGACCCAAAACGACGTTTATCAAACACTAGCTAAATATTGATATTAGATGTGTTCATAAAGCTGCACAGGCCTACACAGAAGGGGGGGGGGGGGGAATGCAGGGGGCATACGTTGACTTACTTTTGCAGATCCACAGGAAAACGACTACACCATATAAAAGCAGCGAAAATAAAACGATAAAATTAAGTGTCTAATGAATGTGGTTCATCAGAATTTGCTGGCAAAGAAACGGTCGAAACGTCCACTTTCATTCAAAACACCCATTGTAGCAGTGTTTCAGTCTCCACCAGATAGGCTTCCACTGCATTCGGTGTTTCCTTGGCGAGGTTATTTTCCAGTTCAGATGAAAGGCGGTCGTATGTCTATCTACAAGCGAAAAAAGGAAGGGATAGAATGCCTTGATTTACTGAAAAGATTACGTCAACTCCCTTTCGACTACTCTGACTGTCAGGTTGATAAACCAATAGAATCAGACTAACCATGAGCAATGTGTTGGAGAGCCAATGGAGATCCACAAAACGCGGTGGGAGTGACTATAGGCCGTGACGGCATACTGCAGGACTTCTCACCGCTCCCCTGTCATTGCCACAGTATCATAGAGCGCCACCTAGCAGGAAAACTGTAGGCTATTACAGGATTTTAGTAATATATAAGTAATTTATAGAAAACGCCAGTTTCAAATTCCTCATATTAGTTCACAATTGTATGAATCATTTGAATTATTGTGTTCATTGAACAGAGTAATCATGTGACCTGGTTGAGTCTATTGGCATTAAAATGCAGGTGAATGGAAAGACAGGATGTCAGTATATTTCAATGGTGTGTGTGTGTGTAGCAAGTTCAGTCTACATTTAGACAGTAAGTACAGAATCTTAACAGATATTTGAAAGACTCTCTTTATCAATAAGTCTTGTGCATAAATAGGATAAAATGTAACTCAATCACAGCTTCATAACCCCCATAACTGGCACCTGACACCTACAGGCCTGGGGACTGCTTGCACATACGTTTTGTTATCAAGCCATTGATAAGCAAACACAGCTCATTGTAATGGTTGTTTGATTTTAAGCAGTACTAGCAAATGGTTATAATCAAACTAAATTCCTTGAAAGAACAGGCACAGTTTACAGTACACTTACATAGTTGTATAGATGTTTCTTGTTTATTACCTGTGATTTGCCATAATTTGTTCAAACATGATAGGCTTATGCTATACATTTATGCAAAGTACTGCTACTAGATCTCAATGTTATAATAGTATAGTTCACACTTTTATTAGTGACACCATGACCACACCCCAGTTAGTTGTAAAAGCAATTTCCACACTAGCTGTGAATGTGTGTGCATCATCATTTATTTCAGTTCAAAATCCTGGATTCCAAAACAGGTCTGTGGATAAGGAAACAAATTCCTGTACAGTTAAGTTACAGTAAGGTCAGCAACCTGGGTTAAGAACAGTGCGCTTCGAGAGACCATCTTGAGGTGGGAGATGTCGATGGTTTGAAGAAAAAGGACGTCTACCGTAGGTGTGGCTCCTATCGTGTTTCCGGTGTTCATGCTACAATGATGCGTTACATTCTCTCGTGGTCTTTCAGCTCCATCATAGGAGGTTAGTCCATGAGGCGCTTAGGAGGTTCTCAATTTTAGGCCATGCACATAGAAAGTAATTCACTCTTATCAAAGTCAACAGGGAGAAACAAAAATGAAACTAACCGTTATTGTAACCAACCATACAGATTCTGGTAAACTGATGCTTCACTTTTCCACCAAATTAAGCCAAAATTTACTTTTGGTTGTCTACAAGACAATCTAGCGAGTTTATTTCAAGCTACATCTTTAAATACATAATCTCCCTTTCCAAGCATTGTCATCAGACAGCACAAGTCGTGCATCAGTTTGTAAACTGTATGGTTATGAGCAACAGTATGTGGACTAATTCAAGCTCTTCAATGTTTAGCCTTGAGTCTTATTTCAAGTTCCATTAACAAGACGAACATTAGTCCCCCAGTCCCAAATACTCAATGTTTCACAGTCAACCCACCCACCCGCCCCCCCATCATATAACTGAAATGTATTAATGAAGCTGACGTACATAGTCTTACAAAATTGTTGAAAAAAAAAAAAAAAATCATAAAGCAATTGAATGCATCCTGCTGCTTGACCTGGCTGTAGGCTGTGAATACTGCTCTATCTTGCAGCATTGTATGCATTCGCTCCATTAAATATATGTATATATGTAGATATATACACAAAGTCATGAGCAAAAAAACGTTTAAAAGTCTTAACTTTATTATGTTTCATTTTAGAGCCAAGGACCTTCAGACAAGGCCCAAGAAAAAAAAGGATAAAGGGGAGAAAAATCAAATCAGGTTTCTTTCTTTTTTCGTCTTTTTTTTTTCCCTGTTCTTGATGGTATTGAATTCAGGCGTGGTGGTAACATCCCTTACTGGCGGTCAGTGGGGTAAGGTTTGGAGGGTGTCACTAGAGGAAACGGCCCCCTTGCTTCTCTCTCATCCACACCTGGATCCTCTCCTTCAGCTCGGGGACTGTGACACAAAAGTGCAGATGAATATGAGTATGTTCATAAGCTAAAGGATTTTTTAGGTTCAGTGGGTGCAAAATAAAATGAAAAACAGCTAGTAGACAATCAGAGCATGAGATCAAAAGACTCTTACACAAATGACACACTCCCCGGAGTTAGAACTAATGTTTGCCAGCTTACTGTACATTACAAATTACAATCACAAGAGGTGTGTGTTTAAGCTGTGTACCTGACTCCAACATGCTCTCAGTGAGCTCCTGTCTGTTGAAGGGGTCAGTGGGAGAATTGAGCAGGTGGCGGAGGATGATGGAGCGGTCCATGATGTTCCCAGAGGGCAGTATCACAGGGTCAGTCATTAGAGTGTCCATCAGAGGGTCTAGAACGAACGAACAAACAAACAAACAAACAAACAAACAAGCAAACAAACAAACACACACACCCACACACACACACACACACCTTAAATTAAACTCACAGAACTCGCTTTTGGCTTCAGGCTTAGTTGCATAATGTGCATATGCATGTACACCAATAGGACAATAAACATAAAAGAATAACAGAAATGAAGCAAATAAAATAATAAATACATTATAAATGTAAATAAATACATTTTCCAGAAAAGCTTTCAAGGAAATACATACAATTAATTACTCTTTTAGATTATTTAATTAAAAGCTGTGTCCTATATTGAAATGTTGAGAAGTTGCCATGGAGGGTTTTACATGTTGCACATTTAAAAATAAAACCTGTGTGGGTGTTTTTAACTCTGCATGGTTAGTTGACACCTCAGTGTCTTTTACCGCACACTGTTTGAGTGCCGTGGGTAGGGGTGACATATCTGGAAATCAAAGGAAGTATGTAGGCCACATTCCCCTCCTAGATTATATTAGGTCTGTGGTTATAGGATAGCCTGGTCTAAGCCGTCTGTAAGACCTCCATTACACACAAATCCCTCGCAAAATGTCCGGAATTTTACTCAGGCTGGTTCTTCAGTTACTTACCATCCTCATCAACTGACTTAGGATCAGCTCTGCTATCTAATTCTCTGGCCTTACCTATTACGATCAAAACCCCAGACCAGAGGCATATTCATTTTGGATTATCAAGACTTGTAGATAGAAATGCAAGGTAGAGAAAAGAAACATCTCTTGTGATGTGGAATATACAACTGTATTCTCTATTTTTATCACAGGTCTACGAGCAAAATAATCCTTTTAACAGAGTTGCAGGGGCCTTGCAGTTCAGAAACACTGACAGACTTGCCTTTGAACTCGTCAGGGGCATCACTGTAGTCCATTTCGGACTGAGAGTTCCGGGCAACTATCTCCTCCACCTTCTCCGATAGCAGCTTGAATTTTTCAATGGCGATGGTGGACTTGATGCCAGCTTTTTTCATCTTGGAAATTACTTCTTCAAAGAGCTCTCGGCTGTATGATCGCTGGAGGAGAGAAAAGAACATCATGTTAGCTTGTAAGGAGACTTTCTCCAATAGGCCGGGTTTCCATTCCCTCTCTGTGTCACTCTCACAAATTGACATTACTAAGTTCTTTATTTAGCATTGGGGGGTTTCTTGATGCCAACCTGGTCGTCCGCGATGGCCTTGGCGAAACGGGCACAGTCGAGCTGCAGGTAAATGTCTGTCAGCTGGTCAAGGAGCTTCTTGGGCTCAAAACCGTATTTCTCTGGGTTCTCCACCTTCAGGTCCCGACACTTGGGGCCACAAAGCTGCTGGAGGTTAAAGTTCAACATGGCTGCCAGACGAGGCCCCAGCTCCTGGAACAACAGTGAAGAATTCAGTCACAAGGAGCGATATCTAGCGTATTTCTACATTGCCTTACACATACTTATGATGCCATCTCTGCCATGCATTTGTGTGCCTGTAGGCCTACAGTAATGTTTTGTTATTGTCATCAGTGTCTATGGTAAGCATTGGCTGTTGTGTGACACAACGATGACAGGAAGTAAAGATGTTGTGAAAGCTTTCTCCTCTTTCATGAATAGGCTAAGTTTGCTAACAGAGAGCAAAGTTCTATTATACAACCATTTTTCTTTCTGTAGGCTATGATGGTACAGTCGTGTGCAAGTTCTTCTCTCTGTTTAGGCTATGAAAGCATTGTGCAAGTGTGTTTGTCTTTATTCCACTGGACATAGCTGTACTCACAGGCCTGAGAAAGGGCTTCTGGACCTGCTTGGTGAGAATGTGGAACATGTCCACAGTCTCTGTGGCCAGAGCCAGGTAGGAGCGTGACACCCGCTCATCCTGAGTCAGCTGGGACTGACGGGTCTGCTGCTGCTCCTGGACCAGAAAGACAACAGACATGAGTAGAGCCCAAGTGATATTGAATTTTTGGGTCCAATACCGAAGCTGATTTATGGGGGTAAAATTAACTGAATATACATACAAGTGCTGTCAATCTATTAAAAATGTTAATCAAGTTAATCACAATAATATGTAATTAATCAGATTAATCAAGACTACAAGTACACGACTAAAAATTTGAATATCGTGCAAAAGTTCATTTATTTCAGTATTTCAACTTAAAGGGTTAAACTTAGATATTATATAGAGTCATTACATGCAAAGCGAGATATTTAAAGCTTTTATTTGTTATAAATTTGATGATTATGGCTTTCAGCTTATGAAAACCCCAAATTAAATATCTCAGAAAATTAGAATATTGTGAAAAGGTTCAATATTGTAGGCTCACGTGTTACACTCTAATCAGCCAATTAATCCAAAACACCTGCAAAGGGTTCCTGAGCCTTTAAATGGTCTCTCAGTCTGGTATCAGTTCATCTATAAATCCATCATCGGCAAATCCCCCCCCTACCTCTGCTTACTACTGAACTTCTCATCCAGCACACGCAATCTCCGCTCCAACGAATATATCACTCTGGTCCCCCCCAATGTCCGCACCTCCTTTGGCCGTCATTCTTTTCAGTTTGCTGCCCCCACTGACTGGAATGCGTTGCAGTTGACACTAAAACTCACCACTCTAATCGCGTTACCCACTTTTAAACACTCACTTTTAGATGTTGTCTCGGATCACTGCACCTGCTTTTAAGATAACTTCCCCCCTGGTCCCTGCTATCTTTTACATACTGTGTTGTAAGGTATAGATGTTTTTGATACTTTTTTGTTTTATATTGTATATATATTGTATATATTGGGTTGTGTTTTATATCGTATATACTATGTTGTGTTTTGTGTACAGACTTGCCTCTGTTCTGCCAATTGGCCAGATCGTCATTGTAAATGAGAATTGGTTCTCAACTGACCTATCTGGTTAAATAAAGGTTAAAATAAAATAAAACATAGAATTCACAATCATGGGGAAGGCTGCTGACCTGACAGTTGTGCAGAAAACCATTATCGACACCCTCCACAAGGAGGGAAAGCCTCAAAGGGTAATTGCGAAAGAAGTTGGATGTTCACAAAGTGCTGTATCAAAGCACATTAATAGAAAGTTAAGTGGAAGGAAAACGTGTGGAAGAAAAAGGTGTACAAACAACAGGGATGACCGCAGCCTGGAGAGGATTGTCAGGAAAAAGCCATTCAAATGTGTGGGGGAGCTTCACAAGGAGTGGACTGAGGCTGGAGTTAGTGCATCAAGAGCCACCACACACAGACGGATCCTGGACATGGGCTTCAAATGTAGCATTCCTCTTGTAAAGCCGCTCCTGAACAACAAACAACGTCAGAAGCGTCTGACCTGGGCTAAAGAAAAAAAGAACTGGTCTGTTGCTCAGTGGTCCAAAGTTCTCTTCTCTGATGAGAGCACATTTTGCCTCTCATATGGAAACCAAGGTCCCAGAGTCTGGAGGAAGAATGGAGAGGCACACAACCCAAGACACTTGAAGTCCAGTGTGAAGTTTCCACAGTCTGTGTTGATTTGGGGAGCCATGTCATCTGCTGGTGTTGGTCCACTGTGCTTTATTAAGTCCACAGTCAACGCAGCCGTCTACCAGGACATTTTAGAGCACTTCATGCTTCCTTCAGCAGACAAGCTTTATGGAGATGCTGACTTCATTTTCCAGCAGGACTTGGCACCTGCCCACACTGCCAAAAGTACCAAAACCT
The DNA here is from genome assembly GCF_963989245.1 of Nansenia antarctica. Classification (NCBI taxonomy): domain Eukaryota; kingdom Metazoa; phylum Chordata; class Actinopteri; order Argentiniformes; family Microstomatidae; genus Nansenia; species Nansenia antarctica. The sequence goes on from NC_137676.1 coordinate 45,768,749, forward strand.
GGTTAAATGACGATGGGATTCCTGTGCTTGATTGGCCAGCAAACTCGCCTGACCTGAACCCCATAGAGAACCTTTGGGGCATTGCCAAGAGAAAGATGAGAGACATGAGGCCGAACAATGCAGAAGAGCTGAAGGCCGCTATTGAAGCATCCTGGTCTTCCATAACACCTCAGCAGTGCCACAGGCTGATAGCATCCATGCCATGCCGCATTGAGGCAGTAATTCATGCAAAAGGGGCCCAAACCAAGTACTGAGTACATATACATGATTATACTTTTCAGAGGGCTGACATTTCTGTATTTAAAATCCTTTTCTTATTGATTTCATGTAATATATATTGAATTTGGGGTTTTCATAAGCTGTAAGCCATAATCATCAAATTTATAACAAATAAAGGCTTTAAATATCTCGCTTTGCATGTAATGAGTCTACATAATATCTAAGTTTAACCCTTTAAGTTGAATTACTGAAATAAATGAACTTTTGCACGATATTCTAATTTTTTGAGTTGCACCTGTAATCGCAAGTTTAAAATAGTAGTATTTACTTGTATTTTGGAGGGGTGATAAAACAAAAACATGTGCGGTGTTGGAATAAAGAAATGCATGACAAACTGATTAGAGGAATCACATTTTCCATTTATCATAAAATGTAAATGAATCCGTTTTCTTTTCCCACTTTATTATAAAATCTATTAGTTCTGATGATTTCTGAATAAGATTAGAATTTCTTAATTTGCAGAGTAAAAAAGTCTCAAGCTATACAGTCAGAATTGCTCTTAACTGCCAAACCTCAGACTGCACAGATACACCGCACCCGCAACCCACCAATGCTAATCGGTTGAAGCCCTATCGTAAGTAACTGCTCCACCTCAAAGATGAAAGGGAGAAACTTTGTTTCCTCCCGATCTCGAACCGGGGACCTCCGGAGTCTGGAAAAGTTACTCTGAAACTCCCTTAACTTTTCCCCATTCATTGTCATGGTAGACTTTACTATAATGTAAACTCCTCAAAAAAAGTTTGGAAACGTTATTTCGGTCGATTATTCCTCCCCTTTAATAATACCAATTGGTATTATAAATATATAAATAATATATTACTCTGTGACCTCTCTTGTCCAGTCAACATCCGTAACAGTAACAGCAAGCACCAGTAAACAAGTTTACTTGTTTCCTCTGGAAAAACCCAATTACACAGATTTTCTGTACTCTGAACTGTACGTATTTTTCCTGTGACTTTTCCGTACTGACCCTGGGAAGCTGATCCCACTGCTCCTTGTTCTTCATCTCCTCCTGGACCTCGTGGATACGCTTCAGGGACTCCAGGCTCTCATCCAGCAGGAAGGTGGTGTCGTTGATCAGCATGTTGATGTAGCGCACAAACTGCTTCCCAGAGCTACAGGGAAACCCACATAGCACAATGAGAAACATTCACAGCCATACGACCCACCCATATATAGGTGATAGCTAATGACCATGTAGGCTATCGAAATGTATCTTTAGCTCTAGTTGTCATCATTAAAACAATTCTATTCACAAGATAAACAGGACGTTATTGGTGCTCTACTTGTGTGTTTGAATGGAGTCTACTCACTTGAACTCCTCCAGAAAGGTGCCATGGTGGCCAACGTTCTGCCAGAGGCTCTTGAAGATGGTGCTGATATGGTAGCGGATGGTGAACTTGTCGTAAAACTCACTGGTGGCACCCGTGTGCTCCACATCTAGAGAGGGGGGGGGGGGAGGAATCATCATTCAGTCACTCTTACTAGAAACACATGAGGTCACTGGATCTTTAATATAGGACTATATTTGTCAGGATAGCATACCACACTCACTCAATATTTGAAGATAATATACATTTAAAAGCAATTAAAAGCAATACCTGTAGCCCTGTGAAAATTGCAGTTCTGTATTAAGTATTAATGACCACAAAGAAACCGTCCAGAACGACATTTCCCACATGGCTACATGTCAGTCTAAGATATCTGTTTCCCTGTGTGTCTCACCAGTGTAGAACTTCATAAGGGCAGGGACCAGCTGTTTGACGGACAGGGGGTGGTTCTCCATCATCTCAGAGAAGCGCTGGGTGCGTGGCTGCACGGCAGGGTTGGTGACGAACAGCACTTCCACCAGCTTGGCGATCAGGTAGGGGTTCCTGATGTAGTTCTGACTGCAGATGAACACCACCAGGAAGGTGACAATGTCCTGGACACATGGCTCGTACAGGACCTGAGGGGAATACCTGGCAACAAGATGAGAGAACATGCTGGCTGTCAGTCAAAACACTTGAATGATCTGCCCAAAAAATTAAACAGTCACTCATACGATGAGGCCCCTTTGAGACACTGCTGAATGTACTGTCATCATACTCGCTAATACATTCGTTTTTATACTGAATAATATATATATATATTATACTTAACTGTATCATTAATTTTGGTTTTTCTTTGAGATTAGGATGATCACTTTGCATTGAAGTGTAAAATCATGGACAGACAAGTCTGGCTCTGTTTATTTATATGACTACTAGGCTAGCCAATCAAGTTGTGAACTTACTGCACAACAAAAAGCAGAAACTCGGCCACATCTTCAATGTAAAACTCCGGCAGAGCAGCAAAGCCTTTGGGGATCTCTGGATTCAGTGGCAGGGTCATGCTTAAAAAGAGAAAAGACAGGACAAAGGTTTATGTACCATTAAAAGCAAATCACTCATAATATCAGCTATTGCAGATAGACAAGGGAAATAATTACTAAAATAAAACAAGAAAGGAACATCACACTGGGAAGTATTCACTCCTCAAGTGATAATCAGTTGTAGTGTGACTCACTTAGGGTAGGCAGGATCCACCATGCGTAGGATGAGCTGAATGACCATGCTGTAGAACTGCAGGCATCTGCGTAACAGGTTCTCGTCCAGAAGGCCAGCGTCAGCACAGGCTTTGGCGCGTACCAGTTTCTGTAAAAAGCAAATGACCTATACAAAAAGTGTTTCATCCTGGAAATATATCTGTGTTCAAATAAGTTGAATGTTTACTGAAAACATTGATGTGAGGTTTTTAAAAGTAAACTTGAAAAAAGCATTTTCACCACACTTAAATAAATAAATGTTGTATCTTTAAGTTTCTTCACTTTAAATTCATGTTTTGGGTATGTGTATAAGTAAGGGTTGAGTTCAATAATAACAAGAACATAGCGTTTGTCAACCTTGAGCTGGGTTTTGCATCTTTTCAGCATCTCTCTATGTCGGCTGGCCAGGGGCGAGTCCTTCCACTGGCTCTCACTGTTCTTCAGCTCCTCCACCGTCCTGCCAAACCACACAACAGCTTAAATACTCATACCCCAAATTCTTGATGCAACCAAATGTAACAATACTTACTTTACTTACTTAGGCCTTTAAATTCCCTAGGGAACATAGGCCATAGATGAAAACATAACAATACGGATCTCATGTTATGTCTTATTTTTGTATTTACACTCAAAATATGTATGCATTTATACAACAGTTAGTTCCGACTAAGTTATTTGATTAGATAAGAGGCATTCCATGAGTGTTGATATAGAGTATAACAGCACTGGGACTTTTAACTATATGTATCACTCCGCCGCACAGGTGTCTATTGAATTACCGTTAATTAGGCTAGGCTACACTAACAGATGCTGCTTGTGGCCTCATACCTACAACCGAATCACAGCGGTGCTGATGTTCAGTATAACAGCACTCCCTCTCGTGTGATATTGCTTAAATAACAGGGCTCCAGACTAAGCTTTTCATTTGGTGGCACCAGCACATGTTTTGGTCGCACCAAAATGTAAAAAAACTATACCGCTCCACCATCTAGCTAGGACTCCTCCCTGAGCCAGGTCCAACTTCCTCCCTATATTAACTTTTCTCTCCATAGCCACATTAATGGCCCAGGGCAGAGCACCATCTCTAACTGACTAATGAACTAATATTTTGCATGCTCTGTGTGATTCATACAGCTCCAAACAATACATATTTGGCTCTAACACTAAATATTCCTTTGACAGTTCGAGGAGGAAGGTTTAACTCGCAGCACAAAATTGGTCGTTCTGTAGCTTTCCTTTCCCAACATCAATGTAGCAAAGATCGGCAGATAATATTTGTTTTCATGTAGGCCTATGGCTTTCACTTCAGCTAGCTGCAGCAAAACTACAGAAGAATACTTTTGAAATAGTTGTGATTCTAAATGTGACATGTCTGGGAAATGAGCAACAACATTTAGGCAGAGGTCAAGTAAACAGTTTGCAGTAGTAGTCAAAGGCTATACGGTTCGATTAGAACGAGAGGGCTGAATGAAGATCAAACATGTTGCATTGTAAAAACATTATGTTGACCAATGAGCATAGGTTTCGAGGCTTGCACCTGTTTTTTGTCAAACGTTCGTAAAATGAGACTAAATGGTCACACTCTGGAGCCCTGATTTAACCATGGTATTTCATTGGCTGAAGACCATGGAATTACCAGGTTACAACGTAAATCAAATCTTTGATCCTGGGCTGTTTCTGAGTGAATGTGCCCCAATGTATGTATGTAAGTATGTATGTATGCTTGTAAGTATTTATGTATGTAAGTATGTATGTATGCTTGTAAGTATTTATGTATGTAAGTATGTATGTATGCTTGCGTGTACCTGTTGAGCTCCCGGATGGCTCTGAGCCTGCGGATGTAGCGCCTGCAGCCCGGCAGGATGGACAAGTGGTGGGTGTGCAGTGTCAGGAAGAAACACTCAGTTGGGAACTTGGGCTCCGAGAACTTGGATGGATCATCATCTGTCAACAACAACAACAACAAATACAGACATTTTAAATTAAACAGAAGAACATCGAGTCAGAGCTTTTGCAGAGCATAGAGCATATGGCACATTGGAAATAATACATTGCCCACTATCAAGACGCTCCAAGAGTTTAACGCAGCAATGCTTTTTGACCCCTGTGGGTCTGTGGCAGACTTAAACGTTGTATTGGGTGACCATGGATAATGTCAACATATCACCCTCCTCATGACAGCAGTGTTTCCTCTATATGCATTAATTCGTGGCGGGACGCTAGATTTAGGCCGCTTCCAGAACTACATTTCGTTACGATTTAGGGTGTAGTAAATTACAATATGTTACAATGTTGCAATTAACCGCGTCGTTTGTGTTCGCACTGCAATCGAGACTGAATCGCTCTCAACAGGCGCGCGGCGCGAGGCAACGCGCTTGCAAAACAGTTTTGTGAAAATCACTCTCCTCTCTCTCTCTTCGCCCATCGCCGGTGCCTTTAATCCCATATCCTAATCGAAAATGCAACATCATCAGCGACGACTGTGGGTTATTGCATTTACTGCTGTTCTCTGGTTCATGTTCTTATACCAGTGCTCAGTATACAAGTATTTTAATGAACATTCGTAATGTAGTCTCTGATGTTCATGGTCAACTAAATCAGCCTATTTTGTGAAACAAATAATGTTCCCGCTAATGGGTTAACCGAGCAGCCTCGCACCTAACGCTAGCTTCGAACTATTCATAGCATAAACGTTGGTAAATGTCATAAACGACACAGTATTGGCAGGGGGAAAGAAGGGGAGTCAAATTTTTATTGACAACAGATTTACATGCTGGAAAAACATGCAGCTAAAATTCAGGGAACATTTAGACCAGTGGTTCTCAACCTTTTTTGGGCCAGCGCCCCCCTGTCCATTATCCAGGTCTCTTACCGCCCCCCATAAAAAAAAGGCTTTTTTTCTTCCCTGAATATTAATGTTGACTAATATTCTGTGTTATATCATTTAAAAAGCATGTCACTGAATGCCAAATAATGGATTTGATTTAACTGGGCAGTTGGAATATCATTATCATTACCAGAGAGCAGAAAAGCCATGTGAATGTGAATAAAAATGCTGTTTATGAGTGTTAAACAAACTCAGACAACATCAGAGAATACAAACAGACTGTTTTATGATGCTAATATTTATTAATTTTTTATTAGACTTTGTTAACACAGTTCCAAAGTTCAGAGCACTGCGCTCTGGGACCGCTCAGAGATGGGTGCTCTGACTGAAAAGACGAATGTACCTGTAATAACACTGCTGACAGCTGATCAATCGCAAGCAGAGTAGTGGTTTTCTATAGCAACAAAAGACGTTGACAGCTGTTCGGAGTGCTTATGTGTTCGTTTCCAGGGCATCACATGAGGAGCAACATATCACTAAAAAGCGATCGTATATTTTAGTTTGTAAACGTTAAGACGAACACATCGCAATGCTAACCTCAGAATGGCACTAGGGATAACATCCACAACAACACTTAACAGTAATACATTTATGTAATATACTGTAATGAACCTGCGAGGGGAAGATTATTGGTAAGATTATCCAGGTTAGATTATTGGTAAGCGACAGAGAACTTTCCGGACTGGTTTATTACAATACGATCGCTTTTTTGAGATAGGTTGTTCCTGCTGTGATGTTCTGGTATGGTGGTATGGTATTAGCACTCATTTTAACTAAATTAAATAAGCTGTATTGAAAGGAAGCGAACGCATAAGCGCTGAGGGTAGTGTGTATACGCGGGGAGGGAGTATTTGGCACGACAGGCTTACGTCACCGGCGGGGATATGGACTGAGTATCAAAACTAACATAAGAAATATTCTCTCTCGCTTATAGCCAACAATTACAATGAGCCTACAAACTGAAACACATGTCACTCAAGCATAGCCTACAAGGAAAACACTCATAGAAATTAAACAAGACCGTAAATTAAACAACACCTTATCGCTGTTAGATGAGCAACACAAATTAAATAGCCTATTCCTCATAAATCTTCGCCAACTGGCTAAATCCAAAGACAATCAACTATTTACAGTTATATAGCCTATTCCACTCCTACTCGTGTTCATTTGCGGGTGCTATGCAAGAAAAGGATGGCAAGGGTTGAAACATGACATTACAGATGGGATGAACCGGGGTTCTTTCTATCGTAGCATAGTATTGCAATTTCTGCACTGTACATGAACTGTCAAGATTCTTCTACAATGCAGCTTACCCAGACACATTGGAATGGAAACTATCAAAAGCTCTGCCTTTGCTAGCTGAGTTTTTAGCTTCATCTTCTTGTTGACACTCTCACTTTTAAAAAAATGTGGGCGCTGCGCTACGTGTGTCTGCATCACAGAGCCCGGCCAAGTTCAGAGCACTGCGCTCTGGGAGCGCTCAGAGATGGGTGCTCTGACTGAAAAGACGGTTTGTCCGAGCGAAATGACCGTTCGTGCATTTACGAACGTACCCGTAATAACACTGCTGACAGCTGTTTTTCATGAGAAAAATACTTAATGCGCGAACGCCCCCCAAGAACACCTCAACGCCCCCCTTTTTAAAATATCTGTTCCAGCGCCCCCCGATGTTGTCTGAACGCCCCCGTTGAGAAACGATGATTTAGACAATAAGAGACACAAGGTGTGGTCGCATGGTCTAATTACAGGGCAAAATGCGCAGGGCAAAAATAATCTATTGCCTCTAAAATCATCACGAACAGAACGGCGGAAGTACGGGTAAACAGGGTTCATGTCGCTGTCATTAAAGGTAAGAATTGGTTTTCTTTAACTCAGCTGATGCATTACCTTGATGTTGGTTGTTTACCGAATCTGTCACACTGGGATTTTACTTGTGTAAACAGTTAGTGAGTAACGTTAGTCGGTTTTGTGCGTGTACTCTCATGTAGGCCTACTTCGTATTGATGAGCTGATGATCTTTCATTGTGTGTGTGTGTGTATGTATGTATGTGACTGTCAGTCACAAGTTTATATTCTTTTCTTTTTTTTTCTCCAGATTTTCTCCCCTTTTTCACCCAATTTGGTAGCCAATTGAACCCAACCTAGCATCCAATTATCCCCTGCCTATTGCGTAGGATCCGCTGCACGACCCCGTGGCCGGCAGTCCCAGAGGAGGCCGCCAGGCAGACTGGCTCCTCGAGCCCAGCACCGTTATTCCGGCACCCCGGGGGCACTGTTGCGCGACGGATCCTTGTCCGGAACTATTCCTATACCGCCCTCGGGAGCGGCCGCTCAATATGCCGCTCCCTGTGTGTGCCCCGGTCATATCCGGATCTGGCGAGCTGGGATTCGATCCCAGTCTCCGGTGGGCAGCTTGCACTAGTGGCTAGTGCTTAGACCGCTACACCACCGCGGGGCACACAAGTTTATATTCTACGGATGTTGTTCAGTGCTGTATGCGCGTTCCCGGTTCCATGTGTACTCTACTCTTGTGTACTTCATATTCGATGAGCTGATTATCTCTCGTGTACTTCATATTCGATGAGCTGATGATCTTTCTGTATGTGTCAGTGTCTTGGCCGTATCTGTCAGTCACATGTACAGTATATTATACGGTAACCGATGTTCAGTGCTGTATGCGCGTTCCGCATGTTCTGCTGCAGCTGTAGGATATCTTGGTATTTGATCACCTTCTATATAAAATCACCTGCTCGGCTTTAATGACTTAACCTCTATTTAAAAAAAAAAAAAAATGTTGCCACCCTCTAGTGTTTGGTGAAATTACGTCTTTGTTTTGAGCGCCAGTGCACGTTTCATGCTCGCAAACTCAACCCAAAAAAATGCGCGAAAACTCAACACCGCGCCACTAATGTCAAAAATCCTGGAGGAAACACTGGACCAAGATGTCCAAGATGGCGCCGTCCATGGCAGCTGTGGTACTATGGAGTGTTGTTTGGTGTGTCTGTATGCCTGGATTTGTGTTCTGTGACATCTCTTATACAAGAGAAGAACTCTTATGTCTCAGGGATTCCACCCCCTTGGACATTGTTCCTATTTTTCTCACCCGATCTACGGAAGTGCTGGATATCCTGATCCGAGGAACCGCAATCTTCACCCAGGCTGTGAGGTGGCTGAGACGACAGCGGGGGAAGAGAGCTGGGGCTCTCGCTAGACTGAGAAGACGCGGCTCCCGCACTCCACTCCCAGGGATATTTCTAGCCAACGTGAACTCTTTATGTAATAAAATGGACGAACTCCGGTGCCTGGTAGCGAAAAGCAAGGACTACAACTCTTCAGCAGCTTATGCCATCACGGAGACCTGGCTCTCTGAGGACGTCCCAGACGCAGCAGTACAACTGGAGGGCTTCCAGCTGTACCGAGCCGACAGGGACACACTTTCGTCCGGAAAAGTCTGCGGAGGTGGGGTATGTTTTTTCGTTAACGAGTCCTGGTGTACTGACGTGACAGTGATTAAACAACACTGCTCGACTGCCCTAGAACTCATCATCATTAACTGTCGCCCGTTTTACTCGCCCCGTGAGTTCAGCTTTTATTCTTGCTTGTGTGTACATCCCACCAGACGCTGCTGTCGAAGAGGCACAGAGCGCATTAGCTGAGCATATTATGGATTGTGTTGGGGGATTTTAATAAAGCAAATCTGAGCCGGGCTCTGCCCAAATATCGGCAGCAGGTCAAATGCCCCACTCGGGGGGAGAGGACGCTAGACCACTGCTACTGTACCATCAAGAACGCCTACCACGCTGTCTCCCGAGCTGCGCTGGGCAAATCTGACCACGACATTGTCCATCTGATCCCATCCTACAGGCAGAGACTAAAAGTGTCAAAACCTGTAGTTAAGTCGTTCAGAACATGGGACAGCGAGGCTAAGGAGAAAACCAGCGGCTGGCTGTGACGAGGGCTATGTGGAGTGGGCGGGGGCTGAGGCCGGTAACGACTTGGATGCGTACACTGACACTGTGACGTCATTCGTCAGCTACTGCGAGGAGGTGTGTGTTCCAACTCGGACCAGGGTCAGTTATAATAATGACAAACCCTGGTTCACAGCCCAGCTCAGAAGGCTGAGGTTGGAGAAGGAGGATGTCTGGCAGAGGGGTGACAAGAACAGGTTTAGAGACGCCAGGTAAAAGTTTGAGGCAGCTGTTAAGCAAGCAAAACATCGCTACTCTGAGAAACTGCAACAACAATTCTCAGATGGCAACGCTGCCTCTGTCTGGAAGGGTCTAAAACAAATTACCAACTATAAACCAAAACCCCCTCAGACCACAGAAAGCACTCTCCTTGCAAATGAACTGAACAAGTTTTACTGCAGATTCGAACTACAGTCTGCCCCCTCTACTACTGCCCCCACTCCCCGCCCCCCCCCCCCCTCTCCCCAACCTCCCCTCCTCCTCCCTTCTCTCCCCTGAGCCCCACCCCCTCTGCCCGCCCACAGTCTGCCCCCTCTACTACTGCCCCCCCTCCCCCCCCCTCTCCCCAACCTCCCCTCCTCCTCCCTTCTCTCCCCTGAGCCCCACCCCCTCTGCCCGCACACACCTCTCTGTCTCAGAGAGAGAGGTGAACCGCCTGTTCAAGAGACAGAACCCCCGGAAGGCGGCCGGTCCGGATGCTGTCTCACCCTCCATGTTGAAGTTCTGCGCTGACCAGCTGTCCCCTGTGTTCAGCAACATCTTCAACTCCTCCCTGGAGTGCTGTCAGGTACCAGCCTGCTTCAAGACCTCCCAGTGTTTCCTCTACATGCATTTATTGGTGGCGGGCCGCCACGATGGAATTTCCTCCGCCACGAATTGATTCAGTCACACAAAAAAAAAAAAAAAAAAAAAATCTCAAAAAAAATAAATAATACATTTTAGCTGATTAAAATATATCTGATCCTAGATCAGCGCTATAATGGATGTTGACTAAAAGTGCACCTAAATCCACGCCCATCTCTCTCTAACCGCTGATCCAAAATCAGATTAATGACATTCAGTTGACGACGTGACACAAGGGCTCCTGATTGGTCTAAATGTGAACTGTGGTATTATTGTTATTGTGTACAGGCCACCGTAGTGACATCCGGGGGGTATTCCATCAACATCGCTAAAGGGAAAATCCAGGTTTAGTCTGATAAATCTCGCGAGAGTTCTTACAAATATCCAGGCATATTCTGATAGGTCTCGCGAGAGTTATCAAAAATAAGCCAGGATTTTCCTTTAGCGACGTTGATGGAATACCCCCCAGGTCAGGTGGGCAGGTTACGACGAGACAACAAGAGACCGGTATTGTAGAGCTTACAGAGCGAGTTAAAATAAAGACACTTACATTGAAATACAGAAGGACTCACGTGTATGTTTAATAGAATAACACGACATGGTGTCAGAAGTCCTGTAAGTGAGTGTTAAGAGTTAGATCGGCCGACAAGTGTCATTTGAGCTCGTGACGGTGAGAAGGGAGAAGAAAAGATGGATGCTAATGCTAACGCGGGAGCAGCTGCAGTCCAGAGAACGGCGCCAGTTTCAAGTGCTACGTTAGCAGACATTTGCAAGTCAAAAAACGATTCTTATGTGCCGTCACTTTAGCAACGACACAGTATTGTCAAGGGAAAAGAAGGGGAGACGATTTTTTTATTGACAACGGAATTACATGCTGGAAAAACATGCAGCTAAAATTCAGGGAACATTTGGACAATAAGAGACACACGGGAGAAGTACGGGAAAACAGGGCTCATGTGGGTCTCATCAAAGGTAAGAGTTTGTTTTCTTTAACTCAGCTGATACTCAGCTGTTTACCGAATGCTCCATCTGACTGTGATTTTACTTCTGTAATGTGGTGGGTTGACATAATTCACGCACGGAACTATAGGTTGAGACTATTGTTCCGTCCGTAGTACCCAAGTTGTTTAGACTGTTCTATTTACTGCTTGAGTGTGTTGTTGACAATCGTTCATGTCCTTCATTAAACGTTTAGCTTTGTCATTTGATACGCCGCCTACGACTACCATCTCTCTGCACTACAGTAAACAGTTAATCAGTAACGTTAGCCGCTTTTGTGCTCATGTAGGCCTACTTCGTATTATATTATAGCTGATGATCTTTGTGTGTGTATGTGACTGTCAGTCACAAGTTTATATTCTGTATATTCATTTTTTCTTTTTTTTGGCCATCCTCTAGTTTTGGCTGTGATTAGAAAAAAAAAAAAAAAAAACGTTGTTTTGAGCGCGCGTGCGCGTTTCATGCGCGTGCACGCGAAAAAAATCGCGCGCGGTCACGCCCACCCGCCACCATTGTAACAATTCCTGGAGGAAACACTGTTGTTGATATTATTATTGCTTTTTTTCCACCCCTCCCCCTTATTTCCCAATAGTTATTTTGTGTAGAAGTGTCAGGGTTGGGGTTAGCGTTATGTGAAGATGTTTGTTAGTAATAAGAGGAAAACTTAACAGAACAGCGGTCTTTAGGCAAGGTGGGCCAAGAAAGAGCTTTTAAACGTATCAAAGCTTTTAAACGTATCAAAGCTTTTAAACGTATCAAAGCTTTTAAACGTATCAAAGCTTTCAAACGTATCAAAGCTTTTAAGCGTATCAAAGCTTTTAAACGTATCAAAGCTTTCAAACGTATCAAAGCTTTCAAACGTATCAAAGCTTTCAAACGTATCAAAGCTTTCAAACGTATCAAAGCTTTCAAACGTATCAAAGCTTTTAAGCGTATCAAAGCTTTTAAACGTATCAAAGCTTTTAAACGTATCAAAGCTTTAAAACGTATCAAAGCTTTAAAACGTATCAAATCTTTCAAACGTATCAAAGCTTTTAAACGTATCAAAGCTTTTAAAAGTATCAAAGCTTTCAAACGTATCAAAGCTTTTAAATGTATCAAAGCTTTCCAAACCAAAGGCTCTGTCAGGCCAAAACCTTCCGCTTGCCAAAAGCTACCGGGGGTGCGGCCTAACGCGTCACGACCAGCTGGCACGCGCACGCGTCACGACCAGCTGGCGAGTGTTTTTGAAACCTCCGTTTTGGCCGCCATTAGCGAAAAGCTTTAATTTGCCTCTACAAGTGTTAATATGTCATTTTATGAAGTTTTAATATGTTTTCAGGCGAGAAAGTAACCATATATATTCACAAAATGTATCCGGTTTATCAAAATAACCCGTTTATATATGAAAACATATAATGCTATCGCGTCTCCACAGGCTAAAGTACAACTACACTCATATCCTCAACTTATGTCCTAATCACACTACTGTCATACAAGTCGTACCTTCTCCTTGACATGGACATACACACCTGCTACCTTCTTTGAAAGAAATCGCGATTTATTCAGTGAAAACTAGTACACCATTCAACATAGCATAACAATAGCATAGCATTCGCGGACACAGTCAGGCAATGCACCTAGCACAACAATAGCATAGCATTCGCGGACACAGTAACATAGACAGATAGACAGCTAGACCGCTAGACAGATAGACAGCTAGACAACTAGACAGCTAGACAACTAGACAGCTAGACAGCTAAACAGCTAGACAGCTAGACAGATAGACAGCTAGACAACTAGACAGCTAGACAGATAGACAGCTAGACAACTAGACAGCTAGACAACTAGACAGCTAGACAACTAGACAACTAGACAGCTAGACAACTAGACAGCTAGACAGATAGACAGCTAGACAGCTAAACAGCTAAACACCAAGACAGCTAGACAACTAGACAGCTAGACAGCTAAACACCAAGACAGCTAGACAACTAGACAACTAGACAGCTAAACAGCTAGACAGCTAAACAGCTAGACAGCTAGACAGCTAGACAACTAGACAGCTAGCTCTTGGTGTTTAGCTGTTTAGCTGTCTAGCTGTCTAGTTGTCTAGTTGTTTAGCTGTTTAGCTGTTTAGCTGTCTAGCTGTCTTGGTGTTTAGCTGTTTAGCTGTCTAGCTGTCTATCTGTCTAGCTGTCTAGCTGTCTAGTTGTCTAGTTGTCTAGCTGTCTAGTTGTCTAGTTGTCTAGCTGTCTAGTTGTGTAGTTGTCTAGCTGTCTAGTTGTCTAGTTGTCTAGCTGTCTAGCTGTCTTGGTGTTTAGCTGTTTAGCTGTCTAGCTGTTTAGCTGTCTAGCTGTCTAGCTGTTTAGCTGTCTAGCTGTTTAGCTGTCTAGCTGTCTAGCTGTTTAGCTGTCTAGCTGACTAGCTGTCTAGCTGTTTAGCTGTCTAGCTGTCTAGCTGTCTTGGTGTTTAGCTGTTTAGCTGTCTAGTTGTTTAGCTGTTTAGCTGTCTAGCTGTCTTGGTGTTTAGCTGTTTAGCTGTCTAGCTGTCTATCTGTCTAGCTGTCTAGCTGTCTAGTTGTCTAGCTGTCTAGTCGTCTAGTTGTCTAGTTGTCTAGCTGTCTAGCTGTCTAGTTGTCTAGTTGTCTAGCTGTCTAGTTGTCTAGTTGTCTAGCTGTCTAGCTGTCTTGGTGTTTAGCTGTTTAGCTGTCTAGTTGTCTAGCTGTCTATCTGTCTAGCTGTCTAGTTGTCTAGCTGTCTATCTGTCTAGCTGTCTAGCTGTTTAGCTGTCTAGCTGTCTAGTTGTCTAGTTGTCTAGTTGTCTAGCTGTCTAGTTGTCTAGTTGTCTAGCTGTCTTGGTGTTTAGCTGTTTAGCTGTCTAGTTGTCTAGCTGTCTATCTGTCTAGCTGTCTAGTTGTCTAGCTGTCTATCTGTCTAGCTGTCTAGCTGTTTAGCTGTCTAGCTGTCTAGTTGTCTAGCTGTCTAGTTGTCTAGTTGTCTAGCTGTCTATCTGTCTAGCGGTCTATCTGTCTAGCTGTCTATCTGTCTATGTTACTGTGTCCGCGAATGCTATGCTATTGTTGTGCTAGGTATTATTGCCTGACTGTGTCCGCGAATGCTATGCTATTGTTATGCTATGTTGAATGGTGTACAAGTTTTCACTGAATAAATCGCGATTTCTTTCAAAGAAGGTAGCAGGTGTGTATGTCCATGTCAAGGAGAAGGTACGACTTGTATGACAGTAGTGTGATTAGGACATAAGTTGAGGATATGAGTGTAGTTGTACTTTAGCCTGTGGAGACGCGATAGCATTATATGTGTTTTCATATATAAACGGGTTATTTTGATAAACCGGATACATTTTGTGGATATATATGGTTACTTTCTCGCCTGAAAACATATTAAAACTTCATAAAATGACATATTAACACTTGTAGAGGCAAATTAAAGCTTTTCGCTAATGGCGGCCAAAACGGAGGTTTCAAAAACACTCGCCAGCTGGTCGTGACGCGTGCGCGTGCCAGCTGGTCGTGACGCGTTAGGCCGCACCCCCGGTAGCTTTTGCCCAGCGGAAGGTTTTTCCCTGACAGCTCCACCAAATATAAAAAGAAGAAAAAAATAGTAGAGAAGGAGAAACTGATTGATGAGAAAAACCCCCAATGTTCTCATGTTAATGACTTTTCTGTTCTTTTCCTCCTGGGTGAGTGTTCTCATACTAAAGCTTTAAACTGTTCAGTGGGTTTGTCCTGAGAAGGAAAGAGGCTGAGATGGGTTAGGAGATGGGTTACACAGTAACCAGACCACGCTGCTTTATCTCCACACAATTTCCACATCTAAATTGTGGAGGTGGGTTTATAGCAAACCATTTGTTCTGCTCTATAACATCATATGACCGTATTATATATATATATATATGTTCTCCCAGCCTGGTCTCTCTAACATGGTTCTGTGTTTAACTGCATGTCTGGATGTGCCTCTACTCACCTTTCTGTCTCATATTCCAACTCACCTAAAAGCCAAATAAAGGAATGTGACTAGTTCTTATATGGATCTGCAGTGTCTGTTCTGTTCTGTCTTCCTGCTGTAGTGACACACTACATACTACACACTAAACACTACACTACACACTACACTACATACTACATACTACACTACACACTACACTACATACTACACTACACACTACACTACATACTACACTACATACTACACACTACACTACATACTACACACTACATACTACACTACACACTACATACTACACTCAGTGTTTCCTCTACATGCATTTCATCGTGGCGGACCGCCACGATGGAATTTCCTCCGCCACCATTCAGATTTCTCAACCCAAAAAAAAAAAAAAATTTAGGCCGCTTTTCAGACCTTCACAGCGCTAGACACACCCACAAGCGCTGAAACTGGACCAGTCCGTGTGTGTCGCGAGTATTGAACTTGAGGCTGCGTTCGTAAATTCGCTCTGAGAGCCCCGGAGCGCACACTGGGTTCAACGTCATAAAGGGACCAAGTCATTTGATTGGACAAGAGGCATTCCGTGAGTGCTGATCAGATTTCCAGAGCGTATTTACGAACGCGCCCTGGCTGTCACCCGAACACCGCGAGCTAGCGTAGTGTAGTGTAGTATAGGATGCGTAGTGTAGTGTAGTGTAGGATGGAGAGAGAGAGGAGAAGCCTCTCTATGTGTTACCTATGTCCAGTGTACTAGAACCACTCTAACAGGAGTGTTTGTCCGTGAATAACACCGGCTATGCCCGGGGTAGAAACACAAGACTATAGCTGGATAAGGTCTACACGGTCATTTTAAGCCGTCGACCAGCCCTCTACGACCACGGGAAGTCATGTTAAAAGTGAAGATACTTCTGTTAAACTAAGCTAAGCTAAACATCGCTAATCGCTAACTCCCTCCTGGGCTTAAAGTGACAAGTAATAACGTTGTGAAAAAAAACGTCAGATCAGTGTTTTTGTTTTTATTGACAACGGAATTACATGCTGGAAAAACATGCAGACACAGACAATAAGAGACACACGGGAGAAGTACAGGAAAACATTTTATTTTTTTGGGCCATCCTTGAGTTTTGGCTGAAATTACGTCGTTGTTTTGAGCGCGCGTGCGCGTTTCATGCGCGTGC
Organism: Nansenia antarctica; assembly: GCF_963989245.1. NCBI lineage: Eukaryota > Metazoa > Chordata > Actinopteri > Argentiniformes > Microstomatidae > Nansenia > Nansenia antarctica. Next base: position 45,785,413 of record NC_137676.1, read on the forward strand.
ACGCGAAAAATCGCTGCGCGCGCGCGGTCAGCACTACCCGCCACCATTGTAAAAATTCCTGGAGGAAACACTGCCTCCACCATTATCCCTGTCCCCAAAAAGTCGAGGATCACAGGCCTGAATGACTACAGACCCGTTGCCCTGACCTCTGTAGTCATGAAGGTCTTTGAACGCCTCGTCCTTGCCCACCTAAAGTCCATCACAGACCCTCTCCTAGACCCCCTGCAGTTCGCGTATAGAGCCAACAGGTCCGTGGAGGACGCGGTCAACATGGCCCTACACCATGTCCTAGAACATCTGGACACGGCCGGGACCCACGCCAGAATCCTGTTCGTTGACTTCAGTTCGGCATTCAACACCATCTTGCCACCCATACTGGAGTGTGGGCTCTCTGCACTGCAGGTGCCTGACTACACCTGCAGGTGGATCACGAACTTTCTGTCCAACAGGACCCAGCGGGTGAAGCTCGGGAAGTCCATCTCTGAGCTGAGGACCATCAGCACCGGTTCCCCGCAGGGCTGCGTCCTGTCTCCCCTCCTGTTTTCCCTCTACACCAACTGCTGTACCTCCAGCCACCAGTCGGTCAAGCTCCTCAAGTTCGCGGACGATACCACCCTGGTAGGGCTCATCTCCAGGGGGGATGAATCTGCTTACAGGAGCGAGATTGACTTGGTGGTCTCCTGGTGCACCCGGAACAACCTAGAGCTAAATGCTCTTAAGACAGTGGAGCTGATAGTGGACTTCAGGAGGAACCCACCCCCTCCCTCTCCAATCATACTGGGAGGCACTCCAGTCACTAGGGGTGGGCAAACGATCAACATTTTTGTTCGATAATCGTAACGAATTAACGATCAATTATCGATTAATCAATAAGGTTTTTTTTCATTAAAGAAATTAATAAAATAAATAGGGCAGAAATAACAAACATGTTTTCCTTGGGGGAAAAACTTTATTTGTGTTGCTATTGCAGAATTGCACAATGCACACATTCATTCATTCACATTAACTAGACACTACAGTCAGATAACAATCCTCTTAAACAAGGCAGTGAGTACTGAGTAGCCTAAATTGTTTAACTTAAAAACACATTTTACATTATAAATAAAAATATAGAAAATAAGTAACTCACCATAGGAGCAGTAAAAAAACAGTTACTCACAAATAGGAGGATGACTGAAAACGTTACTGTCCTTAAGAGCGTCCAACTTAACTTAAATTTAAACTCCAGCGAGAGACTGTAGGCGGCAGGCCTACTGGTTCTTGTTCAAAAAGATGATCATGTTAACATGTTCAGGGGTGAGACGCGAACGCAATCTGGTGACAGTTAGGCCAGCCGCAGAAAACACTCGCTCCGAAGGCACCGAGGTTGCGGGGATGCAGAGGTAGGTCCACGCTAATTTGGCCAACCGAGGAAACCTTCTTTCGTTTAATTTCCACCAGTCAGTTGGGTCGCAGTTCAGGCCCGCAGAAGGCTCCCTCAGAAAGGTGCAAACTTCGGTTTCGATGGGGATGTCAGCAGCAGCGCCTGCTGCGTATTGCTCCCCGAGGAGCTGTGCCATGGCGCTGACCGGAGCAGGTGCTCCTGCTGGGGCTCCTTCGTCCTCCTCAGAGTCGGGCGGCATGGCCTCATCTCCTCCAGCCAGTGGGATAGGGCCTTCCATCTCCACTGACTGTCCAAGTTCGAGCAGTTTGTTCTTTGCGGCCTCTCTCTGTGCATCCGTAAGAAAGGGCAGGTGTTTATAACGTGGATCCAACATTGATGAGATGATGGGTGCGGATGACACCAACTCCTCAGATTCGACCTGAATAAATAATGAAAAAGAATAATCAATTGGCAAATCAGAAAAAATGGCAACGCTGTACTGATTCAGGAAAAGGCCTACAATTTTTAACCCTACCTAACACATACCTTCATTCGGTGGCTGAGGGAAGACCGCACTTTGGCCTTGAATTCAGCGCATCTGGCCCCGTCATTTTCATTACGCAGGAGATGGGTGTTGAGGAGGCTGTAACATTAGGCAAGACATGTTTATTTTTAAAGTGGTAAAATACTGTTTGTTTTTAAAGCATTTCATACACAAGGTAATTCAAATAAATGCTTTATATAAAACTAGATAAAAGTTACATAGTAGTAGCCTAAGTTACAAAATTAGGAAGGGAGATAAAAATATATTTAATACCTGTAAGTGACTGGATACGTGTTGGAAATGGAGACCTCCTTCTCGCCAGACATGACCGTGGTTGCAGTCTTCAGGGCCTTCAGCACGGGCTGCGTTTCCTCCATCAGTTGCCAATACTCATCCTTCAGCTCCAGGACCCTGCCGTCCTGTAGCTTGGTCACCGTGCGATCTGACAGGACAGCTGCAACAGCCCATCGCTGCTCCTTGAGTCGGTCGAACATGTCGCATACGCTGTTCCATCGGGTTTTACACGATTGTATAAGCTTATGTGCTGGAAGGCCCATCTGCTCCTGTTTCTTCTGGAGTGCTTTGGTCGCCACAGTACTGTGGTTGAAGTGGCTCACGAGTTTGGCAGCGGCAGAGATGACACGATACAAGTACAGTGCAAATTAAAACCATCATGTATTGCTAGCTGGAGGGTGTGGGCGAAGCATGCTACGGAAATCCAGTTGACTCGGCCGGGTCTGTTGGCAGCAACTATATTTGCTGCGTTGTCGTGGACGCATGCAATAACGCGGCCTTCGATGTTCCACTGGGCTACAGAGTAATTTAGCTTCTCAGCTAGGACGTCAGCTGTGTGGCGACTGGGCAGACTTTCAGTGACCAGGACGGCTGAGCCAATTTGCCAGTCTTCTCCGATGAAGTGAGCAGTGATCGTTATGTAACTCTCTGTATTGAGTGCCGTCCAGCAATCGGTAGTTATGGCAACCATGTTGCTATCTACTGCTAGCTTCTTTAGCAGGTGCTGCTTCGACTCCTGGTAGCGCATTTCGATGCGCCTGGTTATAGAACGTCGCGATGGAACAGGATATGCTGGCTCGACTATTTGCATCAGCGCACGAAATCCTATACCCTCGACAAAACTGAGCGGCAGAATATCTGTTTCAATTAATTTGCAGATGGCCATCGTTATTTTCTCTTCTCGTTGTGCATCACACTTCCCGCGTATAAGATGAGGCATGATGGAGGGCTGAGAAGTACAAGGTAGCGATAGCGAAGGAGCAGTCAGGGTCGGGTGTGCGGCTTGCAGGTGGTATTTCATCGGGGTCGTCGTCGTATTATATTTATAGGTCACTGCGCAGTGTTTGCAATGAACGAGGTCGCCTTTCAGATCAAAATGCTCCCACACCAAGCTTCGTTTCGCTCGCTTCGCCATTTTCCAAGCAGTGTGTGTTTTACCGCACAGCTGATTAATCAATTGAACATGCAAGGTGCCTTTCAGGAAGTAGTGGAGATCGCGCACCTATTACTGGAGGTCAGGTTACACTAACGTACGGGAACTTCCGTCATGCCGTACTGCGTTGTGAAATTCAATGCGAAGGCAAATGCAAAGTTCATTTCTCACACATAACGTGGACAAACTAATTTCCATTATTATTATTATTATAAAAAATAAAATAATAATAATAATAATAATAATATTAACGATTATCGAGCAAAATATTTTGTGATCGAAGACCTTATCGATCAATTAATCGATCATCGATCATCGATGCCCACCCCTACCAGTCACCACAGTGGAGTCATGCCGCTTCCTTGGGGTGACAGTCTCTCGGGACCTGAAGTGGGGGCCCCACATCGACGCCCTCACAAAAAAGGCCCAGAAGAGACTGTTTTTCCTGAGGCAGCTCAGGAAATTCCACCTTCCTAAGACCACGCTGGTGAACTTCTACACGGCCATCATTGAGTCCATCGTCACCTCCGCCATCATCATCTGGTTCCCCGCTGCAGCGGCCAAGGACAAGGCCAAGCTGCAGCGGGTGATACGCTCGGCGGAGAGGGTGATTGGCTGCCCTTTGCCCCCCCCTTGAGGCCCTGTTTAAAAGTAGGGCTTTGGGGAGGGCCAGGAAGATCATGGCTGACCCCGCACACCCAGGACACGGTCTCTTCGCCCCGCTCCCCTCAGGCAGGAGGGTGCGGTCCCTAAATACTGTGAAGGCCCGACACACAAACAGCTTTTTCCCCACAGCCATCCGGCTCCTAAATGCCGCTGCCCCCCCCCCCCCCCCCCCCTCCCTCCCCCCTGACCTGACCCCTATCTATCTACCCTCCCTCCACCCCCACCCAGAGAGCTTTGGTCTGTCTGGATATGAACACTTGAACACTTGATCTCTGCACTTTATATTTATATTAATTATGACTCTTGCACTTTGATGTTGGTTTGCACTGTCTTGTCCTGTCTTGCACCTGTCCTGCTGTAAACCGTGCTCCATGGTACCAAACCAAATTCCTAACATGTTTACATGTCATGGCAATAAAAGTCTCTGATTCTGATTCTGATTCGGACAGGGTCGCCCACTCACGCATCTTGGCCAGCCAGCTCTTGACCTCCTCCATGGTGGCCTTAAGGCGGGTCTCCTCTGGGCTGACGTGGAGGCGGCAGCTTGGGTGGAAGATGTAGTAGGGGTCCACCGTCTCTAGCTTGATCTTCATGCTCAGTTGCTGCAGCACCGACAGGAAGTTCAGCATGAAGCCGTCCGTGGACACCAGCTTGTCATCCGTCTGGAAGAGGAATAGGATGAATCTAAGGGATAGTTCCTCAAAGGTGGTAAGTTGCAAGTCATATGTAGATGTAGTCATATGAATACAGGAAATGAATAGGCCTCTTACCTGCATCTGGGCTTTCTTCACATTGCGGTTGACCAAAGCTGCCATATAGTTGAGAGCTGCCTCTCTTGTCTCTCCATTCAGTAGGACATTGTGAAGGATCTTAAACAGGTCACCCTGATGGAGGAGGAGATCAACGTTTACTGTCATCATGCAAAGAATGATTCCAATACTTGGACCCATGAGAAGGCATGATAGACCATGGTGACGGAAAACCTACCCTTGCCGACTCCAGGTAGTGCTGCAGGGATTGGCTTACTACACGAGTGTTCTCCATGGTGATGGCAGGGCCTGAGAAGTACTTATCCCCCACTTTGGTCTGACGAGGGAAAGACCAATAAAGAACAAAGCACAAACACTTGATTGGATCTTCCTAACCAGGTCAATAAATATGTTCCAAGGGCCAAAGTTTCAAACCCCACTGAAACACTGGTATCTTCTATTGGCCAAATCACTAGAAACTGTCTTACAAACTGTTCAATGGTGTGTATTGGTGTAATGACGGTACTGAGACTCACGTCATCCTCTGCGAAGACAGAGAGGCTGAAGAAGGCTCCCAGGTAGGACAGTCTCTGGACCTCTCTGCCTGTCCCTGGGCTCAGAGCCTTAGGACACCACAAGGGCAGGGACGTCATCTGGACATAAACCAGGAACACAGAGGACATATTAAACGGCATACAAAGGGGATGGTGAGCATTAGGTAACAAGGGTATACTGCTGTACATGCTAGAGGAAATATACACCAACATGGCATAGGAAATAATAACCAACGTGAAATGTACGGTTTTGTCCAATACCATTGACGATTTAAAACACTGTGATTCGGTTTACTGTGGAAACAGCTGTTGTCTAACTCTGGCAAAAGCAGAGACGATAACCCAAACTATTACAGGTTTATAGGATTCATCATTTCACACAGCCAAGATCATACTTTTGTAAATATACGCATACTTCCTATTCATTCATATGGGGATTGTGCGAGCGAGGAGAGTTATGAATAAAATAACCAGACCACATTCCTCACTGCTGCTGTGAAGTTGGATAGCCAATATCTAACAGGAAGCTTCAGATATTAAGACATTGCTACAAAATAACTACTTCTTCTATAGGGCAATATCTATTTATTAATCTACTTATGTGTATTTCAAAATAAAGACTGTTATTTTGTTGTTATTGGTTTGAAGAGAGAAACATTTATTACTTTATAATATGACTCAGACTGGAGTGTCTGTGTAATACAAGTTATAGTTTCAGGGGGAAATAGGATCAAGATACATCTCTTCAGGCACACTCACCAAATAGCACATGGGGTGAGTCTTTCCAAACTTGATTTCACAGAGCTCAGCTAATGCCTGTGGAAAAATTAACATACAAACAAACACAACCATCAGACATAGCCTAACGAAACAAAATTATTTTGTTGTTTCTTCAGAAAATAGAAAATGTGATGTATTCAGGCAGTACGTGGGTTTAAGGCTCATCCCACTAGCAGAAATTCAACCTCACAACTATCTCCAGACAACAATAGGCACCTGGGCACAATCCATTACACATGTCCAGAGCTGCCCACTATCAGTTAAACAGACAGCCTCTCACTGGCTGCTAGCCAGCATCTAAAAGACCACATTAAGCATGTCCAGACCACGGACACATTGCTCATCACCTGCCGTGTCAGACCTGAACATATCTTGCCTTACCATTAGGGGAAATTTGAAGTTGTCACTGTCGAAGGAACATTCTTTCACAGCCAATGCCAGGCCTTGTAGGATGGGGACGAAGATCTGAAACACACAAGATGAGCAAGGAGGGAGGGGTATTATTGGACAAAATATTAAAACACATCAATGAGGGTCAAGTCACAATCAAACAGCAGGAAGTGTACAGGATATGCCAAATCAAAGTTCAAAATTATAATTTAATTAGGAATTGGGGGAAATGAGGACATTTCCATCTTTGTTTTCACGTTTTTTGAAAGCTTTTCCTCCCCTCATCTCTCCCACCTGTCTGAAGACTTCCTCCTCCTGGTGGGTGATGCGGGCCAACTCCTGGATGAAGCCGTACGGAAGGTTCCGGCACAGCATGTAGGGCACCAGCAGGGACTGCTGCAGAGGGCTCCTGCGTGACCGGGCACAGAGAATAAATGTTTAACTCACAAATTAGACACACAAATTCAGAGGACACCTTTAGCCTGGTACAGGTAACTTGTACTGTGGTCAATTGTAGCCAATGCTATTTCAATGCTATAACAGGTCTACAGGACGCTGAAACAGAAATGCTTAATAGTACACAGCATGATAACAGATGCTTGAGTGCATAGCACTCATGGTGTGAATTAAATAGCAAAATATGTGGACCCAAGGAGAAAGAGAGTTACAGTTGCTATGGTGACTCCTACCTATGAAGACACAGAGAAAACAGACAAAAGAACAAAACAAAGAATGACAAAAAGACTATGATGGACATAAAGACTGCAGCCATGGTGATGGTAATCATGGTGATTGGCTGACCTGGGCTGTGTGAGAGTCCCTTGGAGGACCAGGGCAGCATGGGAAATACATTGAGAACGTATGTTGCTGAGGAGCTGGCTGACACTGGGGTGGCTGCAAATCTGAAAGAGGAAGAGAGAGAGAGAGAGAAAAGCAGAAAGGTATAGTAAAGATACCATCAAGGCTGACAATGTCAAAGTGACCCTCTCCAGAATTCTGCTGAATCATTTGGTCTTAGAGGAGCGGTACTGTGTCTCATTTTCAAGCCATATCGCAGCCAGCTGCTCTCACAGGAGAGTGCGTATGTGTCCAATTTCCCTTTGCTTTACTCTCAAAAAGAAAGTTTGCTACGTCCCTATATCTCACATTAGGCAAGGTCCAAAGGTACCTAAAAATACTAGTTATAAACACATTGCTGATATCAGCACATTATCTAATAAGTGCCTAACGGTGGCAATGCCTAGCAACTATCGAACAACAAGAACTTTTTCTGCCCTTACAAAAAAGCTTTCTAATAAGTGGATCACAGACCAATCTCCAGTCAGGAGACACTTGTTGTTAGTTGTAGTCGCTACCTTAGGAGCCTTTCTCTCCTCCATGCCAACACTGTCAAAGCGCTCAATGAGGTAGTTCAGCATCTCTGTCTCTTTGCACGCTTCAATGGTGAAGCGATCGCCGCCTGAGTCCGAGGACATCCCCCCTCCAGATGCACCCAGACTACACAGAGAGGGAGAGGGAGGGAGGAGGAGGGGGGTTATTAAAAATAACAAGACAACAGGAGAGCAGAACCGGGTCACTGTGAGAAACTCCTTAGAGAAGAGCAGTGAATAAGCAAGTCATCCAGTTCACCTGAAAGAAATGTTGTTAGCTTTAGCGACAATAATGGCAACTGAGGTAATATTTATGCACATTGTACTTTAGAAACCTGAGTCAGACTCAAACCGGTCTCTAACATATGATCTAATTCATCTGCAAAATGTAATTCAATGGCTGTTTGAGAAGCAATTGTTTAAAGCAGGAGTGGTTGTTCCCAGCCACACCCAAGAGTTGACTGAGGTTTAATGCCTGGTTAGTGGTCTGTTTCCCAAGACAGACATGTCACCTGTGAGTGGCTCCACACCACTGCAAACATCAGGCTGGACCGTTAGTTGGGTTATCTTTCCACAGATCACACTAAAATACTGAGGATAAGTCTTCTGCCTGAGACCACTTACATTTGTAGAAAACAACTGCATAATAGGCAAAGAAAGATTTATCCTAGACTTATGTCTAACAAGTGAAAAATGCAACTCTTAATTCAGTGGATCCTTTATCTGAGCTGCATCAAGCATTATTTGCAATACACACTATCTAAGAACATGGTCAAACTCATCAGTTTTAAGTTTTATCTTAGCATTTTGGCTCCATGCATTGTCTAATTTAACACTCCAGAGCAAAACATAATTCTCTCTAGGCCTCTTCCACATACTCTATAATGATCTTATCTGGATGCTGAAGCAATTGGCTATCTGAGCTACAATTACAACCCTAATACACTGTGAAATTACATTGCATTTTTTATTAATAATTTTGCCATTTAGCAGACGCTTTTATCCAAAGCGACTTACAATTACGAATTACAGGGACATTCCCCCTGGAGTAACTGAGGGCTAAGTGCCTTACCCAAGGGCACACTAGTAGTGGTGTGGCTTCAGGCGGGATTTGAACTCACAACCTTCCGATCCCAAGTCCAACTCACTAAGTCCAACTCACTAAGTCCAACTCACTATCCACTAGACCACCACTACCCCTTACTTTGTTTACATTGACAAAGTAAACCTAGCCCAAAATAATTCTGGTGATTTTTTATTTATTTTTGAGCTCAGGGATCCTTTTAGGAGAGTACCAGATATCCTGCTGCTAGTAGCAGCAATTTTCGAAAATTGTTGGAAATGTTCTGCACCTCAGGACAACAGGTCACCAGTTCCACAAATCAAAGAACCCTGCCTCAATCTGTGCTAAAGTAGTCTACATGCTCATGGTTGAGAGGAGGCTCCAGCAGCTACCATAGCCTGCTCCTGACTTGTGCAGAGCCGCAGTGGTGAACACACTGCTGTTAGTGGCTAGCAGGGTGCTGGGCACGCTGAAGCATGCGCTCCACTACTGAACACACACACACACACCGTGCAGCAGCGGTGTATACCTGGACCCAAACTGAACCCGCGCAAAATCCTCCTCCTCCTCCTCAGGCTCTTCATCGCTGCTGTCCTGAGACATGTCAGAGAGAGCGTAGAACAGGAGGGATAGGGGGCTGGTGTGAAGAGCGAGAGCGAGGGATAGAGGAGGAGGTGGAGGAGGAGGAGGTGGAGGGGGATGGGGTGTAGCCATGGGGAGACAGAAGAGAGATGGAAGAACATGAAGACTGAGATGAAGAATGGACACACACACAGGTCAGGAGAGGATGGATAAGAAAGAAGGAAGCACTGAGGACAGGATGCAGGAATGACACACACAGTATCTCACCTGCTCTTTAACATTAGCTTACCCAAAAGTGATTTCAACACCTGACTAGTACTCTGTACATTTGTATTGATCATCTTAACCAGTCTTAAATGAATACCAAAGCTACACATTTGAGCAAAACCATGCCAGACAAGCAATGCATTGGCAAGCAAAAGTCTCTTGTTTCTCCATGACGGCTTATTTTCTCTAAAGCTGACTTGGCTTTGCCTTTGTTATGGATCAGAATTTAGAATTAGCAAATAGGCCATGGCTTATCTTTTTTGCAATAAATAAGCACATCTGCTATTGCTACATCACACACTTATATTCAGAGCACAAATCTTTATCATACCCAGTGTTTCCCCTAGGTTTGCTGCCTTGGGGGGGTGGCATGGACCGTGGCATGGACCCCCCCCCCCCCCCCCCCCCCCCAGGGGGTAAGACCCTGCCTCATACCAGCGTCATGGCCAGGGGTGTACTTGTACATTAAGCCGCCTCACGCTACGGAAACAGGAGATAGGCTCCTGCCCTATGGGCCATTAGGCTCCAGAACCATCGGTTCTCAAGGCTACTTACTTATGTGGTCTTGACTACCTGTCCACTTTCTCACCTGGTTCTTGCTCTCTCTCTCTCTCTCTGGTGTGCCGAGCCGACACCATCCTGCTCTCTCTCCTTCTCTCCCTCCCTATCCTCCTCTCTCCCTTTTGCTGTCAACCAAAAGGTAAACAAAACAGCCAGAGTATTTATAATCTGCTGTGGGCAATCCAGTCAGATAATGTCATTTTGACTTTACTCTCTCACCTGAAAAAAAATCATATGTCCAACTATAAAAAACAGACATTTCCAATGCTTCAATCAACTGTCCATGTACTGTAAATATGCCATTATGGTATTACCATGAAGCCCAACTCTAGCAGAATAAGAAAGATAGTATATCTACTTTAAGTAAAATAATAAAGTGCCTCCAGTTAGCTCTTTAGCTGGCAAGTGTGCAAGGAGACTAGCTCATCTCATCACCTCTGAGCACGCTAGCTAGCTAGTTCTTTGACACTATTTACACTATGGAACTATAGTCAGACACTTTCTAGTCACGATAATAACGACCAATTTTAACCAACTTTCTCTGTCAGAACACTCAGCAATTATATTTGCTAACGTTTGAACTTGCTTACTTTCAATCTGCAGACATCACAGCCGGCAAAAACTCTCGAGTCTCGCGCGCACACTTGTATTATTCTCCAGCGCTGGCACAGCGCGAAGTGTGGAGATAGGTCTGGCTATGCGAGACTACGGCGGACTAACGTTCCCAACGAGTCTATGGGCTTGCCACTCGCCAGATTCGGGTTGGGTGCGTTAAAAAAACGTGGATATTTTAGCCTGCTTGTCAGATGTTTGGTGTCTACGTCCGTAATAATTCCTCTTTCTTGGGGGGGCGGGGGGTTCCGTTGGGAGGGCGGCCCGCCCCCCCAAGGCAATGGTAGGGGAAACACTGCATACCTAATTTCAATACCACTTATCTAAATATCTACTGACGATCATATTCAACAGGTTAAATGGTGATGCAGCATGCACATGGGATTGTACATTTGTCAACTGACTTAAAGCTACTAGATACGCATGTTCTCACATCTCAATTCATTCAACAACAAACTAAGCTTTTGAATTCACACACGGGAGAGGGGGGGAGACTATGTCGTGGGTGGCAATTGGCAAAAGGTTAATGTTTTTAGTAAGGTAGCTGGCACGTCAGGCATGGTCAGACACGTGGTGGAGGTGGTACCTAGATGGGATCCGGGCAGCGAGGGCAGCTCGTCGTGTGGTTGCTCTGGGCGAGGGGGGCACCAGAGGGAGGGGCATGGAGGTGGGAGGGCGAGGTCTGGGGGAGTTGAGAAGGGCCGACTGAGGGCTGGGTGGGGGGGCCGGGGTATTGGGGGGGACAGGGAGCCCAGCAGAGCCAGGGGTTAGGGGAATCCCAGGGAGGCTAGCCCCTCTGGGGCTGGGCCCTGGGGGGGTGGAGAACCCCCAAGGTGAGGTGACAGAATAGGGCCTGTAACGCTGGGAAATGGGCAAAGGGGCGGAGGGGGTGTTGAGAGAGAGCCTGGGGGGGTTGGCCATGGAAGGGGGGCTGGGGGGCACCATGACCATTGGATGTGGGGTGGAGGGGGTGGAGGGTGGGATGGGAAGAGACGGAGAGGTCATCCTGGCTGCATTCAGAGCCATCGGGTGTGGACTACACCCATACAGGCTGTGGACAACATTGTGAAACAAAGCGGATGGCAAATGAGCTCAATCTCCTTCAATGCATTTCCGTCAACTTGACAGAGATAAAACAACCATGTAAAACAGACAGAAAGACCAAGAAAACAGAAATGACATCATAACAGTGGCAGTTTAACTCCTTACAGTAATGTACTATGACTTATTGAAAGACTGGGAACTATTCCACTTCTGTAGATCTCAACAGAATACAAATGATACCATCTATGCAAAGGCCAGTCACTAGCTTTGGGGGGGGGGGGGTACTGCTGGGGGGACTTGCCTGGACAGAGAACTAGCCCCAAACGAGCCTGCACAGGGGGCCATGGGGCTGCTTCCCAGGCTGGAGGGCTGCACCAGCGTCAGGTGGTGGTCTGGAGATTTGGCAGCGGCGATTGGCTGAGACGTGGCGGTCAGGCTGGCAAAAGGGTTGTGGACGCTCGACTGGGTGGGCATCATGAGAACCTCCATTAGCATCTGGCCAATCAGGTCTTTGAAGTCAGAGTAGACTGAGGGAGAAAGAAATTAGGAAAATATTGAAATGAGAAGTCACAAGCACAACTCAATGACTTTGTGTAAAACCATTACTTATTAAAATGACAAAATCAACCTACAGTATACAGTGTTTCCTCTACATGCATTTATTGGTGGCGGGCCGCCACGAATGAATTTCCTCCGCCACGAATTGATTCAGTCCACAAAACAACAAAAAAAAAGTTCTAAAAATATATATATATCTGATCCTAGATCAGCGCTATAATGGATGTTGACTAAAAGTGCACCTAAATCCACGCCCATCTCTCTCTAACCGCTGATCCAAAATCAGATTAATGACATTCAGTTGACGACGTGACACAAGGGCTCCTGATTGGTCTAAATGTGAACTGTGGTATTATTGTGTACAGGCCACCGTAGTGACATCAGGGGGGTATTCCATCAACATCGCTAAAGGGAAAATCCAGGTTTAGTCTGATAAATCTCGCGAGAGTTCTTAAAAATATCCAGGCATATTCTGATAGGTCTCGCGAGAGTTATCAAAAATAAGCCAGGATTTTCCTTTAGCGACGTTGATGGAATACCCCCCAGGTCAGGTGGGCGGGTTACGACGAGACAACAAGAGACCGGTATTGTAGAGCTTACAGAGCGAGTTAAAATAAAGACACTTACATTGAAATACAGAAGGACTCACGTGTATGTTTTATAGAATAACACGACATGGTGTCAGAAGTCCTGTAAGTGAGTGTTAAGAGTTAGATCGGCCGACAAGTGTCATTTGAGCTCGTGACGGTGAGAAGGGAGAAGAAAAGATGGATGCTAATGCTAACGCGGGAGCAGCTGCAGTCCAGAGAACGGCGCCAGTTTCAAGTGCTACGTTAGCAGACATTAGCAAGTCAAAAAACGATTCTTATGTGCCGTCACTTTAGCAACGACACAGTATTGTCAAGGGGAAAAGAAGGGGAGACGATTTTTTTATTGACAACGGAATTACATGCTGGAAAAACATGCAGCTAAAATTCAGGGAACATTTGGACAATAAGAGACACACGGGAGAAGTACGGGAAAACAGGGCTCATGTGGGTCTCATCAAAGGTAAGAGTTTGTTTTCTTTAACTCAGCTGATACTCAGCTGTTTACCGAATGCTCCATGACTGTGATTTTACTTCTGTAATGTGGTGGGTTGACATAATTCACGCACGGAACTATAGGTTGAGAGTATTGTTCCGTCCGCAGTTGAGTGCGTAGTACCCAAGTTGTTTAGACTGTTCTATTTACTGCTTGAGTGTGTTGTTGACAATCGTTCATGTCCTTCATTAAACGTTTAGCTTTGTCATTTGATACGCCGCCTACGACTCCCATCTCTCTGCACTACAGTAAACAGTTAATCAGTAACGTTAGCCGCTTTTGTGCTCATGTAGGCCTACTTCGTATTATATTATAGCTGATGATCTTTGTGTGTGTGTATGTGACTGTCAGTCTAGGGCTGCACGATTTGGGGAAAAAATCGAATTGCGATTATTTGGACAGATATCGCGATTGCGATTAATTTGCGATTATTATTTTTTTAAATAGCAAAAAAAAAAAAAAAAAAAAAAAGGGAGTTTTTGTAAAGTGTGGCCATATCTCCGGCTAGGAAGGTCGTATCAACGTGCAGTTTGTTTGTACGTCTTCAGGGGACTTAGAGGCTCCCTCCTCTAGCACCCCCACAGCCCGAGCTACGAGTGAAATAACTAAACTTACATTGGGTTGCTTTAAAGTTGGGTTGCTTTAAAATTAAGCTTCAGATTAAAACGTGATGGAGCATTACTAACCTGACTCAGGTGGTTTGTTTCACACAACCATCTAGGAAAGCTTAATTGGAAGCTGTTTGGAAAAGGGCAGGTACTTTCAAAAAATACTTGGCAGGTGATTGGATGAATATCACCTATTTTCAGAGAGCATTACCACATGATACCATCAAACTATTAACTGCTCTAATTCTAATGCAAGGATGAGAACTTAAAAGATATGAATTGTATATATGATAACCTCATCTCATCTAGACAGGTGGCTACTTTCTAAGATGATCCAGCTATTAAAATGATCATTTGGGGATACACTGTGACTATAACTGAAAGGACCACATCTAGATGACTCGGTCAACAGTCGAACTGATGAATGATAGAATGGTGGTCTCTGACTATGGAGCACAGACACACGTCACCTTGACTTAGGAATCTGTGACATACTTCAGCCCAAGGCTAGGCTAGGCTAACCTCTGCGTCTTTAAAGCCGGCTGGTATGAACGAATGGTATGAGGTTATGCATACAGGACACATTCATGTTTGACAACAGAACAGTTAACTTCCATGTATCCATAAGCCTGCTATACTATATAAACACCAACCCGCAGGTTGCTGAGACTGTCAACTCTGTGTCTGTACTTTAACGCCGGGTTAGCATGAGTAGCTAAGCTAAGCTACCGTCTCAAAGACTACAAGTTAGCTAAGCTAAGTTTAAGGCTGGACTAACAGCACCGACATGCACTTGGCTGGTACAGTTAGTATAGTGAAATTGTACACGTACCTGTCGCAATTATAACATACTAACGTTTATCATACGTCCAGTAAGCCATGTGGTGTCTAATTGTCTCCGTTACGTTAGCCCAAAGTCTCATAATAATTGGACTGACTGTCGTGACACAACCTATGCCTGCGTTCGTAAATTCGCTCTGAGAGCGCCGGGTTCAAAGTCATAAAGAGACCAAGTAATTTGATTGGACAAGAGGCATTCCATGAGTTCTGATCAAATTTCCAAAAGAGGTTTTAATCTCAATGTGACTTCCTGGTAAAATAAAGGTTTAAAAAAAAAAAAAAAAAAAAAAATCGCAGGCAAATCGCAGGCTTTGCGATTAGCTAATCGCATCATTTCAAATCGCGATTTCGATTTAAAATCGATTAATCGTGCAGCCCTATGTCAGTCACAAGTTTATATTCTGTATATTAGGGATGGACGGTTTCCAATTATTGAAACCGAAAAACCGTCAAAGACTAAAACCGGGGTTTTCCGGTTAACCGAAAAAAAAAGAAAAAAAAAGAAAAGAAAAAAGAGCGCCAATTTCAAATAATTGAGCCCTACTGCTACAATAGACTCATGTCGAACACCATTAAAACACCGTAAGCACAGTCGCAACACATTTAGGCTACTTAGTTTCACAAATATAAGTGGAAAGGCAGACTTTTGTAAGCTACACCATACATGAAAACACATGAACACTTAACACACCAGCTCCGCTGATCCAGGGTGCACGTCTGCACGGAAGATCATCTCTTGGAACAGCGTGTTCATTGAATGAACTGCTTTCTCAATATCTTGGTTCTTAGACAAAGTTTCAGCTGCTGCTCAATGTATTTAAATATTTGAATACTGCTCAATAATCACTGAAATATTAGACTTAGAATTATGCAGTGAACATACTTAAAGCTTTTCATAAAAACCACATGCCGCGAGACTGACTCGTCCTGAACTGTCGTAAGTCAATCAACAAAGAATGCCCCATCAAAATAAAAGTGCCCATGGTAGAGCTGTCAAAATAGAGCTTTCAAAATAAATGTACTAATACAGATAGAGATAAATACAGAACTACCTTTGCGTCACTAAGTGACCGCGTATCTTCTGAGACATGCGTTCTGTCATCACTTTCAGTAGCGCCTTCACACACAGTGGCGCTGTGCACAAACACTCTTGATCCGGATAGCTCTTGTTTTATTATATTGTGGTTTAGTAAATACTGCACTTGGAGTTACATTCAATGCATGATTTGTGCTATAGAACATAAATAAAGTTTGATTGATATCAAATCAAATCACATTTTATTTCTATAGCGCATTTCTCACAAAAGTGACCCAATGCGCTTTACAGAGAGCAGCGAAAATGATCTTATTAAATGTAAGCGAGTAATTGTAAAAAACCTTTCCTATCTACCAATAACTGAAGGCAACTATCTTTCCCATAGAGTGATTCGTTACCCTTAAATATAATCCCAATTAGATATTAATCCTCAATTATTCTTCACAACTGACCAAACCTCTCACTCATTGCGCGGCAGATTCAGACTGTATCATTGTTATTTTCACACACGACAAACATGTGACATGTTCCAGTTTTATTCTTTGAAAAAAAAAAAAAAAAAAACGTTGTTTTGAGCGCGCGTGCGCGTTTCATGCGCGTGCACGTGAAAAAATCGCGAAAATCCTGGAGGAAACACTGGTATAGTACTGCTGGTTCTATACACTGTACTTGGAATCATGAACGCAACTGAATTTTCTGAAACTCAACTGCAATAAATCGGAAATCCTCATCATCGGCCCAAAGTCCCTCACCCGTTCCACCCAGACATTCTCACTCAACATCGATGGCTTCACCGTAACCCCCTCCAACCACGTCCGCAACCTCGGCATCATCTTTGACCCCACCCTCTCGTTCCTTCTCCATGCCAACCAGGTCACTAAATCAGAATAGAGAATACTTTTTTCCATCTCAGGAACATTGCCCGCATCCGACCCTCCCTGTCCTTTTCCGCTGCTGAAACACTCATCCACACCTTCAGTACTTCCCGACTCGACTACTGCAACAGCATCCTCTACGGTTCGCCTAATAACATCCTAAACAAATTCCAATACGTCCAGAACTCTGCTGCCCGTCTGCTCACCTCCACTCGCCGATGTGACCACATCACCCCTGTCCTCCAAAACCTACACTGGCTCCCGGTCAAATACAGGATCCAATTCAAAATCCTACTCACCACTTACAAAGCCATCAACAATCTGGCACCCTCCTACCTTGCCGACCTCGTCCCCCTCCACACCCCTCCCGTTGCCTCAGGTCTGACGACCAAACCACCCTCAAAACCACCAGGACCAAGCTCCGCCGGACCTGGGGTGATAGGGCCTTTTCAGCCGCAGGCCTGCAGCCCCGTCCCTCTGGAACGCCCTCCCCAACCACATCAGACAGGCCAACACCCACCCAACATTTAAACAGGCCCTCAAAACCCACCTCTTCAAGCTTGCCTTCACCAGTTAACCCCGTCCCCTTACCATGTGTCGGAGTTTGTTGGAACTCTGCAGCTAGCGAGGGGAGAAAGATGACGTCTCGGTCCTGTTCTTTCCAGGAGACTCGGAGGATCTTACAGATGAGCTGCAGAGCCTGCTCTTCAGAGACATCTGAGTTTGCAGAGGATTCCTGGGGGGGACACATACACACACGCACGTCAGTGTGAGAACCCATATGCTTTGGGAACAGTATCTGCTCTGACCATTCTAGTTCAACAGTATTTCCGCCCTAGCTCCCGGACTTTCTGCGAACCTGACTGAACACTTACCGCAACAGCCCGAGCAGCGCAGAAAAAATGCGCTATAAAATAAAAATAAAGAAAGAAATAAAGAAAAACACAGCTAAAAATACATTCGGTTCGTTATGAGACTATGGCGGGACAAAATAGACTATGGCGGCCCACCACAGTCTCGTTTATGCATGAGAAACACTGGGAGATAGTAAAGATATGGTTGAGGTGTAGGAGGTTTTAGGTTTCAAAATATATCGTGTTTAGTGAGGCAAACCAGTCATCCACAATGTTGTTTTGTTGACAACTGCACAGATCTTTTGACTTATCGGTATTCCATTTTTGTAGAGAGATCATCCATTAAATGGACCTTCCATCAATTATTAATTGCCTGGCGACATGCAGTTGATGACTCAAAGCCTATTAATATCATAGCAATTACTGTGCAGAGAGACCAAGAAAATCAGCCAGGAACAAGGTCTTTGTAAAACTAAAGCTAAAGGAGGCATTCTTTGGCCATTCAGAGTGACCTAAATACTTTACTAGTATAGTTTACATTATGGGGTATTGCGTGTAGAATTTAGAGGAAAGAAAATAATTTAATCCATTTTGGAATAAGGCTGTAACATAACAAAATGTGGAAAAAGTGAAGGGGTGTGAATACTAAATACTTTATAGGAACTTTATATATTTACTATATGATCCACTGGCCAGATGATTGGGACTTTGTGAAGAGAACTAACATTTCCAAATGCATGTACACAGGAAAATAAGTAAATGTGACTGTAAAAGTCCAAGCATGACGATATTCTAAGTGACAGTGTTCGAGAGTTTCTCAACTGAAAGGTAACTGCAAACGTTTCAGGATACCACACAAAAGAGCAGTGGGGGAGTTCCATTCACTTTAATTCATTCAGCAGTCTATACTTTTGATCTTGACATGTGACTGATCAAAGTACAGTGAGTGCAGACAAGAAGGAAGGAGCATGTTTCTTGGTAGGGAGTCGTGTCTACTACCTACCTTTTCAGCCAAGGTCCTCTTCTCCCTGCGATCGCTGTCCTCAACCTCCATATTCTCTATCCCTGAGTCCACGTCCACCTGGGACATGCTGTGGGGGGGGGGGAAGAGAGAGGGAACATACAGTCAACTCATTCATCTCCCACAACAGATGACACAAACTACCGGTACTATGAATGCTGATGGCATGACTACAGCTCAGAACCACTTCATTAAGTAACATTCATCATAAGCAATGTGAATTTCGGAAAATATTTTCATAGTAATCGTGTGCTATGAGGAGCTTAGCTATGTGCTTTCAAACTAGAGTTGGGATGTTAGAGACATCCATCAAAGCTTCAGGTAACAAGATCAGACAAAGAGTGTGACTGCATAAACTGACCTCAAGATCAGACTGACCTGAAGGGTCATAGTCAACTATGAGGACACAGCAGTATCATGCTAGCCGCTTGCTTGTTCGGCTTCCTCACCTCTTTTCACAGGAGGCAGTGTCGATGTCCATGCTCTGGGACCGGGACAGACTCTGGGACTGGGGGTCAAGGCTGTTGGAGGGAGAGCTGGAGAGGGAGCTAACACCCTCGCTGCTCTGGCTGCGGTAGGCCACCCCTGTAATAGGTAAAACAGCAAAACAATTAAGGTAAGGCTACGGCCAAACAGAATTCTATAACTATGAGGGACTACTGTTGTAACAAGTTAGGCTATCAAAGGGTCAACTTGTGTGCTGTGCCTTGTATCACCTGTCACAGCCAATGACAATGCTGATTAAGGCAGAGATCACATGTCAAAAAAGGGCAGGAATTACCACCTGACTACATGGTACTAACTACAATTGTTCATCATAATCAATCTCAGTAGACACATTGACAAATCATGAGGAAACTGTACAAACTGTTTCATGAGGAATCTGATTGGGCTGTGAAGCAGGTTCAAACATTTCAGCATGCCTCAGAAAGGTCACCATAATTATTATATGCCTACATACTGTTACGAAGGTCCAGATGCACATCGATTAGTTAGTTTGATTAAGCTCATTTTTAGTAATTAATAATTAATAAGAAATTACCTTGTCCCCGCCCAGCGAGGTTTCCCCCCCTTTTTTCTCTCTTTGATTTCGTTTATTGTTTTCTTGCCATTTGCCTAAAACACATGTTGTGTGTCCAAGTAATGATGCCGTAGTTCAGTTGGCGGTTTTTGGTGTGTGTGTGTGTGTGTGTGTGTGTGTGTGTGTGTGTGTGTGTGTGTGTGTGTGCTCGCGCGAGTGTCGAGATACGTTGAGATGTGAGTGAACTGAGGAGAGAGTAGAGAGCAACGAGTGGTGAGAGTAAGAAAGTTTAATGTTTGGAGACCAGAGCCGGGGTATTATTGAGTTGTGTAAAGTGTGAGTAATAGTGAAAATAGTAACCAACGTTATTATACGTGGTTATTATAAGAAATAGTTTGGACTGTCAGCTGCCTTGCGTGCAGCGAAGAGACGGGGAGGCGTTAGCTAGCTACTAACGGAGCTTCAACAGTAGCTAGCCGTAGCTTCACCAACGTATCGCGGACCTTGGGACGCCGATTGCCAGGGACAGTGGGCGAGATACACCCGCCTCCACCGTCCTGCGTTCCGGGTAGCTGTGTGCGTGGCCCCCCCCTGCATCTCCCGTCGATCATCCCAGGACAGTTCCCCCATCAACATCGTGGTTATCCCCCATATCCCCTCCATCATTCCACATCACTGGACTCTCCCCTCATCGTGTCACCATCCAAGAGCTCCAACCTGGTACCATAGTTAGGATATCTGACATATTTATATATTTATTTGTATTTACATATTTATTTGTATTTATGCTTGTGTACTACGTATATCTAGGTTGTATTAAATGTACAGTTTGTATGTCTCTCTATAGATCTACCTCTAGAACCATCACATTTCATATTAGGGATACTCCCAGCTGATCTTGAATAAAACAGCCAAACATACCAACTGAGAATCCTTCTCTTAATAGCTAACAAGGCAATCACAACCTCCTGGCTGAAGCCACACCCCCCAACAGTTATACAATGGAGGGAAAGAATCCAACAAGTCTACAACATGGAACGTACAACAGCACTATTGAAATTAAAATTAGACACATTCCTTAATAGATGGTCATCCATTGCACTACATTTTCATTTGATCTGACTGATATGCAGATGTGTTTATTTATATTTATATTTTTATTTATTTTTTATTTATTTTTTCCCTTTCTTTTCTCTTACCATGGTTGGTTGTTGTTATTGTTACTGTTGTCACACTGCTGCTGTTGTTGATAATGGTGATAATGATTGTTTATTGGCTGTTGTGGTTGTTAATGCCAGCGAGGAAATTAGGGATTATTTTTGTTGTTGTGGTTTGTTTTTTCTTCTTTTACTTTATTGTTATTATTTATTTTTAAGAAAGATATTCATGGACTGTTATTCCTTTGCGACTTACCCGTGACACCTTTATGTAACATCAATATGTTGTGAAATATTGTTTGACTGCACTTGATAAAAGAAAATGATACTAAAAATGTAAAGTAAAAAAAAAAAAAAAAAAGTACAGTTTGTTATTTCTTTATCCCTGTGTCCCTCCCCCAGTTATTTAGCCAAGTGTCCACCTATCTAAATGATATAATATTATACATAGAGGTATGCCAGTAGCTTTCCATCTCCCCTTCTAATTAGTTTATAGGTTTAGCACTAGCAGTCATAATATTTAGTGTAGAGACTAGAGAGTCAAAATAATTATACAGTCCTTTCAACTTAATTTAATTTAGTTATTGTAGCTTGAGCCGTTACAATTTGGTCCTTCGAGCCGGATTAGAATCTAGTAAAGCTACTATGGCTAGTGGTGGTGGTGGACACTCAGATAGTAGGCCTAGGCCCAGCCCCCCCCCCAGCACGCCCCAAACGCGATGTTCGTAGACCTAGATACCTAGCAGAGTATGAAACTGAACCCCCCTTTAGTTATGGATTACAGGAGCAGCGCATATCTAGTACTACTAGTTTAGCCCCCCGCATGACAAGTAACCGAGTCAATATACCTACTAGCCGCAGTGTAGACAATGTAGCTAGGCTGACCAGACGGCTATCTAGATTTGACTTAGATGATGACCAGGACTACGATAGTCAGTGCAGCCTAGCTCAACCCAGACCTCACAGCCCAGACTCAAATCACTCAGCTGTGTCAGGTACCAGTGAGACCAGGCTACTCAAGGTAGTAAGACGCCAAGAAGCCGCTGCTCTAGAGAGAGAGCGACGTCAGGAAGAGGCTGCCCTAGAGAGAGAACGACGTCAGGATGAGGCTGCCCTAGAGAGAGAGCGGATGCAAGCCAATGTCATGTCACAGCAAGCCGAACATGCCTTAGAGAGAGAACGACGTCAGGGTGAGGCTGCCTTAGAGAGAGAGCGGATACAGATCCAAGCTACGTCGCAGCAGACCCAAGCTACGTCGCAGCAGACCCAGGCTATGGTCCAAGCTATGAGTCAAGCTATGGCACAACAGAACCAGGCTATGCTGGAGCTCGCAAGGCAGAACGACAGCACCGCGAGACAGTCTCTACAGTTAATGGGCTCATTCCTACAGAACCTCACGCCACGCTCTTCAGCCCGATCCTCAAGGAGGACTTCATGTAGGAATTCGAGAGAACATTCCCAGAGTAACCAGAGGGAAATGGAGCATGACGAAGAGGAACAGGCACTGGATGGAAGGAGGGAGGAACAAAACAGAGTTAGACCACTCCTCAACGCCAGTCTCACGTCTCTCCCTACGATCCAGCAGCCACCAGCTACAGTAGGCCCTGTGGCCCACTGTCCGTCAGGACCCGCACAGGTTAGCACAGCGGCACCCCCCACGAACCATCAACCCTCACATCAGAGTAACCTGGTTCCGGTGACCCCTGCCCTGCCAACCTATCCCTCAGTATACCATTACCCACGCATTGAGGCACCCACCTTTCCTGACTTCAAGGTTGAGGACAGAGCCCAATACTTGGAGTTGCGCATGTGTTTGGACTCTCTCCTTAATGACTCCTACGACGAGAAGTACAAGTACGCCATCTTGCTGCGGCACGTTAAGGTTCCAAGAGCACGAGCACTAATCTCAGCCTATGGTTGGTCAGACACCCCGTACTCTGAATACATAGAGGCCCTAGATGACCGCTACGGGCGCCCGTGGGACTTCATCCTAGCAGAGACCTCCACCATCGAGGCCCTCCCGCCGATTCGTGACAACCGAGCTTTGGACGACCTGTATGTCAAGGTACAATACCTAGTGGGGATGCTGAGGTGTCAAGGTAATGAGGGACTCCACGAGCTCAACAGCAGTTCCAGTGTGAAACGCATCCTGGATAAGCTCCCCTCATTCCGTCATTAGAGATTCAGACGCCGCCAGAACCACCTCCACCCCCGCAAGCCGGGGTCCTCGTTGATCGATCTTGCAACCTTCCTGAGGGAGGAGGTCCGCAGCCTCAGTCTCGACACACTCAAGCCAGAACCTGCCTCCCAAGAGAAGCAAGATAACACGACTAAAGGACAACGGGGAACAGCAAGTATAATGCACACATCCGAGGACTCCAGGCGAGATCAACCTAAAGACAAGAGAAGTCCACACTGCCTCTACTGCGACAAGGATCACTGGTTCCCGAGCTGTGAAGACTTCAAGAAATTGAGCACAGACCAGGTGAGAGAGTGGATTCAGACCGACCAAAGGTGCTGGAGATGCGCCCGGAAGGGACATAGATCATCAGCGTGCACCTTGAAGAAGAAATGTAGTCATTGTTCAGCAGTACATTGGGACGCCCTGCATGATGTTAACCACCGGACCAAGGAGAAATCGACTGATGGGTCCCAGCATACTACTAACGAGTCCCGATGTCTGTATGTGGACCCAGCAAAGAGCGGCAGTTCAAAGGTTATGTTGAAGGTAGTGCGAGTCCACCTACACCATCACGGGCGGATGATAGACACCTATGCCGTACTCGATGACGGTTCAGAGAGAACCCTACTCCTACCTTCAGCAGCCCACCAATTGGGTCTCCAGGGCCCACGAGAGGTGCTGACAATCCGCACGATTCGCAGAGACGTCAAAGAGATTGACGGCGAGCAGGTTGCCTTTACCATCTCATCGGCCGATCGTCCAGACAAACGATATACGGTCAGCAATGCATTTACCAGTAAGCATATTGCTCTCTCCCAGTACGACTACCCCATTGCACAGCTCCGGGAGAAACACAGACATCTCCGCAACCTGCCGATACCACCAATCAGTGGAGCAACGCCAACATTGCTGATCGGCTCGGACCACATCGATCTCATCACCCCAGTAGATAAGGTCTACTTAGGACCCAGAGGATGTCCTGCCGCAGTCAGAACCAGACTGGGATGGACCCTGCAAGGTCCGTTCCACATCTCGAACCAGAGACCAGTGCCGACCAAGTGTCTCTACAGCAAAGTGACTTCGATGCCCACTCTGCATGTCCCCAAGGAGGTGGTAAGCAACTACCTTAAGAACACCGAAAGAAGACTAGCCAGAGATCCTCACCCTCCCCGACCCTCCCTCACCATCACCTCCTCTGTCCTGACCCCTCCCTCGCCTAGCAGTAGCAAGAAATCCAAGAAGTCCAAGAAGCACAAAGAAAAGGACAGGGAGAAGGAGAGACGTAGGGAGCTGCGTGGTAGCAGCAGCCCAGCCAAGGTGGAGCAGGCGGAGGAGAGCCAGAGGCCCAGGAAGAGGCAGCGCACGCAGGCTGAAGAGAGACCCACCATCGCCATTACCAAGAGCCCCTGCTCAGATGAAGATGCTAAAGAGAGACCCGTCCCCTCCACGGACCTCTCCTCCACCACTGTGACGTCAAACTATCTCCTCATGGGGCGGCGGGACCCTACCCTCCCTCAGAGTGTTTATTGCCCAACGGAGATGCAGGGACGGAGGATGTGGCGACATAGTCAGGTACTGGCAGACCAGTTCTGGTCCCACTTCCTTCTATACTATCTACCCTCCCTGCAAGTGAGACAGAAGTGGAATAAGGATAGAGAGCGTCTGGTCACGGGAACAGTAGTGATGATAGTTGACCAGTCCCTGCCAAGAGCGATGTGGCCCGTGGGCCGCGTAGAGAAGATCATCCCAGGTGTAGATGGTAGAGTGAGGGCGGCGGAGGTTTCCGTTCGGGGGTAGACTTACACCAGGCCAGTGGCCCGACTGATCGAACAGCCTGCATTCCCTGACTCCCTTCCTGACGAAGGATAGTCATGACTTACCTGACGAGACTCTGTTAGCTAATCCATGACCGGATTAGGGGGAGGCTGTTACGAAGGTCCAGATGCACATCGATTAGTTAGTTTGATTAAGCTCATTTTTAGTAATTAATAATTAATAAGAAATTACCATGTCCCCGCCCAGCGAGGTTTCCCCCCCTTTTTTCTCTCTTTGATTTCGTTTACTGTTTTCTTGCCATTTGCCTAAAACACATGTTGTGTGTCCAAGTAATGATGCCGTAGTTCAGTTGGCGGTTTTTGATGTGTGTGTGTGTGTGTGTGTGTGCTCGTGCGAGTGTCGAGATACGTTGAGATGTGAGTGAACTGAGTAGAGAGCAACGAGTGGTGAGAGTAAGAAAGTTTAATGTTTGGAGACCAGAGCCGGGGTATTATTGAGTTGTGTAAAGTGTGAGTAATAGTGAAAATAGTAACCAACGTTATTATACGTGGTTATTATAAGACATAGTTTGGACTGTCAGTTGCCTTGCGTGCAGCGAAGAGACGGGGAGGCGTTAGCTAGCTACTAACGGAGCTTCAACAGTAGCTAGCCGTAGCTTCACCAATGTATCGCGGACCTTGGGACGCCGATTGCCAGGGACAGTGGGCGAGATACACCCGCCTCCACCGTCCTGCGTTCCGGGTAGCTGTGTGCGTGGCCCCCCCCTGCATCTCCCGTCGATCATCCCAGGACAGTTCCCCCATCAACATCGTGGTTATCCCCCATATCCCCTCCATCATTCCACATCACTGGACTCTCCCCTCATCGTGTCACCATCCAAGAGCTCCAACCTGGTACCATAGTTAGGATATCTGACATATTTATATATTTATTTGTATTTACATATTTATTTGTATTTATGCTTGTGTACTACGTATATCTAGGTTGTATTAAATGTACAGTTTGTTATTTCTTTATCCCTGTGTCCCTCCCCCAGTTATTTAGCCAAGTGTCCACCTATCTAAATTATATAATATTATACATAGAGGTATGCCAGTAGCTTTCCATCTCCCCTTCTAATTAGTTTATAGGTTTAGCAGTCATAATATTTAGTGTAGAGAGTCAAAATAATTATACAGTCCTTTCAACTTAATTTAATTTAGTTATTGTAGCTTGAGCCGTTACACCTACCTTTTTAGCTAATTAGACAAAAATATCTCTAAATATATATGAGTGAAACAATAGCAGTTGAACAATACCGGCATATGGCTTTGGTCTGATCCACCTGTTTTTGCCCATCGTCATTGTAGGTTACTGAGGAATGTTCCCAAACAGGAGATTTAAAGGATGCTGGAGGAACTTCAAGCTCTAGTTTAACTGTGTTGGCCATAACAACTGGTACAAAATGATATCGCTCTGTGTGCACATGTGTACTGTCTGAGGGTGCGTTCGTAAATACGCTCTGGAAATCTGATCAGCGCTCATGGAATGCCTCTAGTCCAATCAAATGACTTGCTCTATGACGGTGCACTACAACGCTGCATTCGTTCGGTTCACATGCGAACCGAACCGAACAACCTATACCGAAGATTTTCTGTACTAATACGCAAACCATTACACCCCTACATTGTACCATACATAAATCCCCATTGAAAAGCCACAATTCAATGATAAAGGTAGCCTAGCCCCTTGTGTCAGTGTGGGCATACCAGTATGAACAATGGGGTGAGATTGTTATTGTATTCATCCATATCTATAGTGTAGGTTCTAGAGCAGTGTGCGTTTGTGAGAGCAGCATTTCTCACAAAGAACATCAACACAATTTCATCTATGTGGTGTGAGTTGAACTCAGGCCAAGGCTGGTGCACTGCACAGTGACTGTGCACTTTCTGTCATCTACCAAGCCTCATACTCATCATGGCAGGTCTGGGAGACTTTTCTTGTTTTTGCTTGAGACTATGACTGCTAAAGTGATTGTACACCTGGTCGCTAGCTCAATTAGGTTTCTAAAGTATTCCTTCTGAAGGTCAACCTCACATTTACATAACAAGTATATTTTCCAACTACTCTGGTCCAGAAAATTGCATTTATTTTTGAAGCAACAGGCCTACACACAAAGGTAATGGCTACACTTTAGATCGTTTGGTCTCACTAAGTGGGAATACAGGTCTCACTAAGTGGGAATAATCTACTCCATACAACAAGAAATAGTGATTGAGCACTAGACAATTTTTAGATCACATTTAGTCACATTTTAATACCACTAGGATTCTTTCTGTCACAACCTTGAAATTGGTATTGTGTTAAAAGCTCATAAGCAACATAAGAGTACTGAGCTGTTAGCTGTATCCAACCATTATGATCTCCCACTCCCACTGTTTTAAAAGTGAACATACCAGAGGCACCCATAGGGGAGGTGGCAGGGGTGACACTGTGGACATTGAGCCCCAGGGAGTGGGAGGCTGCTGGTGGCAGGTGCTGGGGTGCAACCCCTGAGGGCCCGGAGAGCGGCCCAGGAGGGGTCTCTCTCTGTGGTGACGTCAAGGGGGTGCTGAGCGGGGTGCTGGGTTGGGATGTCTGCCCTCCTGCCAGTCTGGCCAGTCGCCTTCTGCGTATCTGTGATGAACATCAACAAGCATGCAGCTTAATAACGGTGCAGCCCATGTACAACATGTAAAACAGTTGTGGGGAAATGGAATGCTCCTGATTAGCCGCTTTTCATTTCTTCATCCAAATGTTGTCATAGAGGTAGTGGGTGAAGTCTTAGACATAATACTGAATATTTCAGATGCTGGCTCCAGCTTTCAAATGTTAATCCCCACTCTGATTTACACCTGGCATACACAATATTTATTTGAGTAAATTCCCATAGTAGGCTAATGAAATTAAATGAATAAACGACCAATTGTCAAGTATAACTTGGAATGGATTGGAATTGAACCCTGCCATACCCAAATAGTGTGTGTTGCATAGCATAGCATTTTATTATTTTTTGGGGACAAATTATTCATCTATCTACCATGCCAGGGGTGAAGATACGTTTGCACGGATAACAGTTGTCAGGATGGAAGTGTACTCGAGTCATAGCTAGCTGGGTCTCAGCATGGGGGGGATGTCACGACCAGCCACAACAATAGCTAGCCAGCTAGCAAGTGACCAGACGAGTACAGTCAACTCTTAACATTATTATGACACTGACTTTACCAATTAAACACCATGAGTATACAATTGCCGGGATATTGTCATTGACGATGACATTTACAGTGCATATGTTGATGGCCTCTATACAAAAGACTGTCAGTAACATGGCTACAAGGCTAGCTTTGACTAGCTTGAATGGTTTGGCTGCACAATGGTGGCCTGCTGTGTTGTGCTGAGTCGTCTAGCAAACAGGCTAGTAACATAGCTAGCTAGATGATTTGGACTATTAGTAAAGCACCACTATAACATGATCACTCGAAAGACATAACTACATGTCTATAATTATTATTATTCTTTTCGAAACGTACAGTGTCACTAAGAACTGTCTGTGTGTGTGTGTCTCTAATGGATTGTGTATCCCAGCTAGCTGCGTACTAGATGGTCTGACTCTGCTAACTAACTGTTAGCTGTGCTAGCTAGTCATGCAACCTCAGATTACCACGACAAAGATGGATTTTACACTCAAACACACGACCCAAGCGCCATCACCTTAGTTGACAAATATCAACAACTGATCACAGCTTTTAACTTCACCAGCTGCGGTGTTCTTACCTCGTCGGCACTCAACTCTTCCATCTTTTTTCCTTTCTTTTCTTGCTAGCTAAAGAATTGTGCCAGCCAGCCAGCTAGCTAGCAATCTCTTTAATATAACCAAATGTGCATAGTCTAACAAGTGAAACAAATAATGTGTATGTTTTGATTGTCTTAAAGTTAAAATCTAAAACACAAAACAAAGAGGAGGTGTAGGTTTGCTCCCAGGTGTGTGTAAATCTATTTGAATTCTACGAAGAATGAAACAAAACACAAAAGTAGTATTCATCAAAACACGAAGGAGGCCATTTTGGATGGTGTGTCACGTGACTGAGGAATTGACACATGGAGGGGGGGGGGGGCATGTGTCAAACTGCCTATGGTCCAAATATTGTTAATACTGAATTATGTCTTGTGTGAAACATCAATGACCAAAAACAACACTGATAAAAATCGATCGACAGTCACACATTGAATTATGATAGATACATATTTTGCCAATAATATTGTTCATCACCTGTTTTGGGATTAACAGTGCATGCCATTCAGCAAGTCTGAAAGCCTGGAGAGACAGTTATGGGTTTCCAAACATAGGAGGAACATTGGTCATGGGGTCATCATGACAGAACAGCAAGGACAAAATGTGGATGTTCCAAAACTAGAATGTGCCCATCACCTGAACAAGCTCATAGATCTAGAGTATGTTGCTTTTTTGTGGTCCCTCTTTGTTATTTATAATGCCATGTCAGCTATCAGTGGCCTAGCTTTCTTGTGAGGGGTCACAAACAATCTCACAACATTTAAACCAAGCACAACTAATTACATGAGGTCATACCGAAAAACACATTACGGAGAGGTATTGGCACAACAATTCTAATGTATGAATGCAAATAGAAGAGATACAAAATAAAAAGAGGTGATCACATTACACTTTCCATAGCTTTTACTTTACATAATATGGATGAAAATATTCCAAATACAGCCTAACCTTACAGCTAATATCCACAAGTTGGACATGCAAATGTCATCGAAAAACATGAAACATTTGATTGATTGATTGAAAACTTTATTAGAAGATTTGCAGAAGTAGGTACATGAAAGTACATATTACATACAAGGTCAACTAACAGGATAAAAACCCAAGAAAGCCACTGGCTTATTTCAATTGGGGTCCTTGATTCTCAATTCATCGTTACATGTAAGACAGACAAAAAAAAACTAGTACTATCTACAAGATAATACAGACAAATAACTAGTACTATCTACAAGATAAACATACATCCATCATGGGAAGAACAATACAACAAAACATTAGGTATGTACAGCGGGTAGGACAGGTGGGGACATACACCACAGGTGGGGGCGGGGGACAAAACACAGTATGTACAGTGGGTAGTTCGGGTCTTTTAATCTGATTTTTGATTTAGAGGGTCCAGTTACGGATTGCAGCCTCCTGTAAATGTTTTTTGAGAGTGGTTTTGAAGGTGGGCAGTGTTTTGCACTCCTTTAAGATTATAGGAAGGGCGTTCCACATTTTTACTGCATAGTTTGCAAACGAGTTTAACCCCTTGTTTGTGGTGCAACGCGGTTGAACGTGGTTCGTGGAGCTTCCTCTGGTATTGTATGTGTGGACGTTGTTCACTTTTTGGAAGTATGTTGACAGGTACTTGGGTGTCTTTGTGGTGTAGCGTATCTTGAAGACCAGGCCCAGTGCAAGCTGCTGCACTCTGTCAACTACTCGTAGCCAATCAAGGCTCAAAAAATGAGCAGCGGTTAGATGTGTCCTAGGGTTGAGGCCTAGCAAAAGCCTAACCAGTTTATTTTGGGCTGTCTGGAGTCTTGTTTTTTGGGCCTTTGTGGTTCTATAGTACCATGATGTTACGGCATAGTCGAAGTGACATTGAATGAGAGCTCCTGATAGGGTCCTCAGTGTGTTTTTACTGACAAGTGAGGATATCCTGTACAAGAATCTAGTTCTATGGTTCACTTTTTTGATTACTTTTGCTGCCATTTTATCTCCGGAAAGATTTGCCTCTAAGATGGAGCCCAGGTATGTAATATCCTCTTTTCTTGTGATATTAATGTTACCCACTTTTATTTTGAAATTTACAGCCTTTCTGAGTTTAGATGGGGATCCGTATAGGATGGTTTCAGTTTTACCTAGGTGTATTGATAGTTTATTGTCAGCTAGCCAGATGCAGATTCTACTCAGTTCAGTGCTTAGCGCTTTTTCCACCTGCAATATGTCCCTGTCAGAGACCAGCAGAGCCGAGTCATCCGCGAACAGGAACAAATTGCAATCACATGCTGATGACATGTCATTCACATATATTAGGAACAGTAAAGGTCCCAATATGCTTCCTTATGGAACGCCGCAGGTCACTGGGAGGGGGGGGGACAGTGTTCCGTTCACACTAACCACCTGTTCCCTCCCCTCTAAGTAGGATTGCATCCAGCTCACCGATGTTCTATCGAACCCAATTGCTTTCAGTTTATCTAACAATATGTGGTGATCTACTGTGTCGAAGGCCTTCTGGAGGTCCAGCATGACCATGCCGCAGTACTTGCCCGAGTCCACCTCATGGTTGATGTGGTCGTTCAAATAGAGAAGGCATGTGTCAGTGGAATGGGATGTTCTGAATCCTGATTGAAATTCATACATCAGATTTTTTTCGGTAAGGTACCTATCAACCTGTTCATAAACTATTTTTTCCATAAGTTTCGAGATGGAATTAAGAATAGAAACAGGTCGGTAGTTGCCTGGGTCTAATTTGCTTCCTTTTTTATACAGTGGGGTTACCCTTGCTATTTTAAAGTCAAGGGGGACGTGTCCCTGTTTGATGGAGAGGTTTATTATGTGGGTGATGATTGGGGTAATGGAGGCAGCTGAGTCTTTTAGAAATCTGGCTGGAAAATTGTCATGGCCCGTGGCCTTTTCTGAGTGTAGAGCGCCCAGTTTTTTAAACACCTCATCGTTTGACACCATGGAGAGTTTAAAATCATCTTTGCGTACACCCAGTTTATTGTAGAACGCACGGATGTGCTCTACACCATAACGCCCTGAGTGGGGTGGTAGATTGTTAACTAATTTAGTGGCTATGGTTGTAAAGAAAGTGTTTAAGCACTTAGCCACATTGTTAGCCATACATAGAATAGCCATTGATGCAGAAAAGCAAACAACCAAGGGACTCCTGCATACTTACTTATCAATATGTTTGCGTGATATAATTAGGGTGAAATATATACAAAATTAATGTGTAGTTGTTCTCTCTCAATACCTGAATTGAATTGAATGTAATTCCACATTGCACTGATTTAGGAAACATCAGTTTCCTGTTACTTCAGCTAGACTGCTACAATATTAAGACACAGCAATTGCAAAAGCATATTGTTTTCTGCTCTGTCTTATGCAATTAGTCAATGTTCTGAATGTTGAAAGGGGATGATTGGGTGGCCATGATACTGTAGGATGAGGGCCAGATTGGGAATTTAGCCAGGACACTGGAGTTAAGACGCCTACTCTTGTGATAAATGCCAGGGGTTGTCTTTAACAACTCACCAGTCGGGACCTCGGTTTAACATCTCATCCAAAGGATAGACCCATAGAACTGCTGTGCACATTTTGACAACAATAATCCAATAGAGCCCCCTACTGCTCAAACAGTATACAACATTCCTAAGAGGTCTCAAAGTTGATCACTCAGACTATATCAAATGAACAGTCAAGTCTTATTGCCCAGACAATCAATGTCAAAGAACTTAAAGCCCTTGAACCTGTCTTCCTTTCCCTATACTTAGGGGGTCAGAGTGGAAATGAACACATTGTTTTTAATTTATAAAACAACTTCTCTCTTCAAGAGATCACACATTCCATCACACGTTCTTTTTCGAAAACTTGCTTGCAGACCTGGTCTTCACAGTGTAACTCTTGTGAATGGAGAATAGGAAATAAAGCAGATAATTGAAAGTGATTCTTGTTTACACTGTAAATAATCTATAATGGGAAAGTGTACAGTATAATGTACAAGCCTAGAATATACCTTGACTAAGTTAACATTCAAAACAGTTCTTGTCCTTTAAAGGCTATACAGATGCAGTTTAGATGCAGTTTATCCTCCTCTATCCAGTGTGCTCAACCAGTTCTTCTCCCCAATCTGTTCGCACACCATCTTACTCCCCTCCCACATCACCAGTGACTGCAGGACAAACACACAAAGCATAACATTTAAACACAATCACCATAAATGTTATGAAACTCAAAAATCTTTGGATGATTTATCTAACTCCTGAGGAAATGGGGGACATGTGTGGTAGAATGGCCCCTACCTTGCAGTGCCCGTTGTCCAGTCGGTTTATTTCCAGAAGGTGCTGAGGGTTTTGATGGTGTACAAGAATTCCCTCCTGCTCGATCACCTTTCTCTGTTTTAGGATAAAATACCATTCTGCTTCTGAAAATTAGATGCTTAATGTAGTTCCCATAGTTTTTTGGGGAAGTTATCTTATTGGTCTCTTTTAGCAGCATATAAGAGGAGAGAGGCTCTGTGGCCTCTTGCCAAAAATAAAGTATGCAGGAGGGAATATCGGGACTCCAATAGTACTCTTAAACCAGCTCCGAATTTGTAAGTATCTCCAGAACTGCTGGCTTGGTTACCCATACGCCTATTAAAGCTTGTTAAGTGTTATGTTATGTTACCATCTTTATAGAGGTCCCCCAACACCATAATACCACTCTGGGAGATCTACCTATGTGTAATTTGAGATTCCACCAGATACATTAACTCAAATTAAAAATGTCTAGATCCACTTAACATCGACAAAATGTGATGGGAGAGGAGCAGAGATCCTCTCTACAATACCAAGGGGGAGCCCACTCTGGGGGGAAAGACCATTGAGGAAAGTGCCTCAGACAGAATGCATAGAGGGAGCAGCAGGTTAGGTATCCCTAATTCACCCATCTCTGAAGCCAGTGCTTATGCACTTTGGGGCGTTTAATAGTTTAATTGGGCATTGCAAAGTTGTTGTTTTTTTACTGGGTTTGTGGGCCGTGTCAAAGTATTGTCAACATAAAGCATCAGCATATAATGGGTTGTTGGGTCAATTTGAATTCTAGGGAAATTAAGGTCTAGTCTGATTGAGTCTGTCAAAGATTCCAGGGCAAGAACGAAAATAGTCTGTGTCTGTGTAGTACCTCTGCTCAAATGGAAATATGGAGAAATCAATCCATTTGTGACCAATTTTTTAAATTTGTATTTTCAATATTTTATTGTTCTCAAAAACACGATGGATGCTCAGTGAACCCTAGATCTGTAAACTGATAACATTTGCCATTGTCTGACAAAGGCGTAAAATACATATATCAAAAACACACACATGGATAGTGTAAGACAGTCAGGCATGCAAATTGTTACAGTACATTTCTTAATTAAACATCTGCCCAGAATTAAATAAAATCAAACAAGTGCTTGTGATATCCTACTAGACATGCTGTCTTCTTTACAGCAAATATCTATGTTCACTAAGAGGCACTGCAGAGAAGTCACCCATTTTCTGGAGAAACAGCATAAAAAGGCCATTCTACCAGTGAGGCAATGGTGAATGCACTGTTCACAGTCTAAATTGTTGCAAAAAGCTAGAAAAATCTGTGCAGCCACAAACCACATCCCCAACCCAGAACAGAAAAGTGCTCCCTACAGTAGCTCCTACTGACATGGTGCAGTCTAAAGGTATTTCAGCCGGGCAACACGACTGGCTGATGGCTGGGCCACTTCAACTAGAGGAGGTGCCTGTGTATCTCTGAAGCGGGGCGAGGATGACGTCAGCATTCTTCTTCTCGCTCTCCGTGCTGAACAGACTGTGCTCCTGGATGTAGCCAACCACAGGGTCCGGCAGGATGTATTTGACGCTCTGGCCGCGCCGTAGGGCCCGCCGCACATGTGTGGCTGAGATGTCGTTGGTCACCCACTCAGGGACTATGTGGATGTTCTTGCGGTACTTCCACAGAGTGTCTGATTGGTGGATGAACTTGTGGACGTCGTTGCCGCTGCGAGTGATGCAAACCACGCCATAGCGCCCCACAATCTCTGTGATATCCTCCTGCTTCCACAGGTTTGGGACTGCGAAGGACTCCAGGACGTCAGCACCACACAGCAGCTTCAGTTGAGGGCTATCTAAGGGGAAATGGAAAGAATGATAATGTGAAGATTCACCATTGCTCAAATTAGTTAATTGAATTTCAGTTAATTTCCGGTATTATACAGTAAGTGGCCTTGGGATTCACTGACACGTATCAGGTTAAGTTTCAACTTCCTTTTGAGTAAAACCAGGAAGTAGTAAGTTGAAGATGAGTTCAGGAATGGAAAAATAAATAATGGGCCATATCTAAAATCAAGGAATTAGACTAAAACTGATTCTGTTGAGTTCAAATGGAAATGTACTAAACCCAAGGTGCAGATAAACTCAGGGCAGATTTCCCACTGTCTTACCTTTCCTGTGTTATTCTACACCTCCACACCCTACTACTACATGTGTCTGACTGTGTCCCAGTAGTACCGGTATTCAACATCTGACATTTATCAAATTCATCAATCTGAGGGGTATTCATCAAGCAATATGGTGGGAAACAATCAGGTTATTTCATCTGCCATAGTGGTCATGAGGGGATATGGTCAGGAGTGATCAGGAGTGGCCTCTCGAGGGCAACGTTGGGTCCTTACATCACCACATATATCAATTGTTTGTGACTTATACCTCTCCTTGTGGGATATGATGATAAACCCTCAGAAGCATGGACCTCAATCCTCCTCTTCTTGGCATACTTCACGGTATCCACCTCGTCGTTGCTCTGTTCTGCTGTCATCAGTTCTCCATAATGATGCCTAAGTGCACAAAGACAAGACAATTCAATTGACACA
Organism: Nansenia antarctica; assembly: GCF_963989245.1. Lineage (NCBI taxonomy): Eukaryota > Metazoa > Chordata > Actinopteri > Argentiniformes > Microstomatidae > Nansenia > Nansenia antarctica. Next base: position 45,821,098 of record NC_137676.1, read on the forward strand.
AGAGGGAGACAAGGCCAGAACGAACTAAACACGGAACACAGGAGAGTTGTTTTGGTTGTTAAGTAGGGTTGGGTACCGAAAACCGGTACCGGTATGGTAACAGTTTTGTAATTGGTCTGAATTTAGCGGGAAATTTGGATTTAACAACGACACAATATTGGCAGGGGAAAAGAATTGGAGTCGAATTTTTATAGACAACGGATTTACATGCTGGAAAAACATGCAGCTAAAATTCAGGGAACATTTGGACAATACGAGACACAAGGGAGCTGTGGTCGCATGCTCTTATTACAGGGCAATATGTGCGGTGCAAAAATAATCTAAAATCATCACGAACAGAACGGCGGAGGTACGGGTAAACAGGGCTCATGTTGATGTCATCAAAGGTAAACGTTGTTTTTCTCAGCTGATAATATGCATTACCTTGCTGTTGGTTGTTTACCTAATGCTCCATCTGACTGTCACACTGTGATTTGACTGACGCTGTTGTGTAAACAGTTAATGAGTAACGTTAGCCCGTTTTGTGCATGTACTCTCATGTAGGCCTACTTCGTATTGATGAGCTGATAATCTTTCAGTGTGTGTGTGTGTGTGTGTGTGTGTGTATGTATGTGACTGTCAGTCACAAGTTTATATTCTACGAATGTTGTTCAGTGCTGTATGCGCGTTCCCGGTTCTGTGTGTACTCTTGTGCTGCGTCTGCAGGTCTTCAGCCAAGGAGACGACATCTGCCTCAAGGGCAACATCATCAGAGACCTCTGAGTCACTATGGACACCAACTATAGTCTCAATCACTATGGACACCAACTATAGTCTCCATCACTATGGACACCAACTATAGTCTCCATCACTATGGCGACCAGCATTCACCTTCCCCATGCAGACCAGCATTCACCTTCCCCATGCAGACCAGCTACAGCCACTGTCACCATGTAAACTGTCAGCCTTTGTCAGTATGGAGCTTCAGCCTCCATCATGGAGACGATTAACACATCCCTTGTGGAGCAGCACTGACAGACTTTACCAAGCATCCGTTTACTGTAGTTATATCACTATTACACAGTTTACTGTAGTTATACCAGTATTACACAGCAGTGAGATGTAGTTATATCAGTATTACACAGCAGTGAGATGTAGTTATATCAGTATTACACAGCAGTGAGATGGGACAGTTATGGTATGTTGGGCCCCAAAACAACGCTAACTTTGATATACTTGGGTATCCATAAACCATAATGAGGTTTACTGAAAAGAAAAAGTAAAACAGCTGGAAGCAATATCTGACTGTTTGTCAGTCTTACATCTGAAGCTCTCTGTCTACACAGTTATTTAAACATTTGACAAAGTGCTGAATTCAACTTAAGTTGAACAGTTGTTTAGAGAATGAACAAAGACATATCTATTAGTTCAATAAATAGTTACATTGTTTCAAATGTTTCAACTTCTTTCAAAGTGTTCTATGAAATGATTTTTCAGAAGGCTCTGTCAACATGGATGGACCAGGACTGTAGCTCCCATTGAGACACACAGAGGACATGACCTTGGTGGTTTTGAGCCATAATTCAACCAGTCCGATTGCTGTGAAATGACTTGTGATTAATATAATAATAATAATAATAATAATAATAATAACTTTTTATTTGCATAGTGCTTTTCCTGCAAATGTTGCAGCTATGTGTAATATGGTCAACTCTCTCTCTCTGGGAAAGACATGCTTAAGGGCCTCTAAATGGACCCTGGCTATGGTCTGTGATGTAACAATGACTGAAGTTAGAATTCTTCTAAAACATTACACACATCACATCCAGTCATTTAGAATCTCAGTGTGATGACATAACAATGTAGAACATGCAGCTGGGCTTATAGAATCCATCTGCAGTACACATGCTGTTCATTTACCTGCAAGTCCTCTGTGAAGAGCTAGATAGATAGACAGTTATTTGTTTCACAAACTTTTCCAAACTTTTTCCAATCTTACAGTCAGCAGACATGAATCCTAGTGCGTCTATTCAATCGATGGCCTCCTTGTATGTAGGAGATCTCCACAGGGACTCCACAGGAGCAGACAGGTTGTCTCTCTCTCTGTTCTCCTCAGACTCTCTCTGTTCTCCTCAGACTCTCTGTTCTCCTCAGACTCTCTCTGTTCTCCTCAGACTCTCTGTTCTCCTCAGACTCTCTGTTCTCCTCAGACTCTCTGTTCTCCTCAGACTCTCTGTTCTCCTCAGACTCTCTGTTCTCCTCAGACTCTCTGTTCTCCTCAGACTCTCTGTTCTCCTCAGACTCTCTGTTCTCCTCAGACTCTCTGTTCTCCTCAGATTCTCTGTTCTCCTCAGACTCTCTGTTCTCCTCAGATTCTCTGTTCTCCTCAGACTCTCTGTTCTCCTCAGACTCTCTGATCTCCTCAGACTCTCTGATCTCCTCAGACTCTCTGTTCTCCTCAGATTCTCTGTTCTCCTCAGACTCTCTGTTCTCCTCAGATTCTCTGTTCTCCTCAGACTCTCTGTTCTCCTCAGATTCTCTGTTCTCCTCAGACTCTCTGTTCTCCTCAGACTCTCTGTTCTCCTCAGACTCTCTGTTCTCCTCAGACTCTCTGTTCTCCTCAGACTCTCTGTTCTCCTCAGACTCTCTGTTCTCCTCAGACTCTCTCTGTTCTCCTCAGACTCTCTCTGTTCTCCTCAGACTCTCTCTGTTCTCCTCAGACTCTCTGTTCTCCTCAGACTCTCTCTGTTCTCCTCAGACTCTCTCTGTTCTCCTCAGACTCTCTCTGTTCTCCTCAGACTCTCTCTGTTCTCCTCAGACTCTCTCTGTTCTCCTCAGATTCTCTCTGTTCTCCTCAGACTCTCTGTTCTCCTCAGATTCTCTCTGTTCTCCTCAGACTCTCTGTTCTCCTTAGACTCTCTGTTCTCCTCAGATTCTCTGTTCTCCTCAGACTCTCTGTTCTCCTCAGACTCTCTCAGACTCTCTGTTCTCCTCAGACTCTCTGTTCTCCTCAGACTCTCTCAGACTCTCTGTTCTCCTCAGACTCTCTGTTCTCCTCAGACTCTCTCAGACTCTCTCTGTTCTCCTCAGACTCTCTCAGACTCTCTCTGTTCTCCTCAGACTCTCTCAGACTCTCTCTGTTCTCCTCAGACTCTCTCTGTTCTCCTCAGACTCTCTCTGTTCTCCTCAGACGTCTATTAACATAGAGGAGAGTGGGGGGGGGGTGTATTAACATAGAGGAGAGTGGGGGGGGGGGTGTATTAACATAGAGGAGAGTGGGGGGGGGGGGGGGGGGTGTACTCCCGGAATGCTGCATGAGAAATTCAGCCCTTCTGGTCCAATCATCTCTATAAGAGTGTGCAGGGATTTGATAACACGCCGATCTCTTGGGTATGCCTTTGTCAACTTTCACCAGCAAGCTGACGCAGAGCGTGCCCTGGACACCATGAACTTTGATGACGTCAATGGAAGACATCATGTGGTCTCAGCGTGACCCTTCTCTGAGGAAAAGTGGGGTCGGCAACATCTTCATCAAGAATTTAGTGGAGACTTTTGACAGCAAGCACCTCTACGACATGTTCTCTGAGTTTGGGGACATCCTTTCAGGCAAGGTAGCATCTGATGAGAATGGCTCTAAAGGCTTTGGCTTTGTGCAGTATAATACCCAGGAGGCCGCTGAGAGAGCTATTAAGAGACTCAATGGCATGTTATTGAGTGGCAGAAAAGTGTTTATTGGACACTTCAAATCTTGCGATGAACGAGAGGCTGAACTTGGATCCAGGGCTCGAGAGTTCACTAATATTTACATCAAAAACTTTGGAGAGGATATGGATGACCAACGCCTTAAGGAGAGGTTTGAAAGATTTGGACCAGCCCTGAGCGTCCGTGTCATGACTGATGGCGCTGGTAAATCCATGGGTTTTGGATTTGTCAACTTCGAAAGGCATGAGGATGCCAAGAGAGCCATTGATGAGATGAATGGCCAGGAGATAAATGGGAGATGGATCTACGTGGGCCGGGCCCTGAAGAGAGAAGAGCGCCAGACTGTGCTGAAGCGCCAGTTTGAGCAGATAAAGCAGGGCTGCAGATACCAGGTGTGTGTTTATGAAAGAAATATACATATACTGTATAAGTAAAATAAGGGGATAGTCATGGTAAACATTGTTGATGTATTTGAGGGATGAAAAACATCTCACTAAACAGGGTTTCTCTCTACCAGGGTGTCAACCTGTATGTGAAGAACTTGCATGACCGCTTGGATGATGAGCAGCTGCACAAAGAGTTCTCCCACTTTGGAACGATCACCAGTGCAAAGGTGATGATGGAGGGTGGACGCAGCAAGGGATTTGGCTTTGTGTGCTTCTCCTCCCCTGAGGCGGCCACCAAGGCTGTGACTGAGATGAACGGCCGCATCGTGGCCACCATGCCCCTGTATGTGGTCCTGGCCCAGAGCAAGGAGGAGCGGAGCGCAAGGCTCACACAACCAACCAGCACATGTAGAGGATGGCCAAATAATAAATTATTTCATTACAAAATAAAATTGATTGACTCAGCTATGTCTAGAAAGGGGTAAGCTGGACCTCGATGATACAAGTTAAAGCCCTGGTTGGACCAGATAGACCAGGCCAAGACAAGGCCTCCTTGACCAGCAATGCACCTCCCAGCTCAGCATCGCTGTCTTTCTCTCTCCACAAGTGGAAGTTAATTTGAAGGACGGGAAAACAACAACTTGGACTAAAATACTCCTCGTTTTCCCATTAATCATAGTCATACTAGGATGTCATATGATTAATTCAATGAAAAACAATGACTGGATTTGTTTGTTGAAAATAACATTCTTCAGGCACAGGAAAGTACATTTAATTCGGTTTCACACTGAAAAAACAAAAATGTTGTTAGACTAATAATAAACAAAACCCAAACATGTGTCAGTCTCTAAAGCTACATTCTCCACAGCACACCCACAAGGTGTGGGTCACCACATTGTACTTACAAGAGGAGGAACTGCACTCACCGCACCACTTTGGCAGTCTCCACCCACTCAGGCTGCTGGCTCTCCCAGTCTCCTACCCTGATCCATTCAGAGCTGTCTGTGGCAAGTCTGGCCATCTCCACGCGGTGACAGGCCTCAATCAGACCCTTCTTCTTGTAGCCATCGCCCACCGGGGAGATGATGCCCTTCACTACTCTGTACTGGCCTGGGAAATGGATGAAGACAAGTTAAAACATTTGATTAAAATGAAAATGTGGATACTGTCATTTTCAAATCCATCACTGTTTCAGACTTGATTATGGAATGGGTGATCATTGAGTGTTCACCATCTTTATTTCTTTGGGGGGAAACAAGTGGTCAACTGACAGGGAAATAAGCATGGCTCTACAATGATACTAAATTGTGCAGTCATTTTGACAACTTTCTGAAACCTCATTAAACCAAAAATTGCAAGATTAACAGATTTCATACCTGTGTCCTCCAGGTAATCCCGTGCTAGTTCAAACATGCGCAGGTGCATATTAGTTATGGGGTTGAAAGACCCACAAGCCAGCAGCACCACTTTGGTAAAATCTTTAGGTTCCATCGATCACATTGGAGCTAATACTATCCTCCAAGAATGATATCCGCACTAAAAGAGAGGAAAATACATGTAACCTTTTTTGATAAATGTGTTCTAGAGAAACGTGTCAGAATTAAAAGGAGTGTCCTGGAGCAGAGGAGATCATATGAAAACGTATATGAAATAAATATATGGCTTTGTGTATCACAAGAGTAAACTAATTGATTTGTGAGGCTTCTTAACAGCAGGGACGAATCGGGTAATTAGAATGTGTATTATTTTGAGTCAGAGCAGTTCCAGGGTATATACAGGAATCTTGAGGTTAATTTCAATACCTTTCTAAGACTTTTTAAAGACCTTGTCAATATTTTTCCAGACTTCACCGCCACTTGGAGCTGTAACCGTTTACATCAGTAACACCTTTAACTTAACAGTTTTAGTTTGCAATAGACTAGACCACTATCATACAACACAATTTCCGGTTCATCTTTGTTTTTTAATCAAACTAATAAATTCACAAACTTTTACTAAAAGTGTTTAGGACTCGAACTCTTTGGACAGAGTCTAATTCAGAAAAAGACCTACACAATTCAAGACCTCATAAAATCGTGATAAGACTTTTTAATACTTAAGGGTCTTGATTTCCCCAAAATTTATGTATCAACTTTTAATACTTTTCAAGACACCGCGGATACCCTGAGTTCATAAACATCAGTCCATCATATTATAGGCTGCAGATAACTCTATTATGGGTCACATTGGTAACATTATCATGCTCCAATTGTTAAACAAATAGGCTAGGCCTCATGACATTATGCACAGTCTATACTGTATATTGGTGGTAGACGTAGCCTACGACAAGAGATCCATTTGGCTATATAGTCATATACAGTCATAGTTGATTTATGACTACTCAACTGATGTGTCAAACTGAAGTGCAATTGATTACACAACTGGATTAAAACACAGCAGCCTTTTGGCGATATTAATTAATAGTTAGGCTGAAGGGCTGCTCGATTACAACTACGGTCATACCGGAATATTAGCCTTCAATCATCACTAACTAGCGATAGGAATAGACAAAGCTAGAGTGATTTAAAAAAAAAAAGAATACAATCGAAATCTGAGAAAAATGCCTTTTAGCAGATATGTTCAAATAGTGACTTGAGTAATTGTCCACACTTACTGCACAACCAGTGTTGTTTGGATTCCGTTCTTCTGTTTATATAGAATGTTCTTCCGAATGTTGTTTCGCTAATCCGCGTCTGATTGGCTGGATTAGAATAGAGACATTTGATTGGAGAAGAACAACCGGAAAGAAGCCGGCCGCACCTACGGAACACGAGCTGCGTTCACATTCACGCAGGCTGTAGAAGTACTGAAACATTCAGCAACGTTTAACGTCTTAGACAAGCCTATAATGTCTATATTTTAACAATGTTTTGACATTTTGTTCAATTTTTCATGGAATATTAGTCAAATAAATCTGCATTTCTTCCCTAAACATTGAGTTGATCAGACTTCTGGCAACACAACAGTGTCGAGCACAGGTAGGCAGCAGATTTCTGCAATGTTGACTATCTATCTAGGTGGAACTCAAGTCAAGTTGGTCACACTGCACTGGACACATTCAACAGTAATGTGATTATTCAACACTCAATGTGGTTGCTACATGTCTAGCAACGTAGAGTCTCAGACGTCTGGTCTCTAATGACATCAAATACAACAAAGCTACACTACCAGGGTCGGTAGCTAGCTAGCTTGCTCCCAACCTCTAATTGGCTTGAATATAATAATGTATTAGGATTTGTTTGTGATCGACATGTACTCTAAAGTTAACTATAAATGTGTTGTTTACAAATTAGAAACATGGCTTCTCGTGGCAAATCAGAAACTGGGAAACTGAAACAAAACATGGAGGAGCAATTAGACAGGTTGATGCAACAGCTCCAAGATCTGGAAGAATGCAGGTACTGTATCCCTATCCTAGACCTAGTTGTATGGATGTTACTCTGAGTGATTCATGCTGCATGCACATCTCTCTTGTACTCCCATAGCTGTTGTTACTCCATGACCCATTACTCCATGACCAGGACTCTCTATCTATTCCAGAGAAGAGCTAGATGAGGAAGAGTATGAGGAGACCAAGAAGGAAACCCTGGAGCAGTTGAGTGAATTCAACGAGTCTTTGACGAAAATCATGTCAGGTGACATGACACTTGTAGATGAGCTCGGAGGGATGCAACTTGTAAGGAGTTTGGATAACATTGTCATCATCAGACTGACAAATCATAAAATGTAATGACTACAAACCCACAATTGTCAATAATGTCATAATGCATGCAATGGTAACTCTATCTTTAGGCAATCCAGGCTGCCATTAGCCAAGCTTTCAAGACCCCTGAGGTGATCCGACTCTTTGCCAAGAAGCAACCCGGGCAGTTGAGAACCAGATTAGCAGAGGTTAGTTGTTGTTAATACAAGAAAATCGAGATATACTGTATGTTATGTGATCTGAGGTCAAACGTAAAGCATCACACATTTCAGCTTCACATTGTATGTGGAGGAGTGCACTGATGGTTTCCCAAATTGTGTGAAATTCTGTGCAGATGGACCGTGACGTCATGGTGGGGAAACTTTCGCGGGACATGTACACTCAGCAGAAAGTTGAGATTCTCACTGCCTTGAGAAAACTGGGAGAGAATGTAAGAGGTCCATTGGTTTAGAATGGGATGTGATGGAGTCTTCATGCATATACTGTAGGTCGAAAGATTGACGAGTGATGAAGAGTGATGAACTGAAATATGTTTGTCACATCACATAGTCATAAAACTATAGTCAGAATGAAATAAATAGAAATAAAATGTGTAATGGTTACAAAAAAGCAATTCTACTGTTATGATATGAAATGTTAATCTGAACTGTAATCAACAGCTGTTATGACGGTGTCATATGACTCGTGTGGATTATTGCCATTCACCTGTTTTCTTTTCACTTGGTTTCCCCTTATAGCTTACAACAGAAGATGATATTTTTCTGGCTGAAAATGCTACTGCTACTCTCAGCCAATTTGAAAAAGTCACTGCTGACCTGGGTGAGTTTAAACTGGTATTGCACATTTATCCATGTGTATTATTTTTGCCATATTTGCACTCTTTTATTCAAAGATTATTCATTACAGAGTTTGAACCTCAATTGGTACTCTTCTAACCAGCATCTCACTCCTTTTCTTAGGGTCAGAAGACAAAATCATGGCTTTAGCCAGTTCTGGTGTGGAGAAAAACAAGGCATAAGGATTAAAGATGCAGTCAAACATCAACATAACGTCCACAATTGTGTTTTAAATCAGTGTTTCAGCTCCTAATAACGTGGAAGAAAAAAGTGCCATCCTATCATTGATCATGTGACCAATCATGCACTCTTAGCTGTCAGCACCTAGCACTTGCATTTAAAGAGTAATGTCATATTTGATATGCTGAACATTTTAACTTTTTTTATTTTCTCAGATAATTGTAAAAGGTTGTCTGTATTGGGTACTAGAATATTATTTGATATGTATGCGAGGAACAGTTCTGACCAAGGTATAGTTCCAGTTCATGGAGCATCTGATGACGACTTTCTCAGACATAATGTTTTATGGTGATTCTCATATGACTGCATTACTATTGATGTCATCCTTTGGATTGAATTGTGCTTTCTGAATGATTTATACAAGTGTCTGTATAAAACTGTGATATTCTTGGCTTGAATATTGTAGGTTGTTGTTGTCTGGCTGACAAATCTACAGTTAAAGTGGTTTATAGTGTAAATGTTAAACTTTGTATATGTCTTCTGTTGTGCTTGACTTTGATGTCTAACTACAAATGAGTCATCTCTAAATGCAATTGTATTTTTCCTTTTTAAGTTGACAGAGCCCTTTGTATGATTTTGTACTCCTAATATAAAATGTATGTTCTCCTCATGTTACTATGTTGTTTACATACCACCATAGTTTCTCTTTTCGCACCAGGGGGCATTATTGGCCTAAAATCACATTTCACAGCAAACCAGTCTTCTTCTTCTCCATAACTGATATGTAAAAGATGAAACACAATTGTTAAGTGAAAGTGTGATAAAGGAATAGAAAACAATAGACACATTATATTTGTACCCCACCTCATCAACCTTTATTTTGTTCATGAGCAAGCATCAACTTCACTACAATTCACCTTTCAATTAGTAGAAAAGTGAGACCAGCCCAACAAGCACAAAGGAAGCATTCAACAGTTCTAAAAACATTTGTCACCTTCCATTTTGAGAAAAGATAAAATAAACCAAAAATGATTTGAGTGGTGTGGACTTGTGTAACAGATAATCTGAGAATCAGTAGTATATTTGTCCCCCCAATCTCACATGTAGTACAGTTTACACAAAATATTTTGTAGTAGTGATTCATGCAAAGTAAATACTCCTTGAATGTTGAAGCTCAAATAAATAGAACTTGTTGGGCAGTGACATTCAATTCAATGCAGTAGAGAATGTCCAAGGGGCTGATGGGAATACATCCCAGATCGTCAGGTGAGAGAATGCCCAAATGCTACAGAGCAATGCTAATGGTTGCAAACTCTGGCCAATAGAAATGTTGTGCACTCTGAAGTAACCATTTTAATTCAATAAAAAAAGAGATGAGATGTTTAAATAAAACACTGAGTAAACAATGGGCTGTGATATAATAATGACATTGAGAAATTGGGAGGGAAAAGGATTATAGCGGTACTCTGATTCTTGTGAATTTCATGCTGCCCTCAACAACTTTGTCAGCAAACCAGGCAATAATACACTGTTCAAAATTACCTTCCACTATACACAAATAGGTAAATGTATACCCACATATGCTGCCTAGGGCACTTCAATAATGTACATCTTTTTAGAAGTGGATTTCGTCAATATGATTTAGTACAATATCTATAGAAGATACAATATGGACCTACTTTCTCTACACATCAACATGGACACATGACACCTATGTAAAACGTTCACTTTTAATAAAACTAGCAGTGGACTATTATTACAACAAAATGAAATCACTTTCCCAGCTCTGTAAGAAATCTAGCATTAAATAGTTACAAAATAAGAAAAGTTGCCACAACTAAAAGAGCGTGGATGAGTGTTTTGTTAGTTGTGTTAATTAATGCGCTGTGATTGGCAAAAGGCACTCCCAACTTGGCCAGCTCAAACCTGACCCCCTCAGTGGGCCCCTAGTCATCATGAAGGAGAGACTGTTCACCACATTTTGACAGTTGACCAAAAATAATAAATAAATTGGACTTAACAGAAATTCCATTGAGCGAATCCAGACATATGGTTTGCTCAAACCCTAAAAAATGACCTGGAACATTTTATGAAACTTGCAAAGCATATAGTAGATGGAATATTTCTGTTATTTAAGCCATTTGGATTTGGCCTCTCAAACAGATCAACATGCAAAGTATAAGACCTCTTCTGTCAACCATATAAACCGTATTCCAACATTGTAATGGCTCACTTTAACTTTTTACTTATTACTTTGACTAAAATGCCCCCAGTCATGACACTTGACATACTTATGCAAGTTTGCAGAATGTACATATTCCATTTTGATCCCGAAAACAGTGGGAGAATGTATGTCAACTTGTTTGAGGGGTAAAAAAAAATCATTTACCGTCATTTCTAATTTATTTGTTAAAAGATATAGAGATTAACAAGCAGATTTTTCAGAGGAGATAGAGGTTAACATCTGACACATCTTTCCAATTAATTGTATAAGTTTTATACTAATACCAGAAGGAAAACAAGTTTACCAAATGTAAACAAATCTTAGAACAACTCTACAGTACAGTTCCATGTACAATAAAATCTAGTGGTCTACTGCAAAAAAATATTTCATTTTAAGATTCAAACAAGAACAAAGATTATTCATTTTTAAAGAGTTTTCATATCACAACAATGTATCAGTCATCCCTGAAATAGTCAATCACCAACAATGAATACCACAAGTTGTAATAACTTATTTTAAGGTTTTTCAGGCTCCTAAAATAGATACAACAATTGCAGGGAGTGTAAGACTACACATATTTGATATAAGAAAATCCTTTAAAAAATGCATCTAATATATTATCATTTCAGATTAAATAGCCGCGCCACGAAAAAAAACATCCTTTAGAAAATATTTTTTTTTGCATTGAAGCAGACTGAAATGGTCTTGCATTTCATTTCTCTATCAAAGAAACAACAGCAGTCGTACTATTCAACTGAACCCCCTTAAAGCTAAACTATCCACACAAACTGTAGTTTGAGATGTTAATAATCATTTTTCCCCACCTTCTTGACGACACCATGGCAGGACTGGAATATGGAAGGGGTTACTGAAGCTGCAGATGGAATATCTCTAGTTGTCCTATGCGTTTTATTAGTATGAACATTTAAGGATGCATCTATATTGCTAGCTGGCCTGTTTTGAGTACCTTCCTTAACAAACCTGCGTTTGTCCGACTATTCTCTGAATGTGATTATCTTGACATAAAAAAAAATCACCTTCTATACAATAGGAGACAATATTGGAAATGAGATGCATTGACGCCTTGAGTACAGCATTGCCGCATGTGCAAGCCAAGCAAAGTGTAGCGTGTGGGGCTAAAAGCATCGACCAGTCCTGCCCCTGTGAAGCAAATAAACAACCTCCTCCTTGCAACAGAAAAGACAAAATGAGCAACACTTTGCCATAGAAACCTCTTCTTACAGTCCTGGGTTTCTCTTCTTGAAGAAGCAGACATTTTTGTACAAGCATGACAGAAGAGCTTTGCCAAATTTGCAACATGCTATAGCCTTTGTGACACAAATATTCTACGTACTGCGTCTTTTTAGATTATTGGACCCCTTTGTTTAGGCCTTCACTAACACATTGACTAATTACATGGTTTCTGCATATTTACAAAATATTAAAATGCAATTTATTCCTCTACACATATTACTTTTCAAATATTCTCATGCACTAAAAGGAGAGAAAAAAAAAAAAAGAAACTACACAGTGTACTTGTTTGAAGCATCAACTACAACTCCAGCACATAAAGAAAACCCAAGTCAAAGCTTCTCTTGTTTACAGGCAAACAAATCCAAAACCGATGTGCAAGGGATATACATTAAAAAAAAAACATTCTCCATCTAAAAGACCTACATCTGAAATAAAATAAAAAATGCAAGGTTGGTTCCTCACATATCTCAAAACAAATGCAAACGTAGGCAAAGTTTTCCCGGGAATGAAACATAATAAATAAAAAACAAACACTGTAGAAATCAGCGATCCGGTGATTACTATACTACACTGAGTACCACCACTAAGATGACAACAGGAAAACCTCAACCATATATAGCTTTAAGGGATTATTACATTTTTTTAACATCATGGCTCCTTGAAAAGGAGGAGGGTGTGCCCCACTGGTTACTGGGACAGTGAAAATGAGGACCGTGTGGATAAGTGTGAGTAGTACCTGTGGGTGCGTGTATATGTATCAGAGCGTGTGAGTAAGTGAGAGTGTGTGTGTGTGTGTGTGTGTGTGTGTGTGTGTGTTTGAGTTAGTAGGTGAGTGTGGAGTCGTCCCACTCCAGTTGCTGCTGTCTGCTGGCGCCCTGCTGGTCCTCTGGCTCTGCCCCCTCCTCGTCCTCGCTGCTCTCCGACTCTGCGCTTGTGATGTCATCTTCCTCCTCTCCATCCTCACTCTCCTCCTCCTCCTCTTCCTCCTCCTCACTGCTGTGCTGGTCCTCATAAGTCTATCAGAGAGAGAGAGAGATAGGGGGATGGAGAGTCAGTTGTTCACTCAACTTTCTAAAAATACAATTAAACACCTTGATTGGAGTTGATTCAGCAATATTGCTTTCTACATAGCTATACACGCCGTGCTGTTATCTAATAATTATGTTTATTTAGGCCAAAGGGTCAGTAGCATGTAAGGTATTATGTGATTATCACTGCTTGCAATAATAATAATAATAATAATAATAATAATATCAACCATGTGCAACCATTTGGTCAATATGGGTTTACCCGTTGCTTATGGAATCTATAGTTAGATAACCACTTATATAATATCTAATATATTTGCCTCTCTGCCGTTACACTGTCAATACCACTCTTTCACAAATAACATTCTATAATAAAACAAAACCTTTTTATTGGGATCCAAGGGTTTGTATGACTGACAGTAAATAATGCCTTACCTCCATGGGGTTGACGGTGATGGTGAGGGCAGAGTCATCCCAGTCCATCTCGTTCTCCTTGCCGTTCTCTGTGTCCCCCATTGTGCGTTGGTGGGCCGCCCGGATGCGGAACACACCCAGGATGATCATGAACACGAGGAAGCTGACACACACCACAATGACAATGGTGGCAGCACTGGGGACCACTGAGGGGGGCAGACAGAAACACAGGCTCTTTACTGAAGAGGCCTTTATTTATTCTTTCTTTTTCTTTTTTAGATCCCCTATGTGGATTATATATATTTGGTTGACATGAAACTGCTTGTGGAAGTGAATTAAAGCCCTTTCCGGTGTGAGTTAAGAAATGCCCCATTGCTCAAGCATAATGGAGGCAATATGGACCTGGTGCATTCACACATGCTTGTGTTCGGTAAGTTATACCATTTTGCAAAGCTATTGTATACAGTACTGTAGCCTGTACTTAAAGGACCCCAGGGTGGTACTAAACTTCCTGAACTTGGCATTGGTCTCTCAATCTACAATATGCCTAGCCAATAAAGATATGCATTTATTTTCTTTAAATAGATGTTTATGTCCTCTACACACCCGCTCAACTTTGTCTCCCACTAATATGTACAGTATAAGGTCCTGTTCTGTAGATGGCTTAGTAAGCTTGTGAGTACAGAGATTACAGACGCTGAAAAAAAGGTTGTGTTGAGTCCTGGCCATCCAGATGTCGGGATGGCACTAAGTGTAATCCTCAAACTTGCACAGTTAAAAATTAATGCAAGCAACAGCTACATCATATGCGCCCTACTTTTGTTAACTGACTTTAATCCAGCACAAAAAAAGCTTGCTATCAAAGAAGCAGATTTTTTCAGGACAAAAAATTAAGAAGATTTAGTTGTTTGATCATGGGTCAGGATTATCTTTAATGAGAGATTAGTAAAATAATCTACCAAAAGTATTGTAGGGGAAAAACGTTCACTAAAATAAAAAGCATTTGTGATGTGTTGTTTGTGTCAGTGTCATTCAGTATTGTTTGTTTGTCAATACCAACAAAAAAAAGATGTTTGCAAAAATGTTTGAATAAATCAAATTAATGGATGAGTTTCTTCTGTGAAACAGTTGGTCTGCTCTGTGTTCCTAATCTATGTACCTACACTATAGCAGTTTTGATAGAATAGAGGGTAATGTACCGGAGGTCTGGTGAGCATTAACCAGGTTGTGACCTGACAGATCCACAGAGGCATGGTGCACTGGGTTGATGAAATTGGGCTGCACCATCGCGTTGTTAGCATGGTCCATGGGGTTGGCGGTGTGTATCACGTTCACCTGTGAGCACGCGCACATAGAGAGAGATAAATGGGTAGGTGAGGGGGTCAGTGAATGTCCAGCAACAAACATGTTCCAATTCTCAGTACTGTTTGAATACTTTTTTTGTCCTTACATTTCCACAGTATTCCCCATATGTTGTGGCCAGGGGTTCTTTTGCATTCAGAACATTACACTCGTACAATAGGTAAGAAAATGCCCAGTCATACCTCGACCTTGAATTCATTGCTGATGTAGCGGCCATTGAGTTCAGAGCAGACCAGCTTGAACTTTCTGTCAAAGAGAGCCTCTGTGTGCCAGTTCTTGTAGCGAATCAAGTGCAGGACCTGCTCATAGTTGGCCATAGTGTTGACACCTGGGACGGGGAGAGGACGTTTGTCAAACACTGATTGAGAGGAAACATGCCATTATAGGCAGGTCACGTTTCATGGTAAGGACAAGCAGCCAGGAAACTGCGGAAGAGCTGGGACACCTTTAGAGCCCCAATTTGCATGTGCTAAAATGTGTAAAATTGGGGCAACTTCGTCCATACCATAATACCATCAATTTTCGAATAGACCCAATGAGAAATAACCCAGTGATGTTTTTTAAAACTGTGTCTAGCATTTCCATGATATGCAATGCATTTTCAGACTGTTTGTAAAAACCAATGTTAAAATCAAGCTAGAATAAAAAAAATCATGCTGTGTGGAGTTATAAGGTATGTTTTGCTCTGCTCTGCACTATTTGCTGAGTCAAATTGGGGCCCTTAGAGAAGATATACTGCCACATAAAAGAGAAGCATCTTTTGAAGACTAGTATAAACGTCAAGGAGAAATCTATCTTCCTGGTGTGTACATGTGAGTATGTATTGTATGTGAGAATGTATCTTTGCTAGCAGTACAGTGGTATGAATATGCATGTGTATTGTGTACACATATTGTAAATATGCATGTGGGGCTGCATCTGACTCTGCATGCTACATGTACGCGGGAGGCCCTGACCTGTGATGACGAGTCCCAGGTTGGAGGAGGTCATCTCCAGGCCGCGCTGCTGGACCTGGGCCAGCTCCACCTCTAGGCTCTCGTGCTCTCCGTCCAGCTCGTCGCCCAGTGCAGTCACCTCGCACGTGTCCAGGTTGTGCATGATTTCCTCCGACACCACCGTTTCTTGAACTGAAGAAAACCAAAATACTCAAATTCAAAAGAACTGAAGTAGGCCATTAGTTATTTTCTAAGATTAAAGGAGCAGGGAGTTTTGTTGGAAGGTTTGTTGGAAATCTGCCAACTCTGGCCACCACGGCAAAATGCAGTTTGAATTTCTAAACAACATCCTCCATAATAATAACATCCCTACCCCACCCCGCCACCAGAGACAAAAAGGCGAAAATTGGTGAAAACACCTAAAACACAGCTGGCAGTAACAACATGTTTATTGTGCAAATTGAGTTTTGGGTAGGAAACGCTTTTCTGGACAAAAGCAGCGCTCATGAACGCCATATTTCTTTCAATGGACCTCATTCCCTGATCACTACAGATTAAACACAGTCATTACAACCATTAGAAAGCTTTTAGAAAGCTTGAATGTTACATACCCTAATGGACCTTTAACAGTGTTTGTGACATTTTCTGGACTGGTGTTTACATGGTAATTATTGGCTGAAAATGTCATTCATTATGGCGAATGTTTTAACAGAACAGAACTCTTGATGTCATGTTAGTAGTTTAGTAATAAGATAGAAATAGGAAGGACAGCGATGTAGAGACTGACCTCTAAGCTCTTTGTGCCATATAGCCTGTTCACAAGAGAACTTTGTCTCTCTCATCTAATCTCAACATCCCTCTACCTCCTTTCTTCCTCTCTCCCCTTCCGTATCACTCTCATTCCAACTCCCTCCGGTTTCTCTATTTTCCTCATCTCTCACTCTCTCCATCTCTCTAACCCTAACCCTGTGTCTCTATTTTTCCATCCACTTCTCTTTCTCTCTCCCTCTCCGCCCTAACAGATGGCGTGGCTGGTCAAATGACCCTCCTGTAAAGCCTGTAGTAAACAACTCCTCCCTCCCTCCCTCTCCAATCCCTTCCTCAGCCTCACCGTGGTGGCCTAATTCTTGTGGCTGTATCTAGTAGTTATCTAGCTCAGGGGTCTATTCCATAGAAACACAATTCAACTGAGACGTTGGATGCACCTGATGAGGTATCCAAGCATAAATACGTCTTTTCTGGTGGTCTCTACTGTTGTATTGCCTGTATATTGTCCAGTGGTACCTCCCATAGGGAGGTGTGTATGGTTGAGTACCTGTGGGGTCGTCCTCAGCTCCCTCTGTGCCTTCGGGCTCAACATCGGCCTCCACCTCACGGGTGATGGTGCTGACAATGCGCAGTTCGGGGAACAGCGTCACGCCCTCTGGGCTCTCAAACTCGGTGGCACCGCGGGCAAAGTGGTCAATGCCACTCAGGCTGATCTTGGGCTCCTCGGGCTGCAGCACCATCACATATCCCTCCGCGTCTGGCACCGAGATGCATGCCTCTTCGTTGAAGCATCTGTGTAGGGCCAGCCAGTGATTTTAAGGCTCAATTCCATTTAAGTAGTTTACAATCTCTGATACAGACTGGCTAAAGTGTCTAGTCCACTCAAATGGCCATTTTCAGGGAAAAGATGGCATGTCTTATGTGTATGTAAATAGGGCATGGGTTTATTTGATTGGATATACTGTTGCAACTAGGTGGCACTCAACATGTGGGTAAGGTAATTAACAAGTAAGTAAGCAGTAAGGTTTATTATTATTAGGGAGTTATTTCCTGCAACATTTGCAGGAAAGGTGCTATATAAATATTATTATTATTATTATTATTATTATTATTATTATTATTATTAAAGAGTCTGTGCCAGTTCAGTAGAAAGCAAAGCAACACAAAGTAAAAACTATCTTAATCTTTACTGTACATTTCTGTTCAACCTTTAAAAATCATTCCCTTTGGAAAATAATCTGGTACAAACTCAATTTCAAAACTCAAAACTCAAACCTCTATTTTACCTTTCCGATCCACTTTGTATGTCTAAAAAACCTAAATAACTCAATGTGAGCTAGCCTATTGTGAGTCAAACTCAATGTGAGTTTGAACCAAAAGCCTTTTAAATATTGTGGTGATTTATCTTTTCAATATGGTCATCATCTTCCACTGAGAGCAAATGTTTATCAGATAGCACGTCTTCCTAGCTTCTTGGTGCTTACTTGACAGTGGTGGAGATGCGCAGGTGTCGGATGCCAGGGGTGGGAAACTGTCGTGAGTTGAGGTAGGAGATATGTTGCATGACCTTGTCAAAAGCTTCAATGTCGTCTCCTTCCATGGTCAGAGAGGACTGGTTTGGATTGAACTCCACCTGAGGGGGAAGAGATAAGGTCAGAATGAGCCCAACTTTTTATGAAGAGCTTTCATGATCTTTGAGCCTTCTTGACTTCATACTGCATACTCTCTTTTGGACTTATCTATTCTACACTCAATTTTAATGGCCGAAACACAAAATATCTGTCACAATACTTTACTTTATTTTATATGATGCTTTGGAGTTGAGGGACTTATGAATAAATCAATGTAGATTCAAATGACTGGTCATGCCAATGGCCCAGAATAACCAAGAGCATGACGTGTTTGAGCTCTCACCTTGACGGCAGAGGCCACCTCCTCAGGCAGCTGCACATCCAGCCCCTCCTTGCAGGTGTACAGGCAGTCAATCACCTTCTTGTTTTCCAGCTTCCCCGAACGGATCATGAGACCAGCAAGATTTCCCCGGAAAAACTGGGACATGCGAGTGTTGCCGCCTGGATCCAACAGAAAGGGAGAAAAACACCCACACACACACACACACACACACACACACACACACAGACACACACACACAGTCAGCCAGGCGAACTGTATGCACTGACCTTAACTGGGCAGGCAATTCAAGCATGGTATCTCAATGCGCAGAGCTTGTGCGTGACTGGTGTTCATGCAAGTTAGTACATGTGCCCTTACAAGGCCTAGAGAGGCCTGGGAGAGAATGATGGATGATCTGATACAGGCCTCCAGGCACATGCTACATCCGCCTTTATGAACAGAAAAAAACATGAAAGGGCATGGGGGGATAACTCAAGGATGGAGCATGCTGCAGTGAATCTAACCCTAATGTTTATCATTCTAGAATCTTAAAAATTATCCTAATTGTATAACCGTAGTACTGCTATCTCCATCACCATAATTTTTAAAATGTGACCAATGTGTATTGTATCAGTTATGATTATTAAAGTTTCAATATCATTTACATATTCAAATTATGCTGGGGAATTTCAAGTGGGAGTGAGAAGGTGAGAATCATGCAGGGAATTGATGAGCTGTGGCGCACAACGATGGCTCTGCGTCACTGCAAAGCAGTCTGTGGGGAATCTGGCCATGCATCTCAAGGTCACATTGTCACACAGCCAGCAGAATCTGTCTGTTGCTGTGGTGTGTCATCTGATACTCTGAGCAGTGCTCCTAACGCCAAGGTCACGCACTGAAACAGGACACAACGCCAAATACCTATTTCTGTTTCAGTCTGGTATTGGGTAATTGAGAAGAGAACACTGTCTGGTGGCTAAAATGAGAAAATACTGCATTGGTTTATGGCGTATGAAAAAGTCAAATAGAAAGACAGAAAAATGGGGAGGAGAACATTACAATAGAAAAGAAACAGGCAAGGTAGACGGCAACAGCAATCTTATCCCGACTGCCTCATGCTATGAATGTAGAGTTAGAAAAGATAGAGTCCCTGGTCAGCTAGAATGGTGAGGTCATTCTCGTGGAGACAGGATGCAATGGGGATGCAGGTAACACATGGACAAATGCACATAATTGAGTAAGGGAAAGATTTGAGCAACCTGTCTGAGGCTCAGAGACTGTCTCAGTGTCATTGTCATGTCCTGCAAAGTCTGTAGAGGCGAGACAAGAGAGTAGGGCAAGACAAGAGGTTGAGGATCAGAAGGAGAGGTTGGTTTGATGCTGCACAAGTCAAAGGTGCGTCATCCTGGATGCTGGGAAAGAGTTAATAATGTAGGTCTAGAACAACAATCACATCTTTAGACATCATACATCACTGATATCAGTACCAATAGTTATCAATACTGGTGTCAAAGTTGATGCATGCTTACATTGCTACATGTACATGGTATATACCTCAATCATATTCCATAAAGAACCTACTTTTCTTGAAGATGATCATTCTAACACCATGAGAAGTGATTGCATTGTTCTCAGAAACATCTCTGTACTGTACCTTGCCAGCAGGCTCCAATGGTTAGCTGTGTGTCAATCTTGGAGGAGTGCAGAGGGTAGTCCTCTGTGACTAGGAAGGGCTCAAAGGTGGTCCCATCCACAAACATAGACACAGCGGGGAACTCCACGTTCAGCACATAGTGATGCCACTCTTTGTCACACACCTGCGGGGAGGGGGTGAATGTCAACTGTGATAGACGCCTTGTCATGGCCATAGGAAGACGCAAGAGGGAATGGGCTTGTTCTACCTCCATTCATACCCTCACAACGTTTTCATACAATGGACCTCATAAACCGCTTTGTTGGGGCAATGACAGTTCTCCATAACAGCAAGAGTTCTCTATCCATAGTGTGTTTAAAGGGTCCAAACGTGACTGACCTGGTCCAGTTTCCAGTGGAACTCTGCTGGTTTGTAGTTCTCAGATTCAGCCGGGTCCTGGCGTAGCAGTAGAATGAGGCGACAGTTGTGCACGTAGAGGGAGTAGTGGTGTCTGTTCATCTCTGTTAAAGGACAACATCTGTGTTTAAGGACTTTGACTAGAAATCGTAGGAGGACTTAGGAGGACTATTTGTAAAGTGGACCGTATGTATGAATTTAGTGTGTCTGAGCTGGCAGTACAAATGCTACACTCATGAGCACCTAATATGCACCTAACCCTAACATGTCTAACTGATCAAAATAATAATGTGAAGGAGTGTCCAAGCTCCCAAAACTGTACATACAGTAACTGTACAACAACTAAGCACATGATGGTAGAATGCTGCCTCCATCTTGCTTAGAAATAATCATGCTGTGCGGAGGTCATAAATCAAACTCGGATCATAGCCTTGGAAGCTTCCGGTACACAGAGCCATTCTGATGTAATCCGGTTTACGTAAGCAGTGTGTGAGCAGCTGATGAAACCTCCAAGCTAGTCACATGCTGGAGATTGGGATTTATTGTGCCGATGATAAGTGGTGTGAGCGGTTGAGACCGACCGACCGCACGCACACACACGCACACGCACACGCACACGCACACACACACAATCTCTCGCTCTTCCCCTGACTGCTGTTATTACAGGTATGATTTCAGCACTGTCTAGTCTAAAATTAGAGTATATCATGATCATAATAATCTGCTAGATAATGATCAAGACAGTGCTTACTGCTTTGCCAGCTGAGTACATAATCTTTTAAGACCTGAAGGTCTACATCTCAGACTCAGTCAGCAAGCTATTTTCAGACAGAATAATAAGCTATCATTTGTTGTTGTGTTTGTTTGCATGTTGTGGGGGGTACTGTACCTGTTTTGTCAGAGTTGCAGAGGATGGTTTCCTTTTCCCTGGCCCCAGGGCCATGCCTCATCCACACAGATATGGTGAAGGGCTCCTTCAGGCTGGTGGTCACCATGCCCTCTGGCACCTTAATGGCCTGCGTGCCATTGAACTCAAATACCTGGTCACTGTCGTGCCCGTTGTCAGTGGGCAGGCCCACTGTCCAGTTGGCAGAGCTGCTGGGGGCAGGTAGCAACTCCACTGTGCCAGCACTGGCGCCTGAAAGACACAAACACACACAGCCAGGTTTAGACGCAAGGCAAGGCCAGTTTATTCGTATAGCACATTTCATACAACAGGGGCAATTCAAAGTGCTTTACATATAGCATTATTATTAATACATCAAGAGGAGAATAGTAAACAGATTAAAATAAAATGATAAAAATAGATAGACATTTAATAAGATAATGAATAAGATAATGGAAATGAATAAAAAGACACGGATGGAAGTCTTAGTGTTTAATCCAAACTGTTGATTGAACATGAAGGTTTTTAGCTTAGATTAAAAATATTTTTAGGGTTTAGGGCCGTTTGATTTCTTCAGGGAGTTTGTTACAGGAGCACGCGGCAGAGTGACTAAAAGATGCTGCACCGTGTTTTGTTTTCACTCTTGGAATGATTAGCTGATTAGTCTCAGCTGACCTTAGGGGCCTTGTTGGAATATAGTGTGGGAGGAGCTCTGATGTATTGAGTACTTGGACATAGTTCAGCAGGTTTATTCACCGAGTGTGGTGAGAAAGATAAGTTCTATTTTTCCAGACCAACAATTAGGTCACGTTTGACACAGAGGTTATTTTGGAATGGTACTATAAAATAATTGATTGATTCTTTGGCCGCGTTAACACAGTATTTAACAGTCTTGTCTTATTGTTGTGCGTGTGTGGTTTCTCACCGCACAGCTTGTGCAGAGACTTCTCAGAGTAGGTGTCACGATCGCAGCCCTTCCCGATGTGATTGGTCTCCAGCTCGATGCTGGCCTGGATCGAGGTGATTGGCTCTTCGCAGGTCTCCAAATGCATACTAGGGAAAAGGGCCAGGCTACCTGTGCCAGGCTCGTACTCAATTCTCTTATTGAAGCCTAAGTGAGATAAAGAAGAGAGAGAGAGCAAGCGAGCAGGAGATAAAAAGAGAAATGGAGAATTAAGAGAGAGAAAAGCAACATGTCAGTGCATTCAAGGCTCTCTGTTCATTTATTAAGGAGTGTTGCTTTAGCCTGCAAAAGCCTGGTTAAAAAGCTTGGTTGTTAAATGAGCTCTTGAGAAGGGGATACTGGGAGCAGTCTGTTAGCATAGACGAGTGCCACTGTTCATCACAGAGACACAGTCACACAGTAAGTTAAACTATTAGGCCCTTTAGAAAGAGGGGGGCTTTGATACCTTGTTCATCACAGAGACACACTCACACAGTAAGTTAAACTAGTAGGCCCTTTAGACAGAGGGGGCTTTGATACCTTGTTCATCACAGAGACACACTCACACAGTAACTTTAGAAAGAGGGGGGCTTTGATAGCTTGTTCATCACAGAGACACACTCACACAGTAACTTTAGAAAGAGGGGGGCTTTGATACCTTGCCAGCCGGGCTTGCATGTGGGTTTGATGTTGATCTTGACCAGGACATCCTCTGAGGCACGGTTCTTCCCACAGTCGTAGGCAGTCACAGTCAACTTGTACATGCGTTCTTTACCGTAATTTAGCTTCTCTGTGTTCTTGATGAAGCCTGAGTGGAATGAAAAAAAGTAAATAAATCTCTGTCTTTCACGAATGCAAACCACTAACAAAAGGAAACTATTTCAGAATAGCAGAATCTGTGATTGACAGATAGATAGATAGATAGATAGATAGATCTTTATTTAGTCAGGGCAGTGCACATTAATGAACAGTCACTTACAAAGTATAACAGTAAATATGCCGGATTTAGCTGTGAGCTAATTTGCATCTGTAGTCCTCATGACATAAAATCGTACAATAAATAAAAAAACTACAAGAATAATGGACAACATCACAACAGAATACAATAGGACTTAATGAGTATGTGACCATAGTGATAGAGATGCACTAAAATATTTCTGTGTTAATAATTTAATATTATTATTATATTTATTAATATTTCACTGAGAGACATACAATGACTCATTGAATTTCAAGGTAACAAGCCTCCAATTCAAAGGCTGAGTGCTGTGGTGAATTCAAAATGACAGCTTACAGCTCCACTGTTTGCACAGATCAATGTGGTCAAAAATCAACAGAATCATAGTACTGCAATCTATATTTAAGCCATCATTTTTGGCAGGTGGCACGGATAGGTAGCCACGTTGGAGTCCTTACCGTCCTTGTCAATGGTGAAGGGCACATCGGGAGTGACGATCTCGTAGCTGCAGATTTGGCTAAACTGGAAAGAGCAGTCGGCGTCCACCGCCTCAACCTTCAGGATGCTGTCGTACTTCTTGCCCTCAATGACTGTGGCTTTGTAGGACTTCTCCTTGAACACGGGTGAGTATTCATTGATGTCGTTCACTTGGATGTGTACCGTGGCCCTAGTGGAGTCAAAGTCAAATTGGTGATGACATTCAATGTTCCCACATGCTGCATGTAACTGTGTATACATCCCCAAATTACATTAGCTGCTTATACCACGGTGATTCTTATTTAGTAATCTGTGCAATAATCCGTTTTCACAGATTCTCTCAATTCGCCTTTAATCATAATGTTGCAATAAAGTTGGATAATTATGACGACACTATTTAAAGGATTGCTTGGACACCACAGGCATTGGCACAATTGAGCCATCAGAGACCACAATTGTCAATCAGTGTTTAGTCTTTACGTTTCTACAATGGAGATCATATGCCAGTTGTGGTTAGTGCTAATGCAAGTATAACTTGGTTATGTTCCAGTGATCCAATTCATAGACTATTACTTGGCCTCATCAAATCAATACAACTGTAAAAGGACTGCTGGCACCAGCAATGTAATGTCTTACCCCACATAATTACTCTAAGAGCAGTTCAATCAAACATAATTGAGTCAAGTTGCGCAGAAATTACACAATGTGGCACTCAAGCAAGGACTTGAAAGCGCTTGTCGTTTGAACCCCTGAGGCGCTCCAGGGCAGACATACTTATGGGACTTCTTCATGTTGGCTCCGTCAGGACCCTCTCCACAGTCGTAGGCCTGGATGGTGAAGGTGTGTTCCTTCTGGAGTTCACAGTCCAGCTTGTCCTTGGCCCGAATGACACCCTCACCTGTGGACTTGTCCAGAACCACTGCCTCAAAGGGGACATTCTGCCCATGGATCCTGAAGCCGCAAATCTCACCTGAACATGCCAAGAACCAAAAATGTTTTTTGTTAAGAACAACCAGGGCTTTTTAAAGCCACGGGTTATATCAACAATAAAACAATATACACACACAAACATAAATAAGAACAGCCAAAGATTTTGGCAGCCAGGGGTTTGTACATTGGGGGAGTGGGGGGGGGGGGGGGGGGTGGGTTGGGGTGTCTGTGGAGGAAGCCAAAAGCATTGTTGTATGGGTGAGTATTTGAGGGGAGGGAGGGGGAGTGGGGACATTTAGTATAATAGGTGGGCTGAGTGTTTCGTCCAAGCCACTTGATCACATCGCATCCAGTCATGCAGGTTGAAACTGAGAAAGATGTGGACAGGCATTTCACAGGAGTACTTTATATCACAGTAATTAAGCTAATCAAACAAACCAAAAGGAAAAGGAGTGCAAAGACGACATCTGTGTAAGACCTTATGTCTGTGCATTCAGATATGTCAGACTAAGAATTTCACTAATTCAGACCAAAAGAACATAATAAGCAAAAGGAGGAGAAATAATAGAAACCAAATTCAAAATGACAGATGTTTATAGTAGAAGAAACGTGGGAGCATTATGATAAGTGGTCCGGCACCATTTCAGAGTCAAAGTCATCAAAACCCAATACTGTGAAGGAAAAAAAGGACTGAACTATTAAATTATTATAAATGAAAAGCTCAGTTTGAGTAAGGGAAGTCTTCCTGTGCAATTTTGCCTCTCGCCCCAAACTCTTTAGAAATGAATACAAAATGAAATCATAGAGGACCAAACCAGTAAAATAGCCGTAGTCAAACAAAAGTACTGGATGAGAACTGGGGTTAGAAATATCAACTTGCTTGACATCCACATCATATGACAACTGCAGCCATGCTATGGTAGAGATTAGTGGTGGAGAATTAACAAAAGACTTCCATTAAGGAAAAGATGCAACAACATAAATCGTACAGCAGAGAGAGTTTGCATTATTTAACAATCTCAGCACCTTAACTTTGAAGACTGAAGATCTGTGAAAAACACTTTATATGCAAGTCATTATACCTGCATCATTCTTTCAATTTGGTTATTTTTCGAGAGGCACCAATGATAAAGTTTATTTTCGTATAATATTTTTTTTATTCACTGTATATCCACATATAATACAATATGATAAATATCTTAATTTAAAAGGGCTACCTTTTCTTGACTATAAGCAGGTTTTGTTTTTTTCCAAATAGTCAACTAAGGACGCACTTTTCATTTCCATATCTTTGAAAAGCAAATAGTCTCAAATTGGACATGATTTCTGTCTTGGTTGATTACAAACGATGAATTAGCCAAAATGACTGAGACATCTTCAAGACCAACCCCTATCTTTAGCGCCTTTCTCATCCTTGATTGTGGCTGAAACACTGTTAGGGTCTGCAAACTACAATGGATGTCTCATGCACAGATATTTCTAAAAACACACAGCCCCACATCACACTTTTCATCCAGTTGTTGTATTTTCCAAAAATTTGGGGTGAGAAAACGTAAATGTTAAAAATATATATATAGATATAAATGGGAAGGAGATTACAGAGCATGGCAGGAATTGTTGTGTAAAGTGTGGATGCTATTTTGCGTTAGTGGGTTAATAATAAGAACTGAGCACAAGGCAGGAGGAAGAGCCCATCATCACCTTCTTTGGTGAAGGTCACCTCAAAACTCTCTACAAGAGGGGAGAGAAGATAAACCCAGGTCAGTCAAAGAAAGGTTGAAGTTCAGAGGTTAGACAGAGAGGACAGGTACATACTCTTACCATAATGAATACACATTCACATCGAAGAGAGTTTAGATTAAAGTTTTAAGTGCGAAACAGTACAGCCCAAAATCCTTTGCCCAGGGGAAAGTAATGAGGTGTTACAAAATTCAAAAGCCTCTACTGCCCTAGAAGCAACAACTGGTTAAAGCCAGAATTGTACTTTTTCTGGCAAATGCCACAGAAGGTGAAGGTTGAAGGTCTGAAGATTCTCAAATGTAGCTAAAGATATAGAAAGTCTCCGACTCCCAATTGCATCTACTGAAACAAAATGTTGCCACCCAAAACCCTTTTGCAGCCTTTGTCTGGATTAGAATTCAAATTGGTACTCAAATTGGATTAATACTCAAATGTAGCCAGTGTTATCAATATATCATATTTCTGGTATCTAAGAGCTAGGCTACACGGCACCGGATTTGGCTGAAATGGCAATGATTTGATATCATTTGCACCTAACGGCTACACGACTCCGCCGGATTCGTGAGCTGAGAAGGTGACGATGCAAAAACTGTGAGTTTTCCGTATCGTATTTGGAGTCGTGTGGTCGGCGATACGGGTGTTCCGTGTATTGAAAACGATGACGTATACTAGAGTCACTGGATAAAGGCGTCTACTAAATATAAAACATTTATGAATATGATACATCTGTATGGTGTAAGTCATGGCTAAATACTATCTCAATGTCCACACTTGTACACGACTTAATGAAGTGCAGCATTTTAGCTTCCTTTTTTTTGCATGATCAAACGTTTGTATTTGATATTCCATACATGTGAACGGGTGCAAGTAGCGTGACTAATGTGATCAGTCGCTAATACAGCTGAAAACCGATTTTTTAATATAAATTTGTTGGAGAATGTAATGTATTGAGGTTTACTTAATACTGTTCAGCACTTGTGCATGACTTGTGCTATATAGGCTAAATAACATTATTGATTGATGTATATGCGTATTGCGCAATAACATTATGATTGATTGATGCATATGCGCATTGCGCTATAGATTCATGTGATACATGTTCTTGTTTTATTCTTTGAACAACAGAATAGCAAGTTAACTAACACACATTAATAACGTATGCATGCCATATCTTGGATCAAGACGTAATGTAAGTGGAGAGGAGATTGATCGGGACTGCGGGAGTTTTCATTACTAACGAATGAATGAAAATGAATGAAACAGATGACCCAACCAACGCAAGACTATAAATAGCCTACACTTGATGAACCAGTGCTGTGATATTATTGATCGTCTTAGAAACATCTTAGCAAGAGACACTTCAACAATTATCATAAAGTTTATTACACAGATTAATAACGTATGCATGCCATATCTTGGATGCAGACGTAATGTAAGAGGAGAGGAAATTCATCGGGACTGCGGGAGTTGACATTACTACCGAATGAAAATGAATGAATTTCTATTATTTTACAGCACTGTCTCAATTATATTTGAATCATTTTCTGGGTCTACCAGTAGGCGCATGCCCGGTGTACCTGAATATGTGATTCCATGTGGCCAGAGATTCTTTTGCACAACGATGAGAAAAAGCTTGTGTAGCCAGAGATCAGATCGACCCCGAAATTGTGTTTCAGTGTCTGTAGCTATACCCTAACATTGGTTGGTTCTGCTTGGTTGATTGTTTACTGCCCATTCCTGGCCTCTTGTAGGGTGAACTGTCTGTTTTGTTTTCAGCCAGACAATTAGAATGGATTTCCCATTAGGGGCTGCTGTTCAGGGCCATTCATGCGGTGGGAACTTTGGGCCTCACCCCCTGCTCTGCACAGCACTAATGACCATCTTACACTGAGTCCAGGGGAATACCACAGCCTACTCTGTGGCCTGAGCTGTCTGATCTGGCCACAAATCTCCACCATCTCTACTATACCATCCCCAGTACAATGTATATTGATTCTAGCCCCATTGACATGCAATACTTTCGTTCACCTGACAAACAAGCTTTGATTTCTCCTGGTTTATTTAAATTCAAGATGTGTGTGCATGTAGTGTGTGTGTGTGTGTGTGATAATGAATTTTAAAAAATCTAATAAACATAATCATTTAGTAATTGGCCAACACTTATACCCCTACATTTCTGACTGTGTTGAAAACAATGTGTGCATTATTCTTTGGGTGCATTTCTACCAAATTGGGGGAAAAAAGAGAAGCTACAGCTACTCTGCACTGATGTTTGTTATGTTGCAACTCCTACTCTGACAATGACACTGATATCAGACTGCTAAGCTAGGTCATCTGCATCCTGCAGGAGTTCTTGTCAAGACAAATCAAATTGTAGAGGAATAGAACTGAGTTAAGCTATACCAAAAAGCTTATTGTCTAGGAATGAAATAAAGAATTGACCTCATCTTCAAGCAACAGGTTCGTAATCTACAGTAGCATCTATGCTAATGTCCAGATAGGATGTCCCTATTCATAGACACATAAGGGAGTATTTTGTGGCTAAATGCTGAAGCCCTTGTTTGTGTCCCTCATTTGTAGTTCTAGGGCATAGTCACACATGACTACTGCCGTGTTCACTTTTGTAAGGATTTTCAAATTGAAAATCTGCACGCACACGCACAAGTGAGGACACACACACTTACTCAAATATCCACCAAAAATCCAGCTCTGCAATGAGCCTTGTTTGTTCACAGACGGGGATTGGCCAGGAGGAGGCTGGCACGGCAGAGACAGTCACCCCTACAGCCATGTGCAGCCATATTGTCAGCTCCTGGGAGAGCCAGTTTGCCGGGACACACAGTCCACTTCCACTGCCCTCCTCATCAAAGAGTGAACCCAATACAAAGAAGAAAGCGAGCACTCCAATGAACTCCAATTTCCAGCAGGACGAACGGATCATCATTTAATGAATGGGAATAGTGTTTTGATTCCACTTCTTACATTTCAGTTCTCTGTCGGGCCTGGTTCACCCTAAGATTGAGCTGTGCACCCTAACATTCAATTATACATAAGAATGTAGACCAAGTATGCTATTTCAATAAAACAACTTTGTTGAAGAGAAGAGAATTGGATATTCTTCAGATTGTATTGCTAAGAAAAACAGTATGCCCATCTCATCTGATTAAGTACAGTAAGTTGAGTTCACTTAATCTGTGATTAAAAGGGCATACCAAGAGGCATGGGAGTGCTGGGTAGGGTGTAATGTAGATCAAAGGCAGAATTCATGGGATGGAGTGGAGGGAAGCCATTCTCAATGCCACGGTGCTTTGAACCAATGCCAAAGTCAATCTCAATGTGATTAAAAAAAAAAAAGTTCAGGCATAATGCTGCTGTGGCGCATGCACTTTAATTGTGCCTCTCGTTGAAGATAAACATTAAAGAGTAACTAACTGATTGATCTAGATATGAAAGGGCCCTTATGGTGTATCTGGGGACCAGCTGCATAGAACACTGCCGTAGACAGTCTAATATGAAAGTTATTTTGTGCAACTTGAAATAACTTGATATGGCTTCTTCTCAAACTTACTAACATATTGCAGAAAGGCAATTCGATTTAAGATCCAATGCAAAGCCATTACTCATTCATATACAGGCCTCAAGTAGAGGTATTCTGAATCCTTGTGCACTTTTGTTTATCTTTCAATCACCTCTTATTTCCGAAGTAGAGTTTGAGATGCTCAATTAATGAAACATGTGCATTCTCTGACACTGACATTATATCCAGAGCAGAACATATTGTGGCTAGAATCTAATATGATGTGACTGTGTTGTGACATTCATCATCAGTCATTCTAAATAAAATTAAGGAAGCTAACATTTACAATTTAGCAATGCTTACTTGAAGAAACCTTGAAGACCCACGGGTAGATTTGCACAGCCCCTGTCATGGATTCAAGCTCTGTTCTACCTTGCCACAAGCCTCCCCTCTTAAATTTACCCTAAACCATTTTCCAAGGAGAAAACATGAGCAGCCAATATAAGACAATAAAGGACACAATTTTCAAGGGGCAGTTTACTCAAAAATAAATTTCTATTACATTTCGCGTCAGCCCACTGTTCATATGGTCTAAAACATGTTTATTGAGTAAAATGCCTCTGTAAACATTCATATGCAATCACTAGAAAACCATACCTTAAGAGATCAACAAAAAAGCAGACATTTTTGGACTGACCAGGGAGTGTCCCCAAAAGAAAATTATGCATACTTTAAGTTTTCGGCTACTTTTATGGTAAATTAGAGAAGAGAAAAGCAGAGTGAATCAAGGTTAAGAGAAGATGGGACAGCGGAAGAAGAAGTATAGTTTTAACCTCCTCTCTCACCTGCATAGCGCAGCGGTGCATCTTTGTCCAAGGCAATTAGTGGTGGGTCCAGAAGGACTTTGTCATCATTTTCTGTTACGATACCATGGTATGTCGTCTCAATCCATGGTTTGTGCTTATTAACTGCAAAGGACAGAGAAAAATGTCATTGTATATGCAATTCAAAGACTTCATTATACATACAAACAAGGCATTTTAGGTTATTTTCAAGGTGCAGGTATAATCAAGGCGGGACCTAAGGCCCTTGCAGCAGAATGTAAATTAGTCCAACACTAGGTGGAAGTGGCAGCTTTGCCAGGTAAATTGTTAGGCAAACAAAATCACAATCTGTAAGTGGATATGACATGAAGTGGTATCATCGGGCCAATGGCTACTCCCGCCTGAGCCTCAGCACAAACCATCAGTGTGGCTCATTAGTCATTAGAGCTTTGTGCTCTGTTGTGGCTGGGACACAGCCCAGCTGCAGACAGGATTCTGCTTTAGCTGGCGGCTGCAGAAAAAGCTGCAGCGAGTGACACATTTGGGCTGGATAAGACAACTGCGTTGGTGTGAGGGAGACAGAGCTCTTTCAGTAAATATTAGGAAACTCCAAATGTTCATGGTCGATTGATCAGTTGGTGGTATGATTAAATGATTAAATAAATGTTTCGACATGTGCGGACATTCACAAAGACGCAAAAGAACAGCCTTTAACACTGAAGAATCAAATTATGGTATTAATTGAATTGAATAAGACATGCAAGTGTTGTTTGAAGGCTATAGCCCAAAGCAATGACCATAAGATATTAATTGTAGTCCGTTGTTGCCGATAGGGCTTCGTTTATGATAGCATCGTTGACGTGGAGCCATGGTAAGATATTTTGTTCCACATATCCCAAACTGGACACGATTGTCTATTGTTATTGTTAGCCTATTCCAACAGCACTCTGTAAGAGAAGGGTCCAGCTGCGGCCGCTGCTCTGTAAACTAACTTACACAACGCGCAGTTGTGATGATGATGTCTCCTCCCGTTCCACACTCAATAGTCATAATAATTGCTGAACTATATTAATATTATGCTTGTGTATATTGTTTTCCTGTGCATGATTAATACAAAAACAACAGCTAATAGTGCTACAGAATCGACATTAGTTCTGTCCGTTAATTCGTACATTTTAGCGGTCCAAATGTAAAAAATCGACCCTCAGGAACAATTAGCCTAATCGATTATTCTGTCCCATCCCTAGTAACTACCCTCTCCTGATCTCCCTGATCCCAGATCTCGGATATAGGGTGATGGGAAGTAGGGTACACCAACCAACCACATGTCTTTTGGAGAAATCCTAAGAAGGAAGCAATGAAGATATGATCTGACAACAAGACAACAAATAGAAACTAAATTACCGTAGGTTTAACTCAAAGTGGCTATTGACCTCTAAATGACCTTTGACCCTGGCTTGTTGTGGCTGCATTACTTGAGTAGTCACACATCAACATCACCAAAGACTCATAATTGTTTCTCCATAATAAATAAAGAAACTGACACTTTCAAGCAAGCACCCCCAGCCTCTTATGATCTTATAGCCTGCATTTTGCATGTGTAGCCATAACTGCTGAATGCTGCCCTTATATCAAAATGTAGTCATTAAATATGTTCCTCTGTGCGATGATAAAATAAAAAATAAAAAATAACATTGTTTAGCTTATCATATTGGTGTAGAGGGAAAAACATTACATGTTTCTATTACTGACTCTACATCCTCAGGAAACCACTTTATGCATACTGTACACTTCTGAATGTTATGTTTTTGTGTAGAAAGAACATGCATTTGTTCTGATCAATACAGAAGTGGCTGCAAACCCTTTGCATCACCATTTCCCAGCTATTGAAAGTCCTAATGGCTTTTCCACATTTGGGGCAGCTGTGGCTCAGGAGGTAGAGCCGGCGTCTAATGATCAAATGGTCTGATCTAATGGTCAGCGGTTCGATCCCCGGCTGGCCACATGTCGAGGTGTCCTTGTGCAAGACACTGAACCCCTTTAGATAGATTTCCTGTCCAGACTACCAGGATAATCTGCTTCAGAATCCACAAAATCTCAACCTCAGAGGAATAGTTAGGTTGCTTATCCAATTCCCAACACAGTACTGTAGACTTACTAGCTATTATTAGCAGAGCTTGGTATAGTATAGCCTGCTTCCATTCCGTATTGCCTATTAATTGACATGCTACGACAACAGCCTTCAGGCATAACATTGTATGTTGTATTGTATGTTGTAGTATATACACACACAGAGTCACAGCTCTCCTAAGTACTCCCATGAAAACCCCACCCTGCTCCAAGCACACGTTTGAAAGACAGGTACAATATAATGAGGTACAATATAATGACAAGAACAGTCTTTGTCTTTGTCTCTTTGTCTGAACAGCTGCCAGTGTCCACTAGTGAAGTTGTACTTCCCAATGTTACCTCGTGGGAACATTTTCCACAGAATCTTGAGATAACTTAACATAATAGCCTACGGTACTTGAAACTAGGCCTATGGCTGCTCAATACATGTTACACAGTTTCTATACAATCTATCAGCATTTAAGGCTATTTTTATACAATTACACCGACACACACTCTATTAAATGTACTTAAGCTAAGATTATTCAATTTCAAACATGAAATCCAACACATCGTTTAGTGTACAGTGAGTGAAATTTACAACAAGCCCCTCAAGACAACACAGCTTCATCATCCTGTCCTAGTGAATACGAGTAACATCTGTTTTCTAGCGTCTGGATAGAATAAACACCACGTGGCACTACAAGAACAACATTAAAATTGAACACTAATGTGCACAAGTGCAGTAACTATTTATCTTCCTTACATTACTAATTTAACCATTTTAATCTAATTGTTTCCAGTCTAGTGCTAATGCCATGTTATTATTGCTATTAAAGGAGTGCTTAGCCTTCAAAGGTAGGGGAAGCTTTTGGGGTTGAGATGGAAATGAGATTAGGAGAAGGGCTCTGAAGTGGCTGATATGGTTTTTAGAGGGGCCTACTGCCCTGGCACGCTCAGTGTTTGGTATGGCAAGGTGCCAGTCCCTTACTTCCACTTTATGAGGGAACCCATCTACCCTACGCAGCACTGCCGAGACCCAGTTTATCAACCAATCTCCCACATAGGAGCACTTGCAGATAACGCAGAGGGAAGAAAAATGTTATTCTCAACCTTGATGCTTTTTACAGATAACCAGCTTCAAGCAGATTGTGAGACCTCTTTCTGACACTGCAGAATATAATATTCAGTAGCATAAGGCAGCATAGCTAGACCTACAAAGTACTTATAGTGTTTTCACTAATATCGACTTAGTTTAATTACAGTTTTGGCAAAAAAAAATCAATCAATCAATCAATCATATTTTACTCAAATTGAATTGCCTACATTCATTTTTTGTACAGGTTACAGAACCCAAAAGGGTTCTTCGGCTCTCCCTGTGGAAGAATCTTTCAAGGATCCATTTTCTTTTGGGTTCCATGTAGGACCCTCGATGTAGAAGGTTCCATGTAGGACCCTCTATGTAGAAGGTTCCATGTAGGACCCTCTATGTAGAAGGTTCCATGTAGGACCCTCTATGTAGAAGGTTCCATGTAGGACCCTCTATGTAGAAGGTTCCATGTAGGACCCTCTATGTAGAAGGTTCCATGTAGGACCCTCTATGTAGAAGGTTCCATGTAGGACCCTCTATGTAGAAGGTTCCATGTAGGACCCTCTATGTAGAAGGTTCCATGTAGGACCCTCTATGTAGAAGGTTCCATGTAGGGCCCTCTATGTAGAAGGTTCCATGTAGGGCCCTCTATGTAGAAGGTTCCATGTCGGACCCTCTATGTAGAAGGTTCCATGTAGGGCCCTCTATGTAGAAGGTTCCATGTAGGACCCTCTATGTAGAAGGTTCCATGTAGGACCCTCTATGTAGAAGGTTCCATGTAGGACCCTCTATGTAGAAGGTTCCATGTAGGACACTATGTAGAAGGTTCCATGTAGGACCCTCTATGTAGAAGGTTCCATGTAGGACCCTCTATGTAGAAGGTTCCATGTAGGACCCTCTATGTAGAAGGTTCCATGTAGGACCCTCTATGTAGAAGGTTCCATGTAGGACCCTCTATGTAGAAGGTTCCATGTAGGACCCTCTATGTAGAAGGTTCCATGTAGGACCCTCTATGTAGAAGGTTCCATGTAGGACCCTCTATGTAGAAGGTTCCATGTAGGACCCTCTATGTAGAAGGTTCCATGTGGAACTCAAAAGGGACAGCAGAAAAACATTGGCAAATCATACAGTAGTAGTTACAAACCACTGCATCAGTGTCAGGTTGGTGAGGATGATCATCATGATAACATCCTCATCTCATGCTGCAAACTTCATTGTTGTTGAATACATTAGGCAGAGCAAAGCCAGCAAATCACACACATTGCAAGTAACTGCCATTGAGAATGATAACATATTGAATATGTTGCACACCTTTACAGTAAGAACAGCAAGGGACTTGTCTTTATCATTAAAGAATGCACTGAAACATATGGTGCGGTGTCCTTCCAACACCGTTTCAGAGAATAATATAGCCTAAACTTGAAACATTTTGCAGTGGAGATCTCTGAGACAAACTCAACTACCCAAAGAGGTTTGCTAGGAAGGGTTTTTATTTTGCATGGAATTGCCCAAATATGTGTTATTGTCATTCTTCTCCATGTACAAGAAAGTACTTCAATTCTTCAATAATACATCTGAACTAGCAACCGTGCCATGTACCGTAGGTAAGTTATAGAACTTAAGTTATATGTGCAATTGTCTGCCACAGTTGTGCTCATCACATCAGTTCATAGACGATGGGCATGTCCAGACATTTACAAAAAAATAAAGAAAGGGGGGTGCTTGGATGTAATTTGGGACAAAAGGCATCCCTAAATAGGGTAGGAAAACAAAATACAGCTTTTATCTATTCAGCATTTTCTTCATTTGCTATGTGTGCTCCCCAAAGTACAAAAATAAAATTGTCTTACTGAGGTACTACAGATTTCTCAACTTGAAGTACAACTGAAAGTGCCTTGCAAATAAAACAATGAAATGGAGGTTAATTAAGCCTCAATACGTGTGGCTAATCACAGAGCGACAGACTGATAAGAGAACAAATGACTGCAGGGGTTAAGGAGATATAGATGGCTTGGAACAATTTAGATCTCTGTGCAAGGGTGTGTGCGTGTGTGTGTGTGTGTGTGTGTGTGTGTGTGTGTGTGTGTGGCTCACTTAGGTAAGGGAAAATGGAGGCAATCATGACGTGAGTGGCCAACGGTGGCCCACTGTCTCACAGACAAATCCATCTGCTAACAGGCTGACTTCAGCGTTCCAGTGTGGACACTAGAGCAGAGAATAGAAGTAGCTCAGTCACTTCCAGGCATGGTGATAAGTTGGGAGAACAGTACCGGTACACTAATCCTAGAGTATTGAGTGGAAAACTGAGGCTTTATGTTAGCTCATGTAGAGGAAACAAACAATGAATCCTCTTCAAAGCCTTTCACTAATTCACTTGGTATATGTGTGACATAAACAATGAATAATGAATGAATGAATGGTCTTTATTGTCATTGATATAGTACAGGTACCAAACAATGACATTTGGGAGGGGGGGGCTCCCCTGGTGCTAGGAATGGAAAAAAAACAACAAAAAACAAGAAGGGAAAGGAGCTGGTTTACATAAATAAAGGCTATGTACACTATCCACTATACTATACTGTACAAATAAAACACTGTGCTGTACTCTATGCTATGCTATACCTATTCTAACATTTCCTATTCTCTGCAACCTTATGTACCCTAGGGTTGTCATATTGCACATAGTGTTATTGCACATTCATTTAAAGTGTCGCAGTTTGCAGGCTTGAAATGTACACATTTGTGCCTCAGCACTACACCTGATTTTCAATCCAGCAGCTGCCATCAATCCGTCCAGACTGTCCAGGGCCCAGAACCTAGGTCTTTGCTGTGTTCAGGGCCTGGATGGCCCTGGGGTAGAAGCTGAGCTTCAGTCTGTTTGTCCTTGCGAACATGGTCCTGTACCGCCTGTTCGAGGGCAGCCGAGCAAAGTGTTCGTACCCAGGGTGGGATGGGTCTCTGGAGATCTTGGAGGCCTTCCTGAGGCAGCGTGTGTTGTACAGCTCTTCCAGAGAGGGGAGGGGGGCGCCGGTGATCTTCTGGGCCGTTCTCACGACTCTCTGTAGCGCATTCCTCTCTGCGGCTGTGCAGCTGGAGAACCAGTTGCAGATGCAGTAGGTGAGGATGCTCTCCACTGCGCAGCGGTAGAAGGCCACCAGCATCTCCTGTCTGATGTGGTCTTTCCTGAGGACTCTCAGGAAGAAGAGCCGCTGTTGTGCCTTCTTGATGATGGCTGCTGTGTTGTTCTTCCAGGACAGGTCATCCTGTATGTGCACCCCCAGAAATCGGAGGGTTTGAGACTCTCTCCACGCTCCCTCCGTCGATGAGCAGGGGCTGGACCTCAGATTTTTTCCTCCTGAAGTCCACGATGATTTCCTGGGTCTTTGACTGGTTCAGCAGCAGGTTGTTAACCTTGCACAGCTTGCTCAGCTGCTCTACCTCATCCCTGTACGCCGCCTCGTCCCCCCCCGAGTTGCAGCCCACCACGGTGGTGTCGTCTGCAAACTTTACGATGGAGTTGCTGGGGTGGACGGGGGTGAAGTCGTAGGTGTAGAGGTTGTAGAGGATGGGGCTTAGCACGCAGCCCTGGGGGGACTAATATATTCTAATATGTAGAACCTGCAGTGGACCTAAACATTGGCAAGTGCTACGCACAGATGGTGGGCAAGCTCATGGCCCAGCACACTGTACATGGTGTACCTATTCTAACATTTCAACAATCCTGTTACCCATCATGTAAACCCACACTGACATCTAATCCTATAATGGGATGCTCCTGTTTCATTCACTCACAAGGTCGCAGACTAGAGAGACTTGAATAAAGGAGAAGAGTCTTGGGGGAGCTTGTCTGGCGGGAGCCTAAGTATGCAAAATATCACACAGGATATTACACAGATTCTGCAACAAGTCTGTTTGTTGATACAGGAACAGACAATTGCTCTACTCACTTCATTTTTTTTTTTTTTTAAGAAAATAATGGAATGGAAAGGTTATATGGCCTCTGGGGACATTCTCCATCAATGCAGCTACCCATCACACGACCTTAAATGTTACAGACCAGACCAGATGTGGCCTCAACTCAGTATGAAATATTATTTATTTTCTAAGTTGTTGTTTTTCTGAGTGGGGCAGTCCCACTCATATTTTTCATTTTATTGTGATAGATATAGTAGAGATTTGTACATTTGAAGGATGGGTGAGAGAGAGAGAGAGAAGGGATGACATGCAGGATATGTCCGCGGCCGGAATCGAACCGGGTGTACTAAGCTCCTCCCCAAAAGGGAAGAGGAAAAGCCTGCTGCTCAAAGCTATACTGCTAAAAGCACACTAAAACTGTACCCACTGAGAAGTATGGGGACGCTGGAGAGCTGGTCATTTTGGAGGGTTTACTGGATGTGAAACATGACTGACTGCTGGCATGGGTGTTGGTGGATAATCCACATGGCAAGGCCCTCTGTGCCTGGCTGTGCTGTGGCAATACTTCTACTAAACTAATCTTTCTTTCCACTAGCAGCATACTGTATACAACAGGAAATCCACATACAAATTAAATTAACTACTAAGATTCCCTGTTTCCAAGTTTGTGCAAGTGCCTAATCAGAGATTTATTTTAGGGGGATTCACATCATTCTTTGCCTTGTGGAGAACAACAGTCTTGACTCTTTACCAATCAACAACATTATCAACATCTTTACAATAGAGTACATGTTACTAAGCCTAGGATAGGGTGGCATTGGGGAAAATGACCATCTGTTGCTGCTCCAAATATGTGTAGTTGTAACTAATACAGACAAAAAGAGGGCAGTAAAATGTATTCAGACAAACACAAAAACACACCCAGTATTCTCTTCCTTTATTGAAACTTAGGCTTACCAGCACTGTTTGACCTCTGACCATGCTGAAATACTTCCTGTGAGAATTACAGGGCTACAATAGTTCATGGTAATCCTGCCTTACAATAGGACGCCCACACACAGTGTCCTCACACTACCACTGGGATGTGTCTCTTCTTCATGGGAAAAAAACAGGGAGCTCAGCTGATGCTCCAATTATCTCCCTCTCCCCTGCGACTGAAACACTCTGCTCTGCACATGTCCATCTACTGTCTAGCCTTGCCCTTCACTATTGACACACAGGCCTAACCAGATAAGATAACGCAGGCCAATTCGCAGGCTGCTGTTGTTCACGTGGGGCTAACAAGAGAAGAGCAGCATAGCGCTCCAGACTGGCATCACTATCAGATCATCAATCAGTGATAATCAGATGAACTGTGATAATAATAATCAGCAACCACTCTGGGTTTGTTGTGTATAATGAGGACATAGCCAGGGGTTAAATGAGCAGGTGTGCCATGAGTTGGCTCCAAAGATGTATTAAACCCTATCAATAGGGTCTTTTAATCAGTTCTGTGTCATCATAGCACAACACAAAATGCTGACATCTATGGATAATAGGCTAGATGTAATCTGATGTTATGTTCCATTAAATTGTAGCTCATATGAAAATGCCCAATGAAGAGGTTCAATAGAAAATGTAGATGTTGCATGACAGAATTTCACAATACTGGTCAATACCAGAATCATAACCTCAAGCAATAGGTTAACTTTATATAAAAACACCCACACAGTCAGAGTGCTGCTTCATGGGCTTAGCATTAAGCCTGAGAGAAAGATGTCATGGAAACACAGGAATGGTCAAATGTGATGGTGTTTGATTAATCCAAATTAATGTCAGGGAATGACTTCCATTGTGCAGAGGAGTGGACCTTTTAACTCCCATTGACAATGGGTAATCAATGGAGTCAATCTGACCAGTGTCAAAAACATTGGCCACACTTCTGTGTTTGCTCTTCCTTAGAGGAGCCTGCACTTATTGACGCAAGCCGTCTCCATCACAGAGCGTTGACTGTTCTGGGAAGCTTGCTTTACACCCTTTGGGCAATCCCAGGCCTCAGGGCCCTACTCCCTAAATACGTTCACACAGGAGAGCCCCTCAGTCGCCCTACCAGACAGCGACGTTTGTTTGTCCACCAAGCAATCACGACCCACCCCCCAACAACAGGGGCAAGCCATTTTCTCTGAGAAGGGGAGTGGGGGCTGTGAGGGCTTGCATGCAACTCAATCACCTCTCTGTGAGAGACACAAAGGGCCAGTGAGAGTGAGGGAGCGAGAGTGAGCCTGGAGCTCTGAACAGGGGGATCAGTGTGTCCAACCTGTGGCTGTATGACTGCAGGTAACGTGTTCTCTGGTTACCTGTTTCCCAGGGAGGCTCCTGGTATTAATGTGTTCAGTCACAAAGCTCCAGAGGGCCATATTTCTCCTGGTAACAATGAAGCTCTGGGGAGGGAGACACCGTCCCAGATAAGCAATACCACAGCATGCCTTGTGGCTTGAATTAAAACCCTAAACTGTATTAGAGCACGTAAAAAATACATCCCAATGAGGTATCCTCATTACAGTTTCACAATTACTTAATAAGTAATATTACAACACCATTAACGTTACTGACACAAGATCAGGAAGTGGGAAATGTTTCCTTTTCATAACGATGAGGCCTTACCAGGTATTTACTTAGTAGCCTAATTATTGTTTTCTTTCTTTGGGATTCAATATAACAACCAAGACAAGGCAGTATTTGGTACAAGACCACTTATTTAAAGTAAATAACAAAAAGTACCCATTGTCAACACAACATTTCCCAGTAAATATAAATACCAGTTGAAACAGTACAGGCAATGTGCAACTAGATTTCATTGTAGTTTCTGTGCACTCGATGCTTGAAAGTCTGAACTTTATTTTGGGTTTAGCACTGCAGTGCCAATACATTTTTATGTAGGCCTACCCAACCTAATTCAAGAAAAGTTCTGTATTTGTATCCAAATTAGTGTTGCACAAAGCCACACGTCGTCATGCAAGTTATTCCAAATAGTTATGAATGTTCCTAGAGAAATATTTGTTGTCCCGCATGATGAAATCAGAGAGTGGACTATGGATCGGACTCTGTCTGTTCCGATGTCGCACTCTTTATCTCCAACACCACTGGGACACCACTGACAATTTTGATAAAACTTGGGTGAATGATGCTTCTTGCCATAGAGTTCCGATGAGAATTTCGAAGTGACGCCGATTCAACAATTTGTGCAGCTACAGTGATAGCAACCTATCATTTAAAACCATCATAATAGTGTGCAAAGAGGAGAGTGCAAACCTTTCAAAATAGGTATTTGAAACAAGCCAATTTGACTGTTTCAAATAATACTGTCAAATCCTAGAAAATTAAGCACTACATGCATGGGTAACTTTCAGCCTACCTCAAATCCGTGGACTGCCTTTAAATAAAAGCAAAGCTGTATGAAGCAACTGATAATGAATCATATAAGCACTAGGCTACACCTTCCAATAACTTTTCAGTCATAAATTTCACACAAGGAGGTTTAATGTACACTTGTTCATCTATGCATCAGCGGTTATGCTGTATCCTGTTAAGAGATCGATGTGTTGTAGACTTAAGTCAGTAAAGAGATGGACACAACTACCCAGCCAGCTGACTGAGCGAGAAGATTGACTTGATATTCACAAATGAATGACCCATTCTTGACAGTCCACTGACTCAATTGAGCCACCATTGGCCACCAAAGGAACCAATGAAAAGAAAGTCACCACCAACACAACTTAAAGCCGTCTCAAGACCTCGGTCTCTCTCTCTCTCTGGCAAAAAACTGAAATTCTCCAACAACTATGCACTTTCTGGGGATTATCTCACACACAAATTCTTGGGGGTTTGAGACGAGCCTCCTGTAACAGTGACCACATTGTGACACTCTCATTCCAACTCTGGGCCCAACAGCTCTTTGTTCCAGTGTGAATTCTATGAATAAATGAGGCAACAAGAGTTAACTTTGAGACACAGGGCCTCAGTATACAGCAAGCAAACAGTTTTTTGGTGTGTGTGTGTGTGTGTGTGTATGTGTGTGTGTGTGTGTGTGTGGGGGGGGGGGGGGGTACACAAAGGGTTATCTGACAAAAAGGGTCATACTAATCTGAGAGCCAGAATGTAATACTGGGCGTCATGGTGCACCTCCTTGAACCTATAATAAAGGAACAAGGAAGTCTGCTTGTTAAATAGAATTACACATCTCGGCTTTCCCTATCAAGTGTTTAGCTGTAATGCCATTGATACTTCATGATGTTTTTGGTAAAACATGTTAACAGACCCTGGTTTCAGTGCTGAATAATGGAATGCAGCAGTTATTAAATTAAACAGAATGGCGGAGGAAACGAATATAGCTATTGTCATATGTGTAGTTTGGGTTTACAACATCATGCATTCTGATCTCAAACTGACCAGACAGGATGCAGACTGGTGGTCAAATCAGCCTGCTATGGCCGCTGTCACCTTTGTTTAATAAGTGAGATGGCATTCAAAAAAGGCCATATTTTGTGACTAATAAAAGTTCTCTCTTCTCTAACCAACAGTATTAACTAGAGATGCTCCGATCAGGGTTTTTGGTGCCGATCACCGATCACCGATCACTGGAATCAGTGATCTGCCGATCCGATATCACCGATCACCGATCACAGCGTCGAAAATGGCAATTGAAGCATTCTATTTATTGTGTAGCATTATTTATGTTTTAAATTATTCTTAACACCATTGACATTGTATATTAAGTATTTAAATGAAATTAGGAGATGAGAAAGTATCATGAATTGACGACCATCTGTTTTATTGAATTCACAACCACCTGTAGCTTACTTCAGGAAAAACAAATAAAATGTGAAAATAAAAATCATAATAAATCAAATGTACACTGTCACATCAAATGTGCAACATTCCACTCGAATGAGAGGAACTAGGGGCTCTTAGAGAACTTGGAGCTTATACTGTAACTGTAGCTTTCCTGAGGAACAATAAACATACCCAAACTAAACTGCAACATAAACAGGCTATAGCCAAATATAAAATACTGTTTCAAGTCAGTCAGTTTCAAGTCATATTTAGGAGGAGATAAGACAGCAAGTCAGCAATAATCAATAAAACAAAAAAACAAAACATTGCACCTAAGGAGATTTCAGACTCAAACCTTACTTCTGATTAAGCAGCATCACTGGCAGATTAGCCTTGAGAAATACAAGCATCTCCACGTTTTTGGCACTCAGCCTGTTCCTCTTATCATCTAAAATATGTCCTGCTGCTGAAAAGTCGCTCGCTATCTACACTTGTGCAAGGTGCACAGAGGAAAACCTAAAACTCACGCGCTAATAGTTGTTGTTGCTATGGGCCAAGTGACTTCCTGCTCGCGGGGTCACATGACGTCGGTGAACACTACCT
Source organism: Nansenia antarctica (assembly GCF_963989245.1). Classification (NCBI taxonomy): domain Eukaryota; kingdom Metazoa; phylum Chordata; class Actinopteri; order Argentiniformes; family Microstomatidae; genus Nansenia; species Nansenia antarctica. Next base: position 45,864,655 of record NC_137676.1, read on the forward strand.
ACACTACGCTCGTGAAGTCGCGCTGGAACTCTGACCAGCACTCGTGGAACGCCTCTCGTCCAATCAAAGCTCTCGGTCCCTTTATGACGTCGAGCCCAGTGTGCGCTTTGGCGCTCTCTGAGCGAATCGACGAACGCAGCAAATGCCGTATGATATTCGTGGTATTGAAAGACCTTGCGTGCGTTCCTCCCCGAGGTATTTCTTTTGAGCAGACATTACAAACGGCATATTTGTTGTCTCTTTCCGACACTGTAATATTTCCAGACTGGCGACGCCATTTTGTAAACTGATCGGTCATGTTTGATCGGCCGTTTTGAGAACTCCGATCAAAACCGATCAAGGCCATATCGGCCGATACCGATCGGCGCCGATCAGATCGGAGCATCACTAGTATTAACACTTGGGACTGCATCCTCTTGCTGGCATCAATAACTAAATAAACAGTGCAAGTGTTTCACTAATAAATGGCATGCCACCTAGCAGGGCTGGGCAGCTATGTGTATAGTTCTAACACCCTTGTAAAGAAAGTTATCTGTATGCATTTGTTGGCTCCCCACAACACAAAGCTGGGCCTAACTCTAACCAATGTGTTCAAATGTGCTAATTCGATGATGCATGGGCCACTGAGATACTCCCAGCAGCCAGCTCTCTTTGTCTATGTACCGTAGTGTGTGCCGAGGAAAGGGCCATGCATCAGTGCAGAGCTCTGCTTAGACAGGCCAAGTGACAGGAAGGCATATGAGAGCTCCAGCAGCTGCTAGCCATAAAGCAACACTGTAGGGTTACATCTCAAAGCTAAGAAACAATTGCATTATCAATTTGATTCCATGTAAAACATAGGATGACAGACGCTAGCCTATATTTGACAGGACAGGACATTTGTCAAAAGTGTATACACCTGCTTCCTGTAGTACCCCTCTTAAATCTTAAAAGCATTAAATCAGGATAGACTCTTGAACTGCCTCAGATGATTAGGAATGTGTGACTATTTTTTTTTTTTTTTTTACAGAAGGCACATAATGTCCCTAGAAGATGACTCAAGCTTGCAGGTTGACTCGTGTTGCCATGGAGTGGCAGGTTGACCTCCAACAATCAGCATCGCTGATATGATACACACATTTGAGTGATGATAACATTGGTAACTGGTTACTAGGAGACAGTTGAAGGCCTACATGCCATACGCCTGTCATGCATCATACTAACAATCAAGACTTCTTAGAATAGCCTCCTTCTCAGAAAAAAAGGACCTTGAATTGGACACATTTGCAATACTTGATCAATCTTTTTGAGGAAATCTTTAATCCATCGATTAAAGGGGCAATGAAAATTCATAATATGGCAATCAAAAAGTTTAACACAATCGTGAACTACAAGAGGATTGTGGATGCAATGAAGTTAGGCAATTGACCTTTAGACAAAGATAAGCTCTGAACACCAATGGATTTCACAGGTCCCTTTCCTGATATGAGCAGGGAAGTGAGCAGGTGCACTATCCAAACACACACACTTGGCCAAGGAGAGTCACACACTGCCTAGAACGGGCTTCACTTCGCCCTTGATGTGGACTTACAATTTTATCATATAACATCATTTTTGAATAAGGACAGAGCAGAATATCCATGTTTTAGATCATTTGGTTGTTATTTAAATCATGAGAAGAATCAACGGAAAAATCAGGTTACTGCTTCTCCAATGGTGCAGGCCTCTCCTTTTCATGCATTCTCAGCTGCTGATATAGCAACACATAACCTTATCACAAAGTAGCTTAGGACTGTTGACCATTTTCTTCAATAAAAAACATAGTTAGACTTCTTTTTTTACATATTCTCTTTTGACATCTTCAAATCATCCCCTCCCCTGACCATTATTGTAGTCGGATGTCGTTTTGAGTTTGAAAATGGGTGTGCCGTGGGAAAGTGATACCTTTCCATGGCCAGTACTGCGCATGTTGTATTCATTCTGCTACGCATCTGAATAAAGTCAATGACATTTTGGAGAGGCCGGTTCTTATCGAAATGTACTGAATAAAAGTCGATGTGATATTGATTAATTCATGCTCAGAGGTCTTCATCTCAAAATATTGAACTGTTGACATGGGAGTGACCCACCCTGCAGCAAACGTTTTAGCATTTTGGCAAAGCTAATATTTCTAGTGTGGCCTGTCCATCAGTGGGACCGCTGTTGCACCTGCAGCACTGTATCCTTAGTATTAGATTTTGCTACGCCTCTCATCATAAATCAGCGTCTTTGAGCCCCGGAAAAGCGCTATATAAATTCAATGAATTATTATTATTATTATTATTATAAAACAATTATTTTTTAAATCCAGCGACGAATAGCGCTCGGCAGGAGGATCTGCAATGCGTAGCTAACAAGCTATCCGAGCCTGTGCATCTGTGCATAGCCAAAGTATTAGACTTTGAAAAGCTAAACAAATAAAAAATAATCAGTGAACAAAATGTAACTACAAGCATTTTAAAAGGAAGTGATGGTGTACATTGGATACAGCCTGCATATTGTCAATGCACAAGTGCCCTATGCTCTTGAACAATAAGAGCTAGTGAACTAACGGAATCCACAATTAACCGAAATAAGATAGGATACTTGATGTGATGGGTGCAGAAGTCATGTAACTGAGAAGGCTATATTTAAATATCTAAGAAAGTGTTGGCAACAGAAATGTTTCCATGCAGACTAGAATGTAATATATATAGGCAGGCACCTGAAATAGACTTAGGGGAGAAACAGAAAACAATGTCTTTCATGTAGACCCATCCATGATTCCATGACTCCATGGGTGAATGCTAAATGGAAACAATTCGAATTGGATTTGATGACATTTTAGGCCTAAATGATAACAATGTCGCTGTGTGATGCCTGGACACAGACAGAGAGACCGATACATTGTAGCGACATCCATCCGCTAGGAAGGAAGCCTCCCATCCCTCGGACAGGTCCCACTGATCACGCATCCCTTAGGAATGCCATGCCACCTGACTGTGTTAGTGATTATAGGGCTATTGATGATCAACTATTTGTCCAAACCTGACACAAGCCTAGATGTTATTGACACACATCTGAAAACAGACAATAATACAGCGAGATATATAAGCCCCCGTCTTTGGATTACCTTTGGCTGCCACCGCCGCGCATAATAGTCCTACGAGGACCAGTCCGACAACGGATGCACAATGTTTATACCCTCGGAACTGCATCCCGAATTCGAGTTAAAACACCGGTTAATAAAACAACCTTCTTATATCCTCGTCAATGTAGTGAAATAGTTCTCTCTTAAGAAAAAAAATCCAGAAGATGTATTTCGGTAATCGTGATAGTTCTAAGATGGCTGCCGCCACCGCCGCTCTGCTCTTCCTTCAATCACCAGAGCTCTCTCTCTCTCTCTCTCTCTCTCTCTCTCTCTCTCTCTCCTCTCTCTCTCTCTCTCTCTCTCTCTCTCTCTCTCTCTCTCTCTCTCTCTCTCTCTCTCTCTCTCTCTCTCTCTCTCTCTCTCTCTCTCTCTCTCTCTCTCTCTCTCTCTCTCTCTCTCTCTCTCTCTCTCTCTCTCTCTCTCTCTCTCTCTCTCTCTCTCTCTCTCTCTCTCTCTCTCTCTCTCTCTCTCTCTCTCTCTCTCTCTCTCGCAGTTTTGCAGCTGTATCCAACGGGACCGATGTCCAGTGACGTCAATAGTGTTATTGTGGGAGTGCTTGCAGCGAGTTGAGCACAGGCGGCTAAACTCAGACCGAGGGTGGGGGGCAAGTGTCTTCTATTGGTAGAATGGAAAGCTCTAGGACCATAATGTGGCATGGATGGATGCTACTGTCATATGGGTCATGTGATGGCAAGAGTGGTCTACTCAGCTTAGCATTAATTCCTTACAAAATATGCCTGCTGAATATTATCTTGCTTCCCGGTATTCAATAAAAGCTGTCTTTCAATGTTAGGGTAGTGGATACATTTGGCTATTGAAACATGAAAAACAATCAGGGCTGCATTGCAAAATGTGCATCTGGCATTTTAAACATTAAAAAATGTACACACACAGAGAGAGAGAGAGAGAGAGAGAGAGAGAGAGAGAGAGAGAGAGAGAGAGAGAGAGAGAGAGCTTAATTCTGACTCTGCACAACCTTCATCAAAGACACAACATTGATCCATCCAGGAGCTAATGCTCTCCCCACTCAGCCCTCACCAGACCTTTAGACCTTTAATTATAACAGGCATTGCATGGTGTGAGAATAGCTAGGTTCAGAATGACAACTTATATTTAATCAACAGTTCTTAGATTTAACACTTCTTCAGAATACATTTTGAATAAAGATTAGGACACTCCAAATTGAGTTTTTGTTGAGTATGCGGGTGTGGATTTCTCTGACTCAATACATTTTGTTTAGTGTTTTTCCATCACAGTAGATGATACGTTGTGAAAATGATAACAACCATGCAAGTTAGCTTAAGTCCTTTTCTGTCAAGAGTCATGGTCATCTCAACAGAAATCAAGAGAATGGACTTACTTGTGTGAAACCACAATTAACTGATGGGTCTTTAAACAGGGACTGTCTATAGCTAGCAGCAGAACATCAGTACAATGGGCATTTGTTCCCCCTTGGCAAGACATGAACTGGCTGGAGAAAGTGGAAGCACCACAGATGTCTATCCCCTCAGAGAAAAGCAGAGGGACAGAATGCTCATTGTGAATTCTCTAGGGGACAATGGAAGGCAATAAGGTGGCTTGGTGATTATGTGTGAGACAGCAGCGAAGCATCACTAAGGTGTTACTTCCTATGGTCATTCACACCTACTGTTAGGACGTCTCTCTCAGGAGTTTTTCAAGCTAGTTGGTGATGTCTAGCTAGAACAAAGTTACATGCTCGCTTTAGCAGTAACAACATCTGAATGTGATTTTTCTCCTCTCACACTATTGCTTTTGTATACACAACCCACCATCAATCCATTCTCTTTTAGGAGAGCTCCAAATGTACAGATCGGCTCTACAGGGCCTCATAGAGACTCGCACAGTTCACTTATGGAGGCTGCAGGCGGATTTATCAAGTTATCAGGGTCAAATAAGCCTCATAGCTGTGGAACACCCTTGCACCAGCCATCCGATGCTGAGATACTCTCAGTACATTCAAGACCAGACTTGTTTTTTTCTGTTCTGCTTCTCTTTGTTTTCTGTATAGTGTCCTTGAGTTTGAGAAAGGCGCTTATAAATTAAATCTATTATTATTATTATTATTATATTATGATGATGATGATGATGATGATGATACTGTTGTGTTTCTCTGCCTCTCTGAGTGTGTAAGAAGTATTCTATTATTGGGCATTATCATCATGTGGCGACCACTGAGTCAGTCAGTAATGAGTGTATTTGAGACATCACTGCAGGCTACATGCAGCAATGGGTGTGTGGTTCGCAGCAGACGAAGCATGATAGCTGTGTGTTATCATGGGAATCAAAGCAGTTGTGACCATTATATAACCATTCCCTCTTGCTATGATACTGTATTTTCTCTAAAGGGTCTGTATCTACTGACAACATTCCTAGACTCCATGGAATACTGTGTTCACTGGATCTACTAGATCCTAATTCTTTTATTCCATTTTCTTTTTTCTAGAAGCAATCGCTTGCGGCTTGTCTGGGGAATGCTATGCTACTTTGTGTGAATGTTAGATGGAATATGAATGCATGAACAATTAATTTACAATTTGTTTGTTTGTCTTTGCCCAAAGGAATCACATACGTATCTTTGAGTAATAAACAAAATAATTCACTCCATTGTCATCATTTCAAAGACTATTATCAACACATCTTTCCAGCAAGGCAGACCACAGAACTCACTTGACTTTGGTTCTGAATACATTTGAAAAATCCTTGACTAGAGGAGAGAAAATTAAAACATTTAAGCCCTGGATGTTATCAATTTCCGTCAAAGGAAATATTTAAACCCCAGTTAGAAGCACTGGAGTCTGGAAACACATCAAAAGGCAGTTGGAGCTGAACACCTTTCAGTGGCTTTGCCTCCAGTCTAATTCAGGCATACTCAGAGAATGTTTAAAACATCCCTTATGACTGACTCTTTTCTCTAAACCTCCTCTTATTTATCTTTTAACCTATGCTGTCGTTCAATGTCATTTAACCATTGAGCTTCCACCTCCTCTAACTTAGTTACTCACTTCAGTTTCAGCCAGCTCTGAAAGAGCCTCTGTATTTTCTACACAAAGCAACACCGAAAAAGGCGAGATACACACAGGATTCTGAGGTATTGATAACCTTATTGTATGTGAAATAGTCAAAAGCATTGTATAATTTTATACACACACAGTCACACAATTGCCAAACTAGTTTAGTTGTTATTGAACCACAGTTCTTTGTTGTGAATTTCTGGAAATCAGGAAAGAGCACTAAAACACATGGCATGAGTGGGAACATATGCAGAAAGAAAGCCCCAGTCTTTGCAATCAATTATCTTTCTTCCCATGCACTCAAGGAACTTATAGCTCTGTGGCTTTCAAACCAATCATGAATATTCACATCAATAATGTGAATATTCATGTTGGGAAATGCACAGCCTCATTTGAAGCTATCATGCTAGTTTGATTTAGTCTTTCTGATCATTATTTATCTGTATGGTGATTAGGTTATATAAAGCACATACTGTATGCTGTACTTTCCGTATTCATTTGCTGTTGGAAGGGGAACTTTGTGGTTCTCTCCCTAAAAGTAGGAATTCCTCCAAATAGACGCAATAGTATGTGGGTGCTGTGTGTGGGTGCCATGCATTTGATCGTCCTCTTTTAAAGACATTGACCCTTGACCTCCACAGAAGGTCACCTCTGACATGTGGGGAGAGTTCACAGTAGTCAATACGGGGTCAAACTCTCACATCCTACACTTTATGAGAACGTGGTAGTAGGAATTCTGACATTGCTGTCTCAAGGTTTCTTATGGCTCATCTGTGATTGGTTGCCTTTGGGGACCAGAGACTCATTTTAAAATCGTCAAGATTAGGACCCCGGGTATAGCTGCTATGGATGCTGTATGAAGGAAAGGTCATATTGGAACCATTAGAAACCAATGGGCAGATCAACACACACACACACGCACACACCCGCACACACGCACGCATGCACGCACACGGACATGCGCATGTGCATGCATGCACTCACACGCACACGCACACGCACACGCACACACACGCACACACACACACATACACACATACACACACACACACACACACACACACGCACACACACATGGGGAACAACCCAATATGTGGCCACCCAGGGTAACAGCCCCAAAGTTGAACATGTCTGTGATTGTAATCTGCTTCCTTCTATAAGTATATTAGAAAATCTGCTGTCCAGACAGGGGAAGTGAGCAATCTGCTCCCTCATTACCCTTGAACCAGGCTCATAGGCGAGTGGGTGATATTAAAGAGGAGGAGGAAAAGCCCTGGAGCTGGGCCAGCTTCCATCTCCTACTTGTGTGAGGAGGTGGGTGTTCGTAAAGAGAGAACTGAAGCAGAGGCTGGTGAGCAGAAATGGACCAGACCAGGCCAGACCAGATAAAAGGATTTCCTCTGTGAAACGAAGCAAGGCAGGGTGCCCCGAGTCCCATTGTAGATAGTTTCCATCCGCCTGCTTTAGCTAATGGCAGTCATTACATGTAGGCAAACGGTAATTGACTATGTTTTCATTCAGGCTTACACATGGTCAAATGGTCTAGCAGCAAATTCAGCAGATGTATTGTAACAGTAATTAATTATTAATTGAAAAACAATGTGCCAAAGACAACCAACAAGAAGTTCTGGACATCTGTTTTGGTGTGGAAAATATGTTAGGTCCTGACTTTACTTGGTGTCCCAACTACATGTTGTGGATGACAGACTTTACTACATTATTACATTACTGAAACATGTTTCTGATTCTGCAATGTTGTGTATGGAATATTATAAAGTTAAATGTATTGCTGTTAAAGGTGCAATTCAAGCTTTCTAAAATGGTTGTAATGATTTTGTTTAATTGGTAGCAATCAGGGAGTAAGATCCCTTGAAAGAAATATTTCATTTACGAAGGCTGTTTGGTCCTGAAAAGTGCTGTCTAAAATGGAGTGTCTCGGGACGACACCCGGTGTGGATAGAAACATGTTGTTACTGGCCAGAGGTGGCAGATGTCCAACATCCTTTTACTTATTTTAAGTAAATAAATGCTTTCAGTAAATAAATAGAAATTAGAGTTCCCACCCACAATGTGAGGAATATGTGTGTGCTTTTTTCAACTGAAATATCCAGCTATACAGGTTTTGCTTGAATTAAACCCATGGGGCATTAGTGTTTGTTGGAATGCCCTATGACCTCACGTGATGACGATTCAAAATAGATTTTTACTGGGCCATTCTAATTTTGGATTAAAGCATTAAAGGGTTAGAGGGTTAGAGGGTTAGAGTATCCTATTGGTGGTTGTTTGTCAGAGGCTTTCAGGACAACATTCCACTGTTCTCTTGCTCCTAACAGCAGCATCCCCTCCACATGACCTTTTAATTATTGATCCCATGCTAGCAGTATCATCACTACAACCCTCCCCCCCTCTATCTCTCCCCCAATCCCTCCCTTCCTCCCTCTGTATAACCCTCTATCTGTATCTCACACCCTTTATAGCTCTCTCTTTCTTTCTCCCTGACTATCTTTCCCTATTCTCTGTATCCTCTTCTTACCCCCCCCCCCTCACTCTCTCTGTGACTGTGTGTGCATATGAAATGCCTGGATAAGCGTTAGCTGCGGTGTCAGCAGGGTAACAGGGAGGTAATTCATAAAAGGCTGTCAGTGAGGCTGGAGATGAGTGAATGTTTCGATTCCCTTAGGAGACACCGAGAAATTAGCTCAGTGGAGGAGCTTAGCTACATACATCAATAATCCAGCCCATCTCCCCCAAACCCAACATACAGTATGTCACATATCTCATTAAGATCCCCCTCATGGTATTTGTCATATTTGTACAGCCCTACTGTTGGAAGTGTTAAAGATAAATGAGGATTTTTAATTATACAGTGGTTGCAGAAATTGTGTTGCATGGTTCAATAACTTAATAACTTATCCTTAAATACACAGACTCTAGGATGGAATTAAAATCTGAAACCAACTTACTAGTCAATTCAATGAGGAAGAAATATATAAACACTATAATAAAATACAATTTAATCCAGAAATGGGAGGTAGAGGTTTGGATAGAATGCTTACGTCACTCTTACACCAATAGGAGGTTAAGTGAGTGTGTGTGTTTTCCATCCAGGCCCAGCCCAGGAAGACTGTAAATAGGCTGCTTGTTCAGGGCTGTCATAACTCTCTCTCTGTCAGGAGACCTCGGAGCAATGACACAATGACACACACACACACACACACACACACACACACACACACACGCGCACACACACACACACACACACACACACACACACACACACACACACACGAACACACACACACACACACGAACACACACACACACACACACACACACACACACATGATAAGATAATTGGCTGGGCTACTCACAGTTGGAAATAGGCATTTACACGCGCCCACTTCCAAAAATGCTTCCAGCTTCATTCCTCTTCTCTGCGCTGCCCCCCAGATAATTCTGGCTGGGTATTTTAGGAATCTGTCTCAGGATAAGATAATCCTGGGACAGCTGCTCTCTAATTTTAAGTGGAGGGCCTGAGGATATGGCTGTTATTGAGGACCAACCAGTGGACGTCCAGTCGGTAAAAGATTGATGCTATTGTAAAACATGCCATATTAAAAAATCACTTTCATATCTTTTTGTACACGGTGTTCCTGTAGGTACCATGATCTCAGCCAACAGGAATCAACTCAGCCAATCAAGAATATATCTCCCGAAAGACAGAAAACTGAATAATGTTCATGGTTCACAGTCACAACATCATCCCTTGTTGCTATAGCAACAAAACCTGGACCTACAGATAGATGGAAAGATAACAATAACATTTATTGATGACTTGATGTGTGTGTGTGTGTGTGTGTGTGTGTGTGTGTGTGTGTGTTAGTGTGAGTGCCCTCTGACCATTGGTTAGGGTCAATTCCACTTCAAATCAATCCAAATGAAATTCAATGGAAATGAAATGTATGACTTAAAAAAAAAAAATGCTATGATCAATTTCCAATTCCTTAATTACATTTCCGGAATAGATAGTCCTCTCCCCTTAGTTGGCTGTGGCTGCCCGGCCATTAGTATGAGAGTAATCAGACAGGCAGGAGTCAGGAGAGCAGCGGGCTCCTGTGCAGGCCGTGGCCAGCGTGTGATGGATGCACTGAGTGCCAGGTCCTGCTGCTGAGAATGCTGAGTCATCCAGAGCATTCCCAGCATTCAGCAGGACACATCTCAGGCCTCGCTGCCCCAATTTATGGGTCCACAAATAGCTCCATCCTCCCTGGGTCACAACACCTTGCCTTATCCTGGTTTCATGGTCTGATTCAATCGTAAATGTGTCCCAGGCGTGGCACCCAAGCAGGTCATAGGGAATTGCTTGTTGTCATACCTTGTTGTCAAAACCTTGTACTGTTCAAGTACTGTTTCAATCGAGAAAATGTCAAAACAACCCAATTCTAAGCTCTTTCTTCTTCTCTCAGACTGTATTGAAGTGCCTGTGTTTGGCTTTATAGCCTTCAAATTCTACAGAGGGGAAACAAGAGTAATACATGTAGTTTTGAGTCGTTTACATTATTCAATGCCAGAGCAACTGCTGGCTGTGCATCTTTTCCCCCTTACCGATTTCCATAGGGAGGGATTTGATCACTTTAAGGTTTTTTGAACGTCTAGGACTTCTTCAGGAAGCGCATTAAGATGACAGACAAAGTGAGAGAGAAGTGAAAGAGAATTCCATCAGATAGAATTTGGACTATTTTATTCTGGATAAGAATACAAGCTCTCTTAAGTTCACCAGTACAAGCAGTTGAATCCATTTCAAAATTACACATCACACAGGGGTGCTAATTGTCAGACTTGGCTTTGATACACTCGTGCCATTATCTACATTATGTACCACACAAGTGTTATTGTTGTAGTTTGATACATTCTAAACATTGTCTGGGACTGTGTATGTTGATCCTGATGCGACTGTAATAACAGCAGCCTGTCAGTCTTGCTGAAGTCAGTCAACTTGAAGGATGAACTGACATGATCTCATACACTAAGGCTCTCTTTGTTATCACAGTCTGATAGAAGATGGACATGAAGTTCAAGGCTGTAAGTGATAGTCGGAGGGGTTGTGAGTCTAATTCTGAAATAGCGGTAAATGTATTTATAATCTGTCACGTACTATTCAGACTCAAAGTATACAATTTCCTCTGTGCACAAGTAGGTCCTCTCTCGACTGAGTGGTTCTTTTTATGGCAGTGCTGCCCACATGCATATGGGCATTGACTGACAGATGTAATTGAAATATTGTAGATTCATGGTATTATATTATGGCACATGTTTATGGCTCATATTCATCCCTATGGTATACATTTCCAACAATAACATTTGAAAGGATTTATAAACAAAGTTGAAAAGAAGCACAAGGCAACAGATGCTGACCCAGAGGTTGAGCACATGAATGAATGAATGAATGAATGAATGGTCTTTATTGTCATTGATATAGTACAGGTACCAAACAACGAAATTTGGGAGGGGGGGCTCCCCTGGTGCTAGGAAAAAAAAAAACTAAAAAACAAGAAGGGAAAGGAGCTGGTTTACATAAATAAAGGCTATGTACACTATCCACTATACTATACTATACAAATAAAACACTGTGCTGTACTCTATGCTATGCTATACCTATTCTAACATTTCCTATTCTCTGAACCTTATGTACCCTAGGGTTGTCATATTGCACATGGTGTTATTGCACATTCATTTAATGTGCAATATGTCTAAATCCTTTATACAGACTATAGAGATATCCACTCATAGAAAAAAGGGTTCCAAGAGAATAAAAAAGTTTCTGCCTTGAACTCAAAATGATCTTTTGGCTGGACCTGTGCAGAACCATTTTAAGAACCTTTTTGGTTCCACATAGAACACTTTACAGAGAGCTCAATAACTTTTGTTCACAATACAACAGACCACTATGGAAACTCTAAGCTACAGATGGCATTTCCATACAGCATTTCTCCCACACAAACTGTATCAAGCAACAGACGGAAGTGGAGAGAATTGATGATGGCTTTAAATGCCGGCAGACAGTGGGAGGCATCGGGAGGAAACGCCGTGGGTGGACAGGTATGTTGATCCTCAGCATATTGTGGAAATGATAGTCTGTCAATGGCTAGAGAAAAATACAGTATAATAGTACAGTAATAGTAATAGTTTGTGTGGTAAGCTTTACTGTTTAACCTTCAATAACATGTGGAATACCATGCTGTTGTTGAATTGGGGCATATTTCACATTTCAATTATTATTAAAATTACAATCTTTCATATCTAAATTGGAAGATACACAGAACAAGTTGGTCAAAATGTGGACCATTAGATAGTCTATCTAAACAACAGGGATATTAGTCCTCCATAGTGGGCCCCTAAATAGTTAGACACATTGACTCGTAATATTCTGGGATTTATTTCTTAGACCAAAAAAAGAAAAATGAAGTCAACTCTCCATCCTGAGAAGCAATAGTGAATGCCACATGTTCAGTGAGAAACACAGGCATACTCTTTTGCACAGAGCAGGATTTGTCATGTCAGCAGAACCTGCTTGCCGCAAACTACAATTACTCCATGTACTGAAAATGCTGAAGAGTTACAGTACTCGTGTTTGAAGCATGCTATCAAGCCCAAACCATGGCCCCCAGCAACAGTCAAGCTCAGTCTGCTCTCGTTTCACATGTTAACACATTGATAACCATGCTGTTGAAGTTAATTTTAGGGCCCCATTCAGTAAAGCTTATACACCTAGCATAATCAGGTATATGTATGTGGTGTGTCTCAGGATTTGGAAAAACTTTGTCAAGATTGAAAGGAAGGATAAAAGGCATTGGGTACTTGGTTGTGAGTGATGGTGAGTGAGTGATGATTGGTTGGTTGTGAGTGATGCAAAAAGAGGTCAAACTTCTCCCAGTGAAAAGGCTTGGGCTGCTGAGAGTAGAGTGTATGGAGAGCAAATATATTAGTCATGAGGCTTAGGGTGCACTAGAGTGTATCTGCAGAGCTTTGTGTAGAGGCGTGAGTAATTGTGCAGTGCTGCATTACTCCTCAGCGTGTGTCCTCTACCAGCACGCCTCTTCATTATCTCTTGTGTATACCTCCTGGCTTTGTTTAATAATGTTGTTGAGTCATATGCGGGTGGGAGGCTAGTCTCACTCACTCATGCAACTGCTGCACCTTCACTTTTGAGCTCCCTTTCCGTTTTAAGATGAAAGACATAATTTATGTTCTTATTGAAGTTATGCCCTTCCACTCAAATTCCAGGGCTGGAGTAATCAATGTTTGTTGAAATTGAGCAGAATCACCTAACTCCTAATAATCCAAATTAAATAGTATTCTACAGTAGTTTCATTTTTGCATTGTACACATACCATAACAAATGAAATCAGATTTTCACTACATTATGAAGAAATTTATTTACTTGCTTGAAAAACAACTTGCCTACATTACTCTCACTCAGCCATCAGAGATCTCCTAGAATTAAGAATGTATGTGATATGTGCTGACTGTGGTGTGCAATGCAGTAGTGAACATGAAACATTTATTTTGCTGATACTCTTTGGTATCTGTGAATGTCAAATACAATCTTCAGAAGTCTCATTTGTATTTATACAGAGTTCAATATTCCTTCAATCCATTTAAAATACCTCAAACTTTGTACTCTAATGATTTCATTTTTAAAAAGATATACTGTATGCTGTTGTTTTTTGTAAGCATCAAAGGTAAAATATCTGAAATGTACAACATGCTATCTAATCATTGTAAATCGTCTTTTTGTTTGCACAAAACAATATGGGAAAGTGAACTTGGCTTGCAAAAATGTTAACTTCCCCTTTATTAGCACCAGACTAGACTCAATATATATATATATATATATATATATATATATATATATATATATATATATATATATATATATATATTTATTTTACATTGTGCCTTTATATATATTTCCGGACCTAACTGTATATATATACATATATATATATATATATATATATATATATATATATATATATATGTTACGGTACATGTGGGAAAACTAGGGTTAGGGTTAGGTGCTAGGGTGCTAGGGTTAAGGTTAGGGTTAGGGGTAGGGTTAGGGTTAGGATTAGGGTTAGGGTAAGACATGCCAGCATGTACTAAGTCGATGTAGTACCTAACCCTAACCCTATTTTTCCCACATGTACCGTGTTCCCACATGTACCGTAACATATATACATATATACAGTTAGGTCCGGAAATCTGGAACCCAAGGACATCACCAAATGCTGGGTTTCCTCCTTTGTGATGCTTTGCCAGGCCTTTACTGCAGCTGTCTTCAGTTGTTGTTTGTTTGTGGGTCTTTCTGCCTTTAGTTTTGTCTTCAGCAAGTGAAATGCATGCTTGATCGGGTTGAGATCAGGTGATTGACACAGCCATTACAGAATATTCCACTTCTTTGCCTTAAAAAAACTCCTGGGTTGCTTAGTAGTTGCAGTATGTTTTGGGTCATTGTCCATCTGTATTGTGAAGTGCCATCTAATCAACTTTGCTGAATTTGTCTGAATCTGAGCAGACAGTATATCCCTAAACACTTCAGAATTCATCCGTCTGCTTCTATCTTCTGTCACATCATCAATAAACACTAGTGACCCAGTGCCATTGGAAGCTATGCATGCCCATGTTATCACACTGCCTCCACCGTTTTTTACAGATGATGTGGTATGCTTCGGATCATGAGCCGTTCCAAGCCTTCTCCATACTTTTCTCTTCCCATCATTCTGATACAGGTTGATCTTAGTTTCATCTGTCCAAAGAATGCTCTTCCAGAACAGGGCTGGCTTTTTTAGATGTTTTTTGGCAAAGTCTAATCTGGCCTTTCTATTCTTGAGGCTTATGAATGGCTTGCACCTTGTGGTGAACCCTCTGTATTTGTTCATGTGAAGTCTTCCCTTTATGGTACACTTGGATAATGATATGCCTACCTCCTGGAGACTGTTCTTCACTTGGCTGGATGTTGTGGGGGTTTTCTTTACCATGTAAAGGATCCTGTGATCATCCACCACTTGTCTTCCATGGACATTCAGACCTTTTTGTGGTGCCGAGCTCACCAGTGCATTCTTTTTTTCTCAGAATGTACCAAACAGTTAATTTAGCCACTCCTAATGTTTCCACTATCTCTCTGATGGATTTTCTGGTTGTTTTTGCAGCCTCAGGATGGCCTGTTTCACTTGCATTAAGAGCTCCGTTGACTGCATGTTGTGCGTATACAGCAACAGCTTCCAAATGCAAATGCCACACTTGGAGTTAACTCAGACCTTTTACCTGCTTAATTGATAAATAAATAATGAATGAATAGCCCACACTGGCCCATGAAACAGCTTTTGAGTCAATTGTCCAATTACCTTTGGTCCATTGAAAAAGAGGGAGCTACATATTAAAGAGCTGTAATTCCTAAAGACTTCCTTCAATTTGGATGTGAATACCCTTACCCTAAAGCCGAGAGTCTGCACTTTAAGCCCATATTCATTATAGAACTGTAACTTGAAGATGTTTTGGTAAACAGCTAAAATAAAAAATCTGTGTCCAAATATATATGGACCTAACTGTATATGTATCCTCTTCCTTTTAGCTGAATACATGACATGCTAGTGTAAGCTTATTCTTGATGGCTTCTCTGTGCTTGGTTACTGTTTGGGGTATGATTTAACAGGGCATTGTAGCCTTCCCAAATTCAGGAACACCTCTATAAATCAAGTAACTCCCAGTTAAATCACTGGACCATGCTAAATGGCAGACTAGACATCTTGATAACTAATTAGATGTGCTGATTAGCTCTTCCTCTTAATACTGCACTGCTGCTCAGCAACAATCTCTCCAGTTATGCCCTCTCATCTCCGTGAATACTCAGACTAGTTATGCCACTGGCAGTCCTCCCCCAGAGAGCTGGTATGTTGTCCAGGCACTGTTGCATAACATGAAATACTGAGGTGCAGTTATCGGCTGGCTGGAAGACGGAGGCTGATGTGAGCTTTCAGTCTGGACTCTGGTGAAATCATGTTTAAAGAGGCGCTCTCTACCAAGAGAGGAACTGTGATTTTGAGGAGATATACCGGTACTGTATATGGGCAAAATAAATCAGTATATTTATACATAATATTCCAACCGCATTATATAGTACATTACAGTCATTTGGAAGTTACTTCCATACCTGTACATGTCTATACAAACCACATTCTTGCATGTATCAGATTGTACAGCACCGTTCCTCAATTTATCATACCATCTGCTGCTGCAGAGGGTTGGGGTTAGTACAAGACTTCATCAGCGAGAAAAATCACAGTATATCTGTACATAATCTATTCCAAACGCAGTACATTACAATCATTTAGCATAGCACGTGTAGCCAAAATAATGGTTGAACTCACAATTGAGTTGTAATTTCAATGCACTAACCAATAAGTGCATAATATGCTATATCTAGTTCCCATCTAAATCCTTGGTCTTCTTCTATCCTTTCACAAAGTGGTCCATTGTCATTGTGTAAGCAGGGGTCAGAAGTCTGGGAGCCGAGCCATCCCTCAGGGGTCAGAAGTCTGGAGAAGCAACGTCAGAGTCTAAAACTGGCTGTCCAGTCCAGTGTGATGCATGAGCCTTTCAAATTCACCGACAGCTGGTGTTTTATTGCCAGAATCAGTTCTCTCAATCGTAGGATTTTGATGCATCTGTGCGCATGGGAACAGTGAACAGATGTTAGTCATTAACAAAGAAAAAACATGCCACCAATCCTCAAGTTGATGACCACAGAGCACCAATCTAAAACAGCTTCTGCAATTAACACCTGATGGTTAGCCTTAAGAGACTGTAACTATTACAGTGCTAACTGGATCAAAAGCAGACAGAACCATGTTTGTTGTCATTATGGTGGATATATTTAACAAAATGGCACCTAAAGGAGCCACACACTATGAGGTGGCATTGCCAGTGTTGGGGAAGCGACTATGAGAATGTATTTCACTAAACTACCAATTACCAAATACTACCGTCCAACACACATGTCAGTTACTGAAAGATGACTAGTCCATATGACAGAAACGACTGAAATGCATTGAAATTCATAAGAAAGATAAAATCAAGTGAGGTGGAACAAATTGGGGAGATGGGAAGCAGTGACAGAATAAATAGTAGAGATATCTGAAGTTCAAGAGCTGCAGCAAAAACAGGTCAAAACACATTCAACTTGTGCATCTCAAATACCTGCATATATCTCAGATTTATGATTTTACAAAAAGACTGATATGTAGAGATCCCTCCCAGGAGAAAGCTTCTTATGTTTGTAATTATAAGGGGAAAAAATAAAAGTATATATACAGTATATATATACAGTATATGACTGGTCTTTCACTTAACACAATGATGACTAACTAAATATGAATTCAATGTTGAACGCTTCACATTGAAAGGATCAAATCAAAGAGTACAACTGCTTAGTGTTTTAAATTCCTTTAATGGTTCAGTTGGTATAGGATTTGGAAGCATTTAGTCGAGACATGGTCAGCAGCCATACAGCAATAACCAACTAATCAATATCAACTGAGAAAAAAACAAAGGCAACACAAAAGAACTCATACAACAACTAGGCAACAACAGGTCATCACAATAAAAAATACACAGCTCTAGTCATACTGAACAGCATGCTGAAAATCGGATTGGTAGCCATTTCAACAGAGGTAACCACACACACACGCACACGCACACGCACGCACACACACACACACACACACACACACACACACACACACACACACACACACACACACACACACACACACACACACACGCAAACATAAAAGACTAGAAATGAAGGCTATAGGTCAACCTTGATAGGTAGAGTATACAGTAAGACACCATTGAGCTGTCTTTGAGAAAACAATAAAATGCATAGACAAATTAGGTTTAAGAATGTTTTAAAACAAGTGTAAACATATAAAGACAAACATCTTTGTCATAGGCGGAAAGTGTAACCATTAGTTGGTGGTGAAAGTAGCCATCATCGCTGTGGACATTTGATTTAAGAAAATGATTGGCAACAGGGTGACATGGTTAGCACTTTTTACACAAAAATGATACATTGTCTAAAATGTTTTAAAAGAGCTAGTAGCTTCCACAAACTCAGAGAATGTACAAGCAATGGTCATTGTGGCAAGGCTTTCAAGACCCTCAAAGATCTACTTAAATGTACACTGTAAACCACAAGGCAGGCATGCTTGGTTTCAAAACATTTAAGTTACAATTATTTAAGTTAAGCGAGTTAACAAAATGTACTTACACACATTAAATATTGAGCATTTTACTCCAAAAAAGTCAGATTGAACAAACAAAAATATTCAATTGAATTGAAATATTCCAGTTGAAATCAACTAACAGAAAATGTATACATTTCAGCAGTTCATTTGCTGAAGGGGATAGGGGGAGGCTTTAAAACACTATATTCCCTTGCTAGGGTCAAATCCTAACTTGAATCCACGCCCCATCGCACATTTTCACACAAATCTTCCATTGAAATCAATTAATGATTAAAGCGGTCAAAGTTTACAGGCAGATCTCAAGCTAGGAATCGGACCTGTGATTCAAGTAGGTCAATGTAGTTAGAGTTTATATGCTTACATTAGTGTGAATCAACAACACTGGTTGTTCATTATGAGGGGTGGCGAGGTGTTGATACTTTTTACGGTTTCTTAATTATTATATATTTTTTTGGGAATTTGGGAGTCAATTCAGTGAGTAATACATTAGAGTATTGTGTGTCATTCATCAGACACCTTTAAAAATCATAATGTTAAATTTATGGATTTTACGGATGAAAAATAAAATAAAAAGTACAATTGGCCTAATCAATTACTGTTTTTTCCCCACCTAATGTCTTTACAATAAAAAAAGGTTAGATCATTTTACAATAACCCAAATATCTTGTTTACTTTGGGAAAGAACATGTGCACCTGTATACTGAGTTTGTGTGTGTGTGTGTGCGTGTGTGCGTGTGTGCGTGTGTGCGTGTGTGTGTGTGTGTGTGTGTGTGTGTGTGTGT
The DNA here is from genome assembly GCF_963989245.1 of Nansenia antarctica. NCBI lineage: Eukaryota > Metazoa > Chordata > Actinopteri > Argentiniformes > Microstomatidae > Nansenia > Nansenia antarctica. The sequence goes on from NC_137676.1 coordinate 45,883,925, forward strand.
GTGTGTGTGTTAGTGTCCTTGATTCTTAGTCTTGTCTGGTGAAGCTGAGTTGCCATCTCAACCACCTATTGTTCAAAATAAAGCAGCAACAAGTACAATTGGTTTGATAGAACACGAAAACCATTATACACAACAGTCATGTTTTAAACCTTCCACCTCCAAGACCCTGTGTGCATTTTAAAATAACAAACAAATTCATAAAAAAAAGTAAACAAAAATATAATGAATTATCTTCCCACAGAGTCATCAGTTTAAACACTCACACTTCTCTCTTCGCTTGACCAAACAAATTGTGCTCTTGGTCGATTCTACCGATCACCAGAGCGGATACAAAACAACAATGCCTGCTGCTGCTGCTAAAAAAAAAGAGACAAAAAAACAAGGTTTTGCATTCCCACAATTTGTAAGTGTTTTCACTTGCTCACAAAAGCCTCAGCCCAAGGTAATGCATACCTAGTGTATCTCAGGCAGTGGGGTGCCAGTTTTTTATGAGAGGAAGGAGAGATGAAAGGGAGGGAGTGAGAAAGGTAACAAACACCTGGCACCCCCCCCCACTCCTTCCATCCATCAGAGGTGCCACCTTCTCCAGAACTCAACAGTGTTGTGTCGGTGGAGTTCGGGTTTCTGTGGACGACGATGTCGGGGGTCCAGGGTCACTGCCGCCTGTCCTCGGCCTCTGATCTTGAGAAAGCCATGACCACATCCTCTGCACCTGAGAACCAATAGCATAATTTAAGGAGAGGAATCAACAATGCTTGATCACACATCAACACCACCATGTTGCTCTTACCTATCAAGTCCTTTTAAATACATACTGTACATCACATATAGCCCTCAAATTATCAAAAGGGTGCATGTAATACATAAATGAAATTACAATGTTGTTTCATAAACAGTAAATGGGTGTATACTTTCTATCTTTGTACTATATTACTAGTGTGAGCTATGACAGGCAGATCCTGTGAACAGATTGGATGTCTTCATGGCTGAGAGCAATGAGATCATCTACTCAATGCAGTGAATCATCAAGCCACACATTGCTGGAAACAAAAATACACTGAAAACCTGGTCTTAAAGACACACATGAAATAAGATCTCAGTTGACAGCACTATATTCGCTTGGCGAATGCACACTTTGTACAGTATATGTTCAGGGTTTTTCCTGCATTGAAAAGGCTTTGGCGGCCCGTCTAAGGCTTTTTTCGCCCTGCCTAAGCCTTCTAGGAGAAATTGTGCAAGAAAATGTAAAAAAACGTTTAAAAGTTGTCCATGCATTTATTGCTGCAGTTCGGTCATCCCAGCAGCAGGTGCTTCTAGACTATCGCTATGTTATATACGCAATACCCATGGAAGACGGCGTCTTGTGGGTGAGCTGAGTGATCATTGAGCAAAGCAGAGCAGAGCTTAAGTGACTGTTCTAGGTACAATGGCAAAAGATACAGGGGTGCACCATGCAACGGTTCTCGGTTTTATATTGAACCATACGGTGAATGTCGGTTTTTCGGTTTATGCTGCGTTACATTGAAAGTCGGAGGTCGAGTTTGTCTGGAACGCAGAATGCTTCTGTAACTTGTTCAAATGTTTGTTCATAGCGAGCGGAGTTGAGAACATGGCAACAGTTTTAGGAAGGCACTGATTGCTACAAATCTGCATTGTGGAGTAATTTAGTTTTTTGCTTCATGCGTGTTGTATACGCATAATATGCGCATAATGTGCATATGGTCTACCTGTCATGCCTAAAGTGCACTTTTACTTTCTCCTATAGCACTTTTACATTTGAAAGTGTTTTTGTTTATATATATTTATATTTTTAATATTATACTTTATATTATAATATACCAGTCATATTCTGGAATGTGTCTGAAAGTTAAAGTTCCATAAGTATAAGCAAAATAAATTAAAATAACAGCTGGTATATAAATAGTAGCATTTTTTTTTCTCTTTACACACAAAACACGTACCGAAACCGAACCGAAACCATGACCCAAAAACCGAGGTTCATACCGAACCGTGGGCCAACTGAACCGTTGCACCCCTACTCTGCTCAGCTTCAGGGGGTCTAGCTACTAACTGCCTACAGAGTGGAGGGTCAGTCAATTGCAAACCTGGACTACAAATTCAGCAGAGCCAAATAAAAGAAATGTGTCGTGGAGTGCCAGCAGAGCCGCATTGGCCCGCTAAGTTTTTAAGTTTACTATTTTATAGTTAAAGAATGGTATAGTTGTGGTGTGTACCGTGTAATTTCACAGAATTTGTAATCATTTGTAATAACCTTTCAGTATTTCAAAGAAGGTTAAGTTGTCCAACCTCAAAAGAGTCCGAATAGATATTGGTGCCACTGCCAAGTACCAAAATGAATATCACAGTCATGCTTGGATTTCAACATCAGAGGATGCAGCACTGCAGACCTATGTCATGCTCACAAGTGATGATAAGCATTATGAATTGCCCGTAAAATGTTTTGAATTGCCAGTAAATCGCAGGCCTTGTCTCCAATTTTGCCATCCTGAATTACTTCAATTGCCCTTTGAGATTAGAGAGGAAAACTGACAGCTCAAGCTTTTTCTCACCACCATAAACCCATCTGCCAAGTGATTCAAATATCATCAACACCACCAATTTCAACACTTTTGAGAGGTGCGTTTGTAAAGGCCTTTTAATTTCTCACACCCTTTCTATTATAAGCCTCTGGATTCCACAGTTGCTTGTTAGATTTAATTATTACAGGGAAAATGAAAGTAGGCCACAGACAGTGCTTCCACAATCTATTGGGCTGAAAGGGCAGACCCTCTTCAGAAGATAGCACAGACACAACCAAGCATAGAGACACTGTGTACGGTTTGGCAGTCTCTAAAAGGGAAATAATTACAATGTTTCTATGGTGCTTTCAGGTCGGCATGAGCTTCATATGTGGGTGACTGGGGAGGGGGAGGTGGTTTAATATGGAATTACTCTCCCTTTCAAGTTCTTAGTCCCTAGAGAGCTCGTTCGACTAACCAATGAGAGTATGGCAAAGAGCAAGACAATACAGGAAATGGTCCTGTAAGGAAAGCATATCAGAAGAAAAGCATATCAGAAGTAGAATTCATGGAGCTGATGTGAGTCTCCACTTGATGTTGCAAGTGAAAATAAGGCTTAGGCGGTCGAAGTGTAGTGATTCTTTATTTTTTATTGCACGCGGTGCTTGTTCTTATAATCGTTGTGCTGACATTATTGATGAATTGAAATCGGTTACTCTATTCTAATTTTTTTCATGTTTTTTATTAGTTTGACAATGAACGTTATTTTCTGAGTGTGGCTAAATTAGTCTAAAGTAACCAGGTGTGCTCCCAAATACGGTTGAGGGCCAATAAGCTGGAAATGTAACATTACCTATGTCCCATAAGGGGCTCCGCTCAATGATTACTCAGCTCACCCGCTTATACCGTCAACGTTGTCTTCCTCTCCATCTTCCACGGGTATTGCGTATATAAAGTAGTGATAGTCTAGAAGAACCTGCTGCTGGGATGACCGAATTGCAGCAATAAATGCATGGACAACCTTTAAACGTTTCTACATTTTCTCACCTTCGCTTAACTTTTATGGAAACACAACTTCTGTTGCTGGTCATTTTCAGGTTGGCGGCACGCAGAGAAAATAGGCGAGCCTCCGACTCTCTATTATTATATTATTGGCGCTTTTCCATTGACCAGACCGGTACGGCACGCATTTGCATCCTACCCGTACCGTACTTTCAGAAATACTTCTCCATTATAGACAACAGACCTGGAGCGAGCCGGGACAGTAGGAGGAGTTAAGTGTCATAAGAGCACTTCACTTTAATAAGTGCTGCTATACAGCTCAACGGGGGGAAATGCGATAAGAATTATGTCAAAATGCAGCACTATCATGCACAGATCAGCCTTAAAACATATGTCTAATTGAGGCAACTCGTATTATGCTTATCACCAAGTTCTCCCATACTGTGCTTATGGACTAATATAGTATGTTTATATCAACGGTAATCAAGTGCTTTAGTTGGCGAGCGCACTTGGTGATGGTAAGCACTCGTAATACGAGTTGACTCGCTGGAACGACACAGTCCCACATGTATTTATAATCATATTTTTCTATATAAAACTGAGGTATGATATGGCAGATATATATGGTACATGGCAGTCCCACGCGCCCGTCCCGCTCCAGTTCTAGTAGATCGAGCAACCAGGGAATCGCCGACATTTGTGAAAGGGAGCATAATTTTTCAAATCTTTATTAATAAGTAATTACAGACATTTTCCAAGAGCGAAATCTGTTGTGGTATTTAAAAATGGCGGTTAGCGGTGAACTCTATAAACATGGGATGACGATGTTGTAACAATTTCCATTGACCAATCAACGGTCTGCAGCGTCACACGTCACACACACCTGGCACGGAAAGTACCTTTCGCTACCCCTTTCGAAGCGTAGCTAAAACCAGCACGGGTACTTAGTACCGGTATGGCTCGGTTGGCAGCGGAGAAAGCAAAACATACCAGGCTCACACAGTACGATACGGTAGTGGAAAAGAGCCATAACGAGCAAGCCGCAGCTTCCTGCTCGAGAGGTCCTCTAAGAAGACTGAATTAATCTGAATTCAACATACATTATTATTGAGAAGGCAGTTTTACGTTGATTTACAAAGTGCAATAAAATAATTGTGTTCCCCAAAATGGATGAATAATCGTAATTAATAATCGTGATAACAATATTGAGCCGAAAAATATTATCATTATTAAATATTATCATTAGGATTTTAGCCATAATCGTGCAGCCCTAATTCCAAGTAATATCTCTTAAAAGCCTTTACAATACAGTGCTCTCTTTAATCCTGAATCATCTTGGCGTTGTATAAGGGAGATCATCCTTGCATAACAGTCAGCTCAGACAGAGGATGTTTCAAGACTCAGAACAAACCGATGAATGGGGCCGATGAATGGGTGTTGGAGTGGAATATGCGACTGGACTACAGAAGCAGAGGAATATATGATTTATTTGAGCCCTCAGCTTCATAGTCATATGTTTGGACCGCGCCCTGCTGCACACACACACAATGTCACAGAAGCGCCAGCCGACAGGCTAGAAACGTCAGGCCCCTCCGAGCCGTTGCTTAGCAACGAATCAAAATCAGATTGCATCACTGCCCGGCAGGTTGCTGCCTGCTGCCTATGAGCAAACAGCTGCTGGCTAGCTCCAATCCACCTCCCTCTCTCTCTCGCTCCCTCCTCCAACCCCTCCCTCTGATCCCCTCCTCACCCTACCCTCTCTTCATCTGCTAAAGAAGCACAGGGGAATGAATCTGTTCATCATGTTGTAATAACCGTTTCCTGCCACGGGTTACATAAACCAGAGCATCAAAGCCATATCTAATTTTCCTTTAGTAACTGTTTTGGTGGTTGTATATCTATGCATTATAGCAAATATCTTTTTGAAACAGTCATGGCTATAAACAAAATAAAAATAAAATAAAAACACAAAATAAATTATTTGTGTAAGCTTGAGCACCAACATAGATTTTATAGGGATTTAATACAATAGTCCCCCCTCTCATTAGATCATAGCATCAGGCCAGTGTCAGGTGTTCAATGCTATATTAACTTCCCCACTAGGTTTGTACTTGGAAATGTGCCCGTTCTGACAAAGAGCTACCCTCTCCTCTCCCTACAGATCATCATCTGACAGGGACAAAACAAAGCTACAGGTCAATTAATTTTAACTAAGTCAAAGGTGCAGTTTGTTCAACTGTCCTGAGGTAGCAGATAATGTTGGCTGTGTGGAGTTATTAGTCAGAGTATGGTATACAGCATTTGAGGACACGGGGATAAGGACATGGAATCCCCTGTAGAAACAGCAGTTGGGGTAGGTTAAGAAGCAATGTGTGATAGGGGCTTGAGTGTCCTCCAGCTCTACACGTACATGCTGTACCTCTTATTTTACAATGCGTCTGTGAGCATTGACTGTGTGTAAATTCATCATAAAACCAGAATACAGTATAAAACATAAAAAATCGGTGATCCATTTTATTTATCAGATGATTTACAGTGCATGCCGGAGGATGCCAATGCATAAAATATAGGATAGGCCAACTTCTTTCCGTGGAATGGGAAGCCATTTTGTGCCAGAATACTCACCATACGTGGGACATAAGATGTTATTTATTTCAAGGTCGAATGTTGACTCCCGTAGGACATTCACCTCTACAATTGCAGCCGATTAAAGCCAGAACGCACAACTTGCATGGTAATGAACTGCAGAACCGAAAATCTCCCCCCATGGGTTTAGCTAGGAAGAGACATTCCAAGTCAAATATTTCAGGTAGAAATTAAACCCTGCTGTTCAAGTGTTTTCATTGATTTTCAGGATCGGGCAGAGAGAGCTATTCATGGGAGTACACAGCCTGCAGGCGCTGCCTCTAGCCCACATTCTTCACTAGTCTATAGGCTGAGAGGCATGGAGGAACATCAATCGACACAACTTTGTCTCAGCCAGGTCATCGAACAAAGGTCCGTCCATTGTGTCAAAGACTCAGTCAGCAGCTTCACAATAGATTTCAAGATGTGGGAATTGTAAGGCAGACAAAGCAAAACAAGGTAATGTTTCGATTGAGGCACCACACCAGACATCTAGAATGAATGAGAGAGTACTGTATATATCTCTGTGGAGAAGGATGAGAGAAATTGGAACATCATACCGCCGTTTGTAATTACCACTCCAACTTGCCTCCAGGCCCCCTAATGAGGCCTGCTCCTCTCTACTGTCGCCACGGCACCAAACCCCACTGGAGAGGCTCTTTCCCGGGACGATCAGGGTTGCCATGGTAACTCCTCCACCGTCGCCTCTGTTGTTGTACCCCCTAGGGCTCCTGCTGGGCAGCGTAAAGTTTCCCCGCAGACACAGCCTTGAATACGTTCTGAGGCTGCAGGCTTTGTGTGTGTGCGGTACTCGCACAAAAACACAGCCTGCAATAACACAGCCTGAGGTAGCAAACAGTGACCATAACTGTTAAATATCTGGCAAATGCAGGACACCAGTCTCAAATGGATGAAAGTGCAATCTCCTAACACAACCTAACGCTGGTTTGTTTTCCTTTTCAGATAAAAAAAATGGGTTCTGTTTTTTGTGTCTAATGAACATGAATGAGCCTCCATACTACTGTTTCTCTCTTGGTTTTTAACGTCAATTAATTTGAAGTAATTACAAAAACGTTAGCATACGCGTCAAACAGCAGGCTCCTTTACCCCAGGCCTATTCTAATGAGTTCACTGAAGACAAGATAACTGCATTAACACACAGCACACAATGTCCTTTTCACCCACCAGCTTTTTCTTCGACACCGATTTCAGTTCCATCCAACAAAAATTCACAGCTTCAGAGTCAAGCCCTACATTCCTCACAGGCCCGATTAAAATTGCAAAACAAAAATCTGGATTTGAACATATGCTAATCAGCCAATTAAAACCATCTGAAATGCAAATGTATTGACCCATACACTTTAAAGAAATATGGCAGTCTCTGCATTGGATTCCTCTCAATTCTGAGAGGATGTTTGGAATCACATTTTACTAGGGATGCACCGAAATGAAAATATTTGACCGAAATGAAGGAAACACTTGGCCAAACACAGAGTGCATACTTTGCTATTATCGGGCGAATAATTTCGGTGGCCGAACATTCGGTGCATCCCTACATTTTACAGTTATCAAGGTATGACGAAACCTTCCAATGTTTGAGCAACATTTCCGGATAAAGCATGACTAATACAGTGACAAGGCGTTACAGTGCTGAGACACTTGGGTGGATCGCATAGCTCCAAAATCTTCTCTCACATATACAGGCTTACTTGGCTGACATCAAAGTACAGTGAGGAGCAAGACAGAGTGGAGCATGGACTGTGTCAGGCTAACAGGGGCCTCACTAAGTGATGGCTGGCACCCACACACAAACAGTCCACTGTCGCCTGTCTCAAATGAACATGATTTACTTTATAGACTACTCATTATCGGCAGCAGCACTATTTCAATCCTCTGATGAAACCTTTCAGTGTTGCACAACACATATCTTGGTTGGTTCTGTTTGCTCATGAGATGATTATTGTTGTTTTTAAAACAAACATTTCTCATGATATGATTTATCATATTATAAAAACGAATGTTTTGTTTTGGGCTGTATTATCAATAGGGCTGTTACGATTATTCGACGTCGTCGACGTCACCGACTACGTCAATACGTCGGTTAGCGTAATATGCGTCGGTTAGTCGCAAATTATTTTTATTTTTTTATTTATTTATTTTACCTTTATTTTACCAGGCGAGACAATTAAGTGTATGAGTGAAAATGGATAGCTACTAGCTAATGTTACACAAGCAATGTAGCTCACCACAGTTCGTATGTCTTGTCTTCTGGTGTTAGTAACGTTAGCTATGTAGCTGGCTAGCTACGGTAGCCTATTGTCATTGTGGTGCGAGCACCTACTGTACGTTATCTAGCTCGTAGCTCGCATGCTACGTTAGCATCAATTTAGCTAATCATAACATAGCAGCGAGAGTAACGTTAGCTAGCTATGTGTTGTGGTGATGGACAGACTTCTAAATGGCCATGTTGGCATTCAAGTTGGCTAAACATAGCAGTGAGGTGGAGACCCAAAAGTTTTTTTTTTTTTTTTTTTTTTTTACAGTACCAAAATTATCGTTAGACTTATCGATAAATTGGTCGTTAGACTAATCGAATAATCGATAAAATAATCGCTAGATTAATCGTTAGAAAAATAGTCGTTTGGGACAGCACTAATTATCAATGTATTTCGTATACCGATGGCAATAGGTTATCAATAAATTGTTGATATAAAGAAAGCACATGGTGTTCCAGCTTAACCCTATTTGAGGATCTCTTTAGAAATGAGGACCAAGACGATATTTCTCCACATCAGTCCATATTAATATGACCAAACCCACATGATGGTGTAGGAGGTCACCACCCAAATGCTAATAATGTCTCCATCATGTCCTCACCACCCAAGTCCTGCTCCAGATCAATGACTCCATGCCTGACATATAACACTGTCACTGCAGACTTAGACTCCCCCCACCAAACCACCCTCCATCAGCATGTTTCAGCACACCACCAGGGACCTCGTCCTTTTTAAGCTGCAGCTTTTAGTGGATGGGAGAGAGGGAGCTTCGGTTACACACACAGGAGACCGGTTGGCCTGGTTGGGTGAAGCCGATCTGACCTCTACAGGCAGCTCAGTTGCTGGTGGCTCTTGGATTGCTCTTGGATTGTTGGTTTAAGTTAGACAGAGAAATCCTCTCTCTAGGAAATGCTGTGTAGCCACATGGTCCCTGTCTGTGTCTGTTGGATGATCTGCTTGGCAGGACAGTTATTACACAGCTGAACCCCATAGCATTAACACGTCAGGGTTAGGAAAAAGAGCTTTAACAATAGATGATGGAGTCCACGGAGAGGAGGTGAACCAGCATCTTATCAGCAACAGCTCAAGCAAAAATATACAGTCAGTTTTTATTGGGGGAAAAAGTGTACTGTTTTAAGCTATTATATACTGTAATAATGGTTTATATATATATCATTATATAATTCTCATTATCCTTGAGTTTGGACCAAAACTCTGGACTTTCTTCTTATAATGATTGACACTCTTACTTTGCCATACCTAAAAGTACCCTCTCAGCACTAGCATCTATCTAACAGAATCCTTTAGCAAACGGGGTTAATACTGAAAAGTGATTAAGCCACTGCTCTCTCAACTCATCCTAATCAGTCCTTTAGACAAGAAGTAGGTTTACATTGGTAATAATTCATCATTCTGAGGGGGTGGCATTCTGCCAATTGACACTAAATGTGTCTGTTTTGTGATGTATAATGCATGCACTCTCTTATGCACCTTTGACGAGTCAAACTTGTAATTGATGAGGCTCTCTTCTGAACAGGCGCTGACTGAAAACAGAACAGTAGATGTTCAAGATTTAAGAAGAGGAGAAAAGGACGTACTGTACAGTACAACTTCATAGATACTGTGTTTTATCAGATAAAAAATCTCTTGCACCGCTACTGAGCTTTTATTCTGAAAAAACAAACCGAAAATTGCTTATCTAATAGCTGTCACTCTTCCCCTTTCAAAAACATTGTACAGGCTGCCTCTTTTGAGGCAATTGCTTGTGTTCCTCAGCATATCAAAGGCTTATTAGGAAAATACATATAGAATGCTGATGATGCAATGAGCCAGATAATGATCTAAATTATGTTCATATTTGGAAACATAATGTTGCACTTACACAAAATATGTCCAAACATAATGTCTACAAATGGACAGTCAAACTAAGATGGCTTCACTAAACCGAAAATTCAAGTCTATTCACGTTCATAACAGCATGACTCTTTGGTGTCCTTACCTTATTCTCTGATACACCACAAAACATCAACTAACTAATCTGTTCTCAATAGTCGAGCCGGCTGAAACCAGCGACCACACAGGAGGAGGGAGGGAGATAAGATTCCATTATTTCAGGTACGGTGTCACAAGCAATTTTCTCAGCTTGTCGTTTCCCCTGAGGGAATAATAAAAGATGTGGCCTTCCTGGGCCCAACACCCAGCAGGGTCACCACAAAAGGACGGCAGGGGCTTTCAAGGCTCTCGCGTGAGCTGGTTTTGGATTGAGCCTGGAAGGCTACTGATAAGTCTGGTAGAATTTAAAAAGGAGCTAATCCCCTCTACATTTAGCTGTTTGTACAGGCACCCGCAGTGATGACTGCCATCTGATCACCACAAACTGATTCCTGTTTACATGGCGCCCCCTTGTGTTGGATAAGTATACTGGCAGAAGGGAAATCAGTATGTACTGTTGAACAACATCATTTAAAAGTGTTTGTTCTCTAATCGTATGCATAATCTAAAAACACTTGTTATTTAATGTATACTCAATCTCTGCGACTATCTCTAAAGGGCATGTACTGTACGTGTACTGTAAGTCCCACCTACTTGGCAGGGACAGTAATACAACTGGTTCCCTTTGGACCAGACCAGACTCATGACACCACTGACTCATTCCCAGATACACCCAGACAGACAGACAGGCAGACAGACAGGAAGACAGGCAGACAGAAAGACAGGCAGGCAGACTGTTTGCCTTGTGAGTAATTCCAGTAGAGCCAGTGACTGGTGTGTGTGTGTGTGTGTGTGTGTGTGTGTGTGTGTGTGTGTGTGTGTGTGTGTGTGTGTGTGTGTGTGGGTCTGGTCTTACTGTGGTCTATGTGCAGTAGGGTAGGGAGAGTATAGTCTAGTGTTACAGTGTTTGTATGTGTATGTGTGTGTGTGTGTGTGTGTGTGTGTGTGTGTGTGTGTGTGTGTGTGTGTGTGTGTGTGTGCGTGCGTGTGTGTGTGCATGTGGTACGAGATCTTATCCAGGTGCATTGAGTGCTGCTTGGTAGGGTGTGTGTGGAGTAGTGTTGGGGTGTGTGTAGTGGTAGGCCTTACCCTGGTCTGTGGGTGCGAAGGGTTAGGGTATGGGTGTGTGGTAGGTCTTACCCTGGTCTATGTTGTGCTGTGGTAGTTGGCTCATCTGACTGTGGACCACGCCTGCGTAATTCCGGAGAAACGCCTCCTCACTCGGCGTTAGCTGTGGGGGGGGGAAAAGAGGAAGAAAATAAGAAAACGAAGAAAGGCTGTGAATGATTTAGGTCCATGACAGCTTTGAAATATTTCTGACATTTAAGAGACTGAATATCAATGCTACAAGTACAAAGTGTCAACTAGTGTCAATCTATTATCTCTACCCCAAAGGATGCCACTGGTATCAGGCATGTTGCAATATCTTGCAAGCATGTTGTCTGCCTGAGAATAGTAATGGGGATGGTTTATTAGCCTCTCTGCTTGTACAATCTTTTACCCTTGTTTTGTTTGACTTACTTCGGAAAGGCAATCACCCCCCTTCCTCCAGCACTATAGGTCCTTAAAGTATAGATTTGCTCTTGATCAGGGTTTGTTTTGGTAATGACGGCATACGTACATTGGATCCCATCTTCTTCAGCATGAGCAGGACACGCACTTTCTGTTGGATGTACATCTCTTCAGGAGACTTCCCCGGGGCCTCCTCACGGTTCATCCCCCCTGCTCCTGTAGCTCTGAGAGAGACACACCAAAACACAGCTGAGTTCAGTCAAGCTCAGGGATACCACACACACATTTCAAGGTGGGGATGGTTAATGACATCTTTCTCTTATAGAAATGAAAGGTTGTTCATTTCCTGTGATAACTCACTAAAGAAAACATAATGGACATATTCTATAAATAAGATGTGGCTTCTTTTATAGGCTAATTAAGGATGACAAATCATATTGCACAGATACAAAATAAAATAACAATGTTTATGTTTATTTTATTTTGCACACATTTCGAAGGTACACAGTTGACAGAGAACACAATAAATAAACAGTGCAGGAGGAGGCAAGAAAACCCAAAAGGCGTATGTGGCGCCTCCACCTAACAATGGCCAAGAGTGTTATAAAGAACACAAAAATAACCATAAAAAAATACAAAAAACATAGAGTGATGGCAAACTACGGTAGTAATAATAATAATGCCAAAATATTAATCAAACAGCAATACCAAAGTAAAAAAAGAAAATGTGAATGTGTGATTATGTGATTACGGTATGTGGTGTAATGCAGATGTGGTGTACGTGTGTGGATGTATGTATGTAAGTGTGTGCGTGTGTTATGCATACATGATAAATATGGAACAAACAAAGATACATAAAGAACATATTAACAGTTACAAAGCAGCACTAAAATGATCTCTTTAAGAGTCTTTCGAAACAATTTATAGAGGAACGGTTTCTTGCTAGATGAGAAAAGCCATTCCATAACTTTGTGCCTCTAAATGTGATTGAGAATTGACCTCGACAAGTAAGACACTTAGGGGGGTGAAGAGTAGAGGTTTGACGAGTTGAGCTAAGAATGAACCTATGAATTCTCTTTAAAGTAAATCATAAACTGTAGAATATTCCCTTCATTTGAATATATCTTATACATAAAAACACATTTGAAAGATATTGATATCATAAAAACTAAGAATCTGTAATTGATGAAATAAAGGAGCAGAAGGCGTCATTGACTCAGATCTGGTTGCGATCCTAACAAAACGTTTCTTAAGGATCCACATTTTGTGGAGAGTACTGAGAAACGTACTCCCACAAACTATATTACAGTATGAAAGATAGGGGTAAATTAAACTGTAATAAAGAGTAAGGACGGAGACACCTTGTTGTGACAAGATGACTAACCCTTCTTATTAGACCAACAGATTTATTTATTTTTCAACCAATACATTCTGTTTGTTCTCTCCGACCCAAACTCTCATCAATAATAATTCCCAGGAATCTTGTAGCTGATACCTGAGGCATCTCAATAGACTCAATTGTAATTTTAGATAAATCCTTAGAATAAGATTTTTTTACCACTAAAGATGAACATTTTTTTTTTTTTTATATTCAGAGATAATTTATTCAGTCTGAACCATGTGATGTAGGCAGTTAAAACAACATTAGCATCATTAATCAGTGAATTTAAATTGAATGGGCGAGAACAAGGGCAAACATCTGCAAACATTATTGGAGAAAATATATTTGAGACATTAGACAAATCATGTATATAGATAAGGAATAATAATGGTCCAATACAATCCTGACATGAATCACATTAAACCATTAAGATACTTATCAAAATACATACTGGATCATTTGAATCAAATAACAAATCGGGGGGATAAAATATAAACAAATTGAATACAAAAAAAATCTATATGATTCAATTTCCAGAGCGGAAAACATAAACACAAACAGTATCATTTCAAAATGGACTCCTGTATACCGTTGTAGTGACGTCTATTGGATCGACTCTATTTATTGGCCTAACGTCAGACACCATTTTATCAAACAGAATACTAAATGAAGCCCTATCTAAAACACTGAGAACAGGGCAATGTCAGAAAGTCACAGTGCAGGTTGGCACTTCACAGTAGAAATGGCTCTCATTAATATTTCATGGGAGTTTTCACACAGCTCTCTTGCCCCTGCCTCCTCCATCTCTCTCTCTCTTTCTCTCTCTCTCACTAATGACCTATTTTAACAGTCAGTCTGCAGAGAGATGCAGGATAAAAGAATAAGAGGGAAAAGGGGGTGATAAAAAGGTTCTTCCATGGCTAAATGACAGACAGAAATGTGATTCCTCCATGTCCATGATAGGATGTAGGCTTAAATTATGTTCGCTATTTTTGAATTTGATCTTGTTCTCATAATGGACTGAAAAATTGTTAAATCAAATATTCCCCCCAAAAATGCTAGAACTGGTTTTACACAAAGTTTGATATTGATGGGAAAAAACACAAAAAGGTGCAGTATCTATCTAAGCTTGCAAATAACCAAGCAGAGGAAAATGGTCCCTTTGAATATTAATTCAAATGAAAGGGGGGTGGGGGCGAGGTTGGGATCATAGGAGTAAGTCAGTTTTTTTTTTTCTCTGCCTTGAATCTGTCATGGAAAATCCTATGGGAGGCACTGACTCTGATAGTGCTGGCAATTGCTTTGGCCTCTTATCTATACAAAGGGCTTCTAATGCATGTTGACAGGCTGTTTGATGTGGGGTTATATTTAATTGAAAATCTGGCTCAACCCCCTTATGCAGCCACAAGAGGATGCTGGGGCACTGTTTTGAGTTCCACTGTGAGGGTCAGATGCATCCAGTCAGAATCAGGATGAGACTGCACCACTGGCTGAGCCTGTCTGAAAGATGGCGACCTCTAGCTGCATGGGGCAAATGACTACCCTGTCAGTTGACTTATACTCTTAGCTGCTTACTGTCAAGCAATGGGAATGCATGAATACAGTAGACCACAGTAAATATAGAGGACTTCCTCAAAGATAATAAGATACTTAAAGCAGCAGTGTCAATAGCTCTCCATATTGAAAGAGAGAAAAAGAGAGAGAGAACAGAGAGAGACATATTGTTTATTTATTCCACAGTGTGCCAGGCTCCAACTGGAGAGAGGACTCAAAGTGAAGGGGACATGAAAGATGGGGAGCTTGTGCTACATGTCAGCTCAGTGGCTCAGTAGTGGGGGAAAAAATAGGGGGGGGGGGGTTGTAGGTTGGCGGGGGCAGAAGCAAATGCTCAGGTTTCCCCTCCCTGCTTCATACAAATGGGACAGCCAAGACTCCAGGAGGGCAACAACCTACCATCTGACGCATGAGGCATGATAAAAACACAAAGACACCTATATTGGCGCTTTTCCACTACAGGGCTGACCCGGGTCGGCCCGGGCTGGCCCTGTTCTTTTGCTTTTGTCCACTGCCAACCGAGCCGGCCCTAAGCGAACCGAACCGGGCCGTTTTAGCTACCCTTCTGGACTAGGAACTACAGGAACGAAAGGTACTTTTTTGCCAGGCTGTGTGTGACGTGTGACGCTGCAGACCGTTGATTGGTCACAACATCGTCATCCCATGTTCAGAGTTCACCGCTAACCGCCATTTTTAAATACCACAACAGATTTCGCTCGGAAATGTCATTTACTTTTTCTGTAATTAATTATTAATAAAGATTTGAAAAATTATACTTATTATCTTAGTTTAATGTCATTTCAATGCATCATAGAACTTTTATTTACAACAAGCATAACAAAAAAAATTCGCTATTATGGCGATGTGCTGTGCCTATGCTGTTCCTCAGTCCAGCGCACTTCATCATCCCCCTTCTAAAACTGCCATGGCTAAAACACTTTGAATGGAATAGATAGGACTTTCGTTCAATGGAGGAAGCATGATACTCGCGCAGAGTTCATCTCGCTTTTCCCCCCGTTGATGTATTAAACAATCTAAACAATCTAATCCGAGCAGTTGTTATTATGTAATATTATTGATGGATGTGCCATTTTTGATGGAGAGCAGTGAGCGGATGACTGGATGTGAGCATGTATTTGACTAATGCTGATAGATTCGCGTCTTGCTCCGAAACCGGAGCTGTCGGCGCCGACAGGATTTTATAGCGTTCCTTCAAACTATCGTAATTCATGAACTATATGCCCAATCAAAACAATTCAAACAGTTTCTGAAAGCAGAGAAGTTGCTCTTTCTTTCTTTTTTAGGCTTATTACGGTAGTTCACAAAAAAGCACAGTGCTCAATAGGGGTGTAACGGATCACCTAACTCACGGATCGGATCGTGTCACGGTTTTTGAGTCACGGATCGTTGGCTAGCCGCTAACTTTACTAGGTTGCCTGTGTCAGTGTCGTTTGCTGGGAACCGGACTGGGTTCACAATCCTTCAGGTACAATGTTAACGTTAGCAAGAAGGCTAGCCTCTGTAACGTTACAAGACTGCTATAACGTTACTATCGTATACGATAGTATAGCAGTCTTGTACCAAGGCTAGGGGGAAGGCAGGCCTAATGTTAGCCTATTATTAGCTGTTCTTGCTTTGTCTGTGCACTATGCCAGGTCGATGCTCTTCGTTGAGATCTGTGGCTGTCATTAACATTAGCTAGCTAACAGCCAGTGCATTGTTTGTGCGTTAGCTAAATGTTAGCTAGCTAAGCCTAACGTTACTTTGGATGCTTTCAAATCGCCTGAAGTAAAGATCAGATTCTAGAGCAAGTTGCTATTTGTTCCATTTCTCATTTGATTAGGACAGTTAGTGGTGTGTTTATTAAGGGAAACAAACGATCATGGAAATCACTTTCGTTTCGGTCACAAAATGTGATGACAACTGTTGGCTAAACGCCAACGAGACCCCTATTATGTAACGTTATGCTTCCTATGTCATCATAATGATCAGATTCAGATCATCATCGCCTACTTTGGTAATAAGTGTCTATGGTCGCTGCTGTTGCCGCCTGTTTTATCATGTTTCCTGTGTAAATCTGGTTTGCCAACCGCTTTCCAGCCAGTACCTAGCCGCCAGGGCTGCCAAGTTTCACCAAAAGTTTGGAGTGAGTTTTTTGGCGGTGAAGCGACCCAAAACTGTGCGCGTTTTGGCACCCAATTATTTGTGCTAGTTTCCTGCAATTTTACATGTTGTTCACTCTAAAAGAAAATGGGCCCCATCAACAGGACTCAGCCCCTTGGTCAGCAGCAGAAAGACCCTTGGTCATCATCTTATATACAGTGCATTGCTCATAGATGGCTATCATGTTATACAGTACATATAATAATAATACCAGGGTTTTTCCTGGGTCAGAATGAGGGCTTGGTGGTTGATCTTGTCGCGCCCACATTCTTTTGGAGGGACCCCCAATTGTTGTATTTGTATTGTAAATTGTAATTATTATTTATTATTATTATTAATGTACCTGGTTATGTTACAGTAGAGAAACAAAAAACTGTTACCAAAACGGAGTATTTACTAGCTAAGATTGGCAAAAGATTGGCGTGGTGCAACCGAAATTAGTAAACAACTAGTTTGAAACTAGCTAGTAACAACTAGGGGTTTAGTAACTATTACGCCAAATTGGTGCAACCCAGTCCAGTAGGCTACCAGATACGATGTTGTAATGTATCCACATATTTTGCTACCACGGTTGCCAGACGGAATTGACAATGTCCAGCCCAACCGGTCTAAAAGCTATCGAATCCAGTGTGACCAAAAGTAGCCCAATCTGGCAACACTGCTTGCTACGTTCTTGCAGCTCGCGTGAACACAGGTTCTTCCAGCAGCGCTCGCCTGCCGCTTCGATTGCAGACTCAAGTTAACGCGCGTGCAGAAAGATGCCACGAAACTCATGTCCGGTAGCTTTATTTCAAGGAATTTCAAAAATAAAAGTCCCGTAAAACAATTGTTATTTCTCGCCGTGAGAAATAGAGGTGCGGCGTGAGAGCGTGAGAACTGGTTGAAATGCGTGAGTCTCACGGCGATTGCTCTGCTAGCCACTGATGTATGAATGTTTGTGTATTAAGGTTAGTAGCCAAATATTGAACCTCCTTACACAAAATAGATCCCATGGCAGGGTCTAGATGCGTTGTGTGTGTGTCTAGAGGGGGAGGGGGCGTTCGGATTTGAGGTTGGGCCCTACCGAACCTCAAGGCGTTCCGCAGCCCATGCGGCAAGCTACTATGCAAGGCGCCGGTCCGCTCATTGGAAGCAATTTGGGGTTCAGTCAGTGTCTTGCCCAAGGACACCTCGACATGTGGCCAGCCAGGGTTCGAACAGCTGATCTTGCGATCGTTAGACGCCGGCTCTACCTCCTGTGCCACAGCCGCCCTATATAAAGACCATTTCGAGAAATAGGCATAACGCAATTTGTGATCTCTGTTTCCTTTTGAAGTCGAAAAATGTGCCATATTTAGAAATATTCCTGTTAGTGCCGCTGACTGTTTTGATGTTTGCCATCCCAAATAATTCTTGAATCTCACTCCACTTCGACAATAACGTCTTGTGTAAAACATAAAGCATGATTCAGAATCCCACAGGGGGAAACTCTGTGGGAGGAAGAAAACAATGAGAGAGTGGTCACTGATGTACTGCAGTTGTCATGTTTGTAAGCCACTTTAATGGGACTTAGAAGAGAGTGAGATGTTTTGTGGGTATTGTCAGTCTTATTTGCTCTGACTGGTTCAGGTAAGGGGGGTTGGGGGGATACATGGATGTCTATTTTGGGCTCATGTGCAAAAATAAAACCGTAGGCTACTGCACCAGTTAGGATGTATCTAGTGATACACATAAACTACAGTCATACTCAATTTAGGCTCAACTGAGTAAATATTAATTGTCATTTTCGGGTCCTGAAAAGAAGTTGCCTGCCTCAGATTGTTCAAATGTATGGGAGACATTGACCCCATATACAGCAGGTCACCTACCCCAGCCTGTGGATCAAAGTATGGAAGTGTGGAGGACTCAAATTACTGTAAGTAAAAACCTTCTATAACCAAACCTTCAATAACACAACAACCTTTTCACCAAAGATTTGTCTTGCCACACAATTCTTATTCCTTCTTAAGTCAATGACTCCTAGCCGTCTATATGCATATAGAGAGTAGAGAGGTGGAGTTCTGATCAAATTCTCTAGGGGAGATACAAAACTCAGAACTCTTGTCTATTTATAGACTCCAACTCTTCAGTCACATGTGCTGTGTTCATTTGCTTCTTGGTCTTATTTCCATTTTGCCAGAGACCTAAATTAAACACATAGGCTAAGCGACAACTTTCAGGCTATTTTTATTACGGAGATTATTACGGCCTTTATTGTGCCACTCTGGGTGCTTCTAACACCAATATATTTATACACAGCAGAAGCTTGACTTTATGAAGGGTTGTGTATAGAGGAAAAAGGCAAAAACTTTCCAACATATCTGACAACAGGCCTGGATGATACAGTGAATTTCAAGTTTTTACAATGTCGCCATGTAGGCTAATATTGGCAATATCACTTAAGGAGAACCTGAGGCTCTTCATTTAGGCTATGAACAGATCTGTGTACTGTGCACTAGGTACCTAAACAATTTCATGGAGCGTGCTGCTCAGACCATAGGGTTAATATCTCAGACGCAATCAAACGCTTTCTTTAGTCCTAACATAAATTATAACCCCTCTGTCTCAGTCTTGTATGGGTCTCAAGGGTGCGAGGCTGGCACTCCAGGAGCTCTCCACTGAGCAGCACTGCTAAATCTCTCTCTAAAAACATTAAGATTACACATCTTAATATCAGGGATCCTACAGCTGAATGAGTGTCTGAACCCACAGTGTTCCAAACATCTAGGACTAAAAAGGTCTGTGCAGAAAAGGAAGATAATGAATAATGCCATGCTGAACTAAGGTGATCTTGTGAGTTATCTTTTTCAATGCAATAACGTGTCAATTGGTGTTTGGAGATCCTGGAAAAAGAGGCTAATCCAAATCAGTGTATTTTCAATCACAACACATCCAATATGATTATCCATCTACAAAGTCCATTCAATCTGTAAATCTGTGTATCCTATGGTTCATTACAGACATACTTTAGGCCTAGCAATTTGTAAGTATTACGTATATATGCATGAGAGGGGGGGAAAGTCAAGAACAAGAAAAAGGTGGCTCAGAGTGTTTGACACTGTCTTCTCCCCTTACACTCAACCCTGGGTCACAGACTGCAATACACGTCTGCTGCCAGGGATTACAGTATGCAATACGATAGGCCTTCGCATGTGACAGGGTAACCAACAGCATAGGCCCACCACAGTGTACCAGCCAAACACACATATCACTCATGTAATTCACTTTGTAATCAACCGGCCACTCACGTCCGATTGTTCACTAGGAGTTCTCAACCAGGCATTAGAGGTAGTTGGTTTGACTTAAACGAAAATGTTGGTGACTGTCACCACAACTCAACAACAAGCTATTAGTGGTCTTTGTTGTCCAAATAGCCCCAAATATGTCACTCACCGTAAAGTCCTCAAACTAGCGTTACCCAACTTTTGATCTACAGAACAGATTTGGAAGCTGTGGGAAAACATGTCCAAACAATTGCACTGGTGATCTGGACAATGGTTTTGAGGTAAAAAAATAAAATCTGTTAAGTGTCCCTTTAATTCAGCATGTCTATAACTTTCTTGATGTATAGAGTCCCATGATATGATGAATCCACTCAGACTAATACATAGCCTATTACTTTCTGCTTAATACAGCAACGCTCTACATCCAGGAAAGTGGCATGCTCTCGTTGAAAACCGGCTAGTTCAGACAATGGACCGCAACCGGAGAGGGTCAGTGTAGGCCAAGAAGGCCCAGGCTGTGGGGGGCAGTTCTCCTACTGGGTTGGTGCGACTGTATGCCTGCAGGCTGCCTTTGTGCTATAGGCTACCTCTACACATTTACAGTGCTCCTACTGGGTTGGTGCGACTGTATGCCTGCAGGCTGCCTTTGTGCTAGGCTACCTCTACACATTTACAGTGCCGCAACAATGGCCACAGTATTTGAAAACAATGGTGATGAACTGGATAGTGAAAATATGATTGATAAGTAGGTCATGTCTTGTTATCACCACGTGAGGCATGAACTCAATTATCCAAAACTATATCATCATAGCACGGTTTGTGGGCCTACTGGGCTATCCCTGGCTGTGCCAGTTCAAGTTGGCAGAGTTGATAATAACAGCTGATAGTAACCAATACCCAGACAACGCATGTCAAGAGCTTGTTTTCTCTTTGTCCATTTTGTGTCTTACTTAAATCATAGATTATGAATTATAGAGACTAAGCCTAATATGATATTGAATTTCATCTACAATCTTATGCTCTCATTACTTACAGTACATAGGCCTAGCTAGCCTCTTTGGGTAACAAAAGCTGCTGCAGTAAGTTGGTCCCACTGGGAGAAAGCATCAAGATTTTTAAGGAAGGGCATACAATTCTGTTTGGTGCAGTAATATAGCCATGTATTCTACATGGTTGATACAACATAATAAACATATACTAAATAACCTAATTAAGTTGTAGTAATTATTGCCATCTCTACACTTGGCATGGGTGACAACAGAAATCAGGTTCAGACTAATCTAGGTATAGAGTTTATGGAGATGCTGCAAAATCAACAACAATTTGAGAGGACAGTTGGAATCACAGCAACTAGCTTCTCTGAATCCAAAACGGTCATCCAATTATACTCACGAGACGTGTAGAATCTACCGCTGACAGTCCTCTACTTTGTCTAAATATTACAATATGTAATATATACACTATATATATAATATTCTATCTTGCAGTGGTGGACCGGATTGTGGTCCAAGCAGTTCTGCATGATAGTTTCAGTCAATGTTCTATAACAGATACAAATGTGGCCTGGGAAGGAAGGGTTGAAGGGCCTGATGAGGGTGTCAAATGCATGGCAGGAGGTTCTGTGATGGGTCAGCCCTCCCCTCCCTGCTCACAGGCAGCTGATGAGGTCCCCCTGGGATCTGGGGGGGGGGGGTTGAGCAGCGACAGAACAGCACCTGCCCCCAGGCATGATGAGGAGACGGTAGGGAGGGAGGCAATGGGTCCTAAGCTGGTTCCAAAACCCAGCCATGCTGGGGAATGTGCAGACTCAGAGAGCCCTGTGACATACAGTTCATAACCAAGTTCACAAGTTGACAGGAGAATCTCAAGCCATTGCCAGTAGCCAGCCAACTTCACAGCTGAATGTGTTGTCAGCTATCTGATAGTTGGGGAAAATCAGACCTTGTGAGCACAATGCATTCATGGGTGTGGAGGAGAGACCAAAATAGAACCAACGAGATTATACACACTGCTGTCAATGTGAGTCGGTTTGAAATGCCCATGGGAAGAAAAGAAAACCGTAGTTGTCCAGATGTTTTAATTGTATATATAACATCATGACAATATGAAATTGAAAAGGGACAACGATTTTACAGTGTTAACAATAGATTTGCGTAAGTTGGCACCTACTAATTCCTATGTTTGCATAGCAGAATTAACATTATCTCCATAGAAGAAGGTGAAGTATGGTGGTGTGTTATTTAAGTTTGATCGTTTTGGTTGATTCCATCAATCCCCTTTGACATCAGCCAACACACTGGGTGTACCAGTGGTGGGCGAAAACGCTGCTACATCCCCACAAACCAAACAATAAGCTAAGAAACGTGAAGAAATATCAGGAGGAAACTTCAAGCTCCATATTCCTCAGAACGATTCATTTGACTGCACAGTTTTTACATAGTTTCTAAAACGACATTACCATTCCAATAGGAATCACTGATTATTGCCACTGTTGCAACAAAGTGTTACATTGTAGCCAAGCTAGCTTAGTTAGCCAGCCAGCAATCATTCATCGCCGTTTCCTGTCTCTCAGGATAGCTGGCCGGTTGCTATTAACCGACGAACTGTGTAATATCCTAATACAAACTAGGAGTGACATTGTCAGAAATATGTGGTGAAATATACACTACATCATGTGCGTAAACTTTGCATTTTCGGTCCGAAACCAAGCCGGGGATATCCCCTTTGCCAAAGTACTGCTAGCAGAGGCTCGAGACAAAAGCCTTGAATGAAGTTCCGATGGGTGCGATTCTACCCAGGTGCCGCTGTCCGAATGCGAGTGAATACATGCAGTACATTTAACGTTCTTAGAGAAAATGTTACGTTTGAGCTTACCCCTCCTGGTCCAGCTTTTCTTTGTGCTGTGTTTTATTTGAATGGTGTGTTGTTTTACGAAGGAGTCCTGTTCCGGGGTCACATCCCTCCAGTCGGCGGCGTGTCGGAGCTGTGAGTCACGCAGCGAGGCTCCCTCCCGCTGTCGATTCAGTTCCTGCCGATGCCGGCATTCGTCCACTAGGGGCGCCATCCGCACAGAAGGAAATAAGAATGACTTTACCAGTGAATATTGCTGCTGTCATAACATCACTGCCATGTACCGTTATAATAACATGGGTGGTGGTTTTCTCTGAGTGAAGAATCCCATTGTCACATTATATAGCTGAAGAATGTGGTGATCATTATTAATGGCGGCAAATAATACCTGTAGTATTGTACACAAAGTGCAGAGTGCAGTTTCCATTTTATTTCACAAAATGTACAGATGTACACAGATAGATGTGTGCTGTTGAAACAAATGAACACTTACACAATTCAAAGTCATGGTATGCACTGCAGTGTCTCATGTTGACAAACATGAATATCTAAAAAGTAGCCATTTAGTATAACAAAGATTGCCTGACAACATTGATTAGAATGGTGCATTATAATAATGATTTTTAGAGCTGTGACTGACTTTGAGTTCCTCACGGCTGGGCTTTGTTAAATCAATTTGTTAAATCAATTTGTTAAATCAATAAGCCATTTTGGGCTAGCCCATCCAATACCCCCGCTGTTAGGAGGTGTACGTGTAAGTGGGGAAATGGACCCTGGTGGAAATGTCGTTGACTGGTTTCTCACATTTCTCATTCAAGCCATTCTAGTATCAGTCTTTACACATACAAAACATGTCTATTAATGATGTTAATGAATGCAATGAGAGAAGAAACATTCCTCACAATTTTAGCCTTAATATAGCTTGACATTGTAATGAATATGATGATGATAATAATTATAATTAACAGACACAGCATATAACATTATCAGTAGCAAACCACAAAGGCACATATCTATTTTTTTTAAAGTGCTACAGAAACATGGGATTCTACCCGTGACTGGCTATATTGACATCATTCAGGGTGACATTTTAATCAACAGGCAAAGTACAGTTGATTATTTCTAAATTTAAGCTCTTCAATGTGTTTCCCATAGCAATGCCCATATTTTACAATTCACCGTTGTTTAGGATGTGCACCTGATATGGATAGTCAAGGTAAAACAACCTTAGAAGTAGCTACTAGTGCTCAAAAGAAACTATCTTCCCCCAAACACTATTCTATGGTTAAAGCAACACCTTATTCAGAGAACATCAGGATCTGTATGCAGAGTACACAATTCAAAGACAATGTGGTACAATACAGTAGCCTACAGTAGTAAGCTTCTTTTTACAGACACCATTCATTTTGCACAGCATCAGGACACAGTATTTCAAGATGATTGAGATAAATATTTATAGCGCGGGCTAGGTATTTTCAAACAACACTTTTCTTTAACATGAAAGTAGAAGGCATAGGCACATATAGGTAAGGGACTGCCACTAAGGACAATGTACAGTGCACGTACAGGCCAACTTAAATATCTGAAAGCCAATACACAGATTTGTATGAATATATCCTTCCCTGCATTTTCTTCAAGAGGTATTGCAGATCAATTAAACTGATCTAGGTTTACAGAGAGCATTTACCCCTTAACATTTCACAGCATGTAGCATAGTTTTATAATGACACAATATATTGACACACAAGGATATGGCTTACAGATTCAAGAGATGGAGTCCAGTCAGTCTTTGTCATGAGACCATTTGAGACTCTTATGTAGAATATAACACGCATTGTCATGATTTTGGACAAGACTATCTCCCCAGTCTCTTCACCTGCACAGTCAAAATATGTCACAGAATACATCCTCCACTTACAGAATGTGGCTAAGTAGGAGTGACTCAACATACAGTACAGGTGCCAGGAGTGCCTCCTATGTGTGAGCTAGATTGGTATGGAGTGGCATTTAAGGATAGTGCCTTATTTTGCTGACTTCTTCATATGGTTGGTCTAGGTCTGGTTTGCCCACATTTAAATTGGAATTTCATCATGATCTAAATACACTGGTTCTTGGGTCTGGGCCTGAGTCTCAAGGCCTTCGGTCTTGACTCCATCTTGACAAATGACTGGGATCATACAGTAGTACATAGCTACACAATAAGGCAATATTCCACATTATCAAGGTAAAACACGACCTCTGACGTACCTTTACAAAGCTCAATTCAACCTTTGTACAAATACCTTTAAAAACACCTTCAACAATCTTAAATACAGCAAAACAACACAATAGAGGACATACTAGAGCAAAAATAATTTGATTCATAAAGACAAATATTATAGAGCCATCAATTGATGTAAACCATGTGAAAAACCTAAACCTACCTAACCCTAACCCTGGTCTTTAAGCATTATCAACAGTGAATGAATGATAATAATAAGATAGCAATGAATTTAACTCCTCTCTCATATTAGGCTACTACTGCGATACAACTTTGATTTGACTTAAAACTTTGACAGTTTCAAGAGACATTGTTATAGCCTTGTCTACATTGCGGCAGAATGACTACCATATGCTCCCTGTTTGGGTCATGGTTAGCACTATAGTCCAGTGTTGAACAACTTCTGTCCGATTTCCGAGGGGGCTAGTCATGTGGTGATAGGTCGGTCTCTTCCACATGCAAGTGGTTTTCACTGTTGTAATGTCTGGGTTGTACAGTGGCAGTCACATGAATTGTTACCATCAAGTATTTGCAGTTAGTAATCAGTTCATAAATCGTACGTGTGACCAGCCAGCCAGATGTAAACATTTGTAAAAGATGTTCAAATGCTGAATGGCATGAATTCATCAAAGTCTTCAAAGTCAAATTCTTCAGTGCATTTTCATTTCATTTGGCTCTTTTACTCCAGTTAAGAGAGTGAAGTATTTGGGTTTCTCCATTCAGTGGCTTTCTTCAAAGTCTGCTATCTTTGGCCAAAGAGTGCATCATCCAGTTTACCTTGGTCTTCCAGCTCTCTCTCAGAGCTTCATTGAACTTCACTTTGAAATTCTTCAGGGCCTCTTCCTCTGATTTCCCCAAAGCCAAAGAGTCCTTTAAGAAGGTGAGAGAAAAACAACAATCATCATCATCATCATCGTCATCATCATGACAATAATTTGTAACAGCAATGGTTTATCATGACCACCAAATATAGCAAACAAATACGTAGTTGAGTCTACCTTTAAGAAACAAAAAGGAATTAATAGATTGTCCCAACATGTTGGATTTCTCA
Organism: Nansenia antarctica; assembly: GCF_963989245.1. NCBI lineage: Eukaryota > Metazoa > Chordata > Actinopteri > Argentiniformes > Microstomatidae > Nansenia > Nansenia antarctica. The sequence continues at coordinate 45,910,352 of NC_137676.1, forward strand.
CCTTGAGGTACTGGATGTCCTTGAAGGAGCTGAGCTCAGGCAGTCCGGCTGCTTTCATCATGGCGAACAGGTTGACAAACAGAGTCCCATTCCGACACAGGATCTTATAGGCCTGCTCACAGCACTCCCTGAACCTGACGATGGAGCAACAAGGCAGGTAAAACACCACTATCCTGCAGCTATGTATATGATCACCATGTCTATTTTCGTTGACTGGGTGCCTACCAGTTCCAAATTTGTTGTAAAAGCACCAGAAATCAAGTAATAAAAAGCTTGGGTTTTCCATTATACATAATCAAGTCACTTTTCACACTTTATCTGATTTGATCAAAGCACAACTCTAATGACCTAATCATCCAGCATATAGAATTCAAGATACACACAACCGCACTGGACATTTGGAGGATTTATTATTTCACCTTTCAAATTTCTCACTGTTGTTGGTCCTCCCTTGTTGAATCACATGAACAAAGTCGTAAGTCAGAATAAAAGGCACGCGTTCCCTGTTGATCCCAAATTTACTCTTGAAGTTCCCAAGGAAGTGGCCAAAGTCAATGTGGAACAACTGGAGAACACACAGGGTGAAGAAGGAGCTAAACATTACATACAATTCAGTGCCATCTTGTGGTAGAAAATACTACTATACTATATTACAATTGTTAAGGAGGGCCAAAATGTGATTCCTATGCTAGCACAGAATATCCAGAAAATACTGAAAATTATATAGTAAGAATTAAAGTTTATCCCCCTCCCAACTGAATGATTAAAACATTAATCGTGATAAACAATGAGCTGTTTAGATACAGAAAACTATTACACTCTAGAAATTCTATCACATTAAGAAAAGGTTAGACTGATAATCACCTGTCCAGTTTCCTTGATCATTATATTGTCATTGTGACGATCTCCTATGCCCAATACGTAAGTGGCTACACAGTAGCCAGCGCAGGATAGAGTGAAGTCCTCAATGGCCTGGTCAAGTTTATCCCTGCTGACAAAAAAGAAAAGACAATTATTAGGATACCCTTTCCCTTACTCACTCACATGCACGCATGCATGGACGCACGCACACACACACACACACACACACACACACACACACACACACACACACACACACACACACACACACACACACACACACTCTGAAGTACTGAAGTACACTCACTGAACACTTTATTAGGAACACCTGTACACCTTCTCATTCAGGTGGTGTAATGGTGTGGGGAATGTTTTCTTGGTACACTTTGGTCCTGTTAATACCAATCAATCATCGCTTGAATGCCACAGCCTATTTGAGTATTGCTGCTGATCAGGTGCATCCCTTCACGGCCACAATGGATCTATCTTCTAATGGCTACTTCCAGCATGACAATGCACCATGTCAAAAGTAATCTCAAACTGGTTTCATGAACATGAGTTCAGTGGCCTTCCCACCCAGTCACCGGATCTTAATCCAATAGAACATATTTGGGATGTGGTAGAACGGGAGATTCACAGCTTGAAAGTGCACCTGAAAAATCTGGAATTACACATGGGAGGAACCAATGGAGGAACAAGGAATGTTTCAATGCCATTGAGGCTGTTTTGAGAGCAAAGGGAGGTCCTACCCAGTATTAGTATAGTGTTCCTAATAAAGTGTCCAATGAGTGTATTTGCAGGGGTGATTCTGAGTGCAAGAGATGATTGACAGCTAGCCATACCATAGGCCAGTCTAGACGTCCATTGAGTTCACTATGTTAAACAATTACAGCTACCTCATATTTCATTCTAGAGGCTCTGCAGCATTGAACTAATATGGAGAGATTTTGGCTGACAATAGCCTGGACCTGACTTGCCAAAATGACGTCAGTGTTTATTTATTACATTTCAATGTTTCCTGTGTCAACAGTACTTTTAAACATATTCAGGATTGTCAAAGTCACATACCTCAACTGTTAAGGATCCAAAACAATCCTTAGACACTTCACATTCCATTTTGACACGGTTATACTTTGTTATCCACCCTTAAAATGTGTCTTTGGCCTGGGAGAGGCAATGCTATGCTACTCAGCTGACTGACTCCTTCATGAGCACCCTGCAGTCAGCAATAAACGCATTCCCCACACAGAATCTCACAATTCACCAGCATTATCTTTTCATTAGTTGAATGCAGCTATTGGGCTCAGAGATGGTGCAATTTAATATTTTAAATAGCAGTAACTTATGACTTCTGCTGATAATCTTTTAAGTTAAGGGAATGTCATAGGTCTTCAGGAAAACTGTCAAACTCACTCTGGGTTCTTGGACTTGAGCCAGTTGAGCAGGGCATCCTTGTTGAAGGCAGCAGTGGCGGCACTGGTGCTGTTGTTGCGTTGGATATTGGCAATGGTGTCAGAGTTTTTCACCACCTCAATCAGACCTGTTTTGTTTCCAGTGGACAGGCAGCCATAGGGGATCATCCTTTGTGAGAAAGGAAAGAAATCATCAGTTTGTACCTATAATCATCAGTTTGCTCTAAAATATTCTCACAGAGCCAGACAATATTCTTTATATACTCCAGTATAAAATCTGGGGGTGAGATTTAGCTCCAAAGCTCCCATGGTGTATGTCATACAGTTATTACTAATGTGACAGACGTCATTCTCTGTGTATGCAGTATTTCTTTGCTCATTCACTCACAGTCTCGAACTTGCATCATCTGTATTGCCAACAAACACGTGACCACCGTCTGAAACACCCGATGTAAACCACCTACACCACTGAAAAGCTAGCGATTTGATGCAGCGGGTAGAGCTATTTCAATTTGAGGTGTGAGTTTATTTCCTTTTCAACTCGGTTACACTTAGATACTGTACCTCAGATCCAGTCCCTCCTTCTTCCAAAGGATCTCCATGAGCTGAATCATTTGAAGAGTCAGCATGTCTTGTCTGAGATCTGGAGGACAGTGTGAGAAAGGAAATGTAAATCTAGTGGTTATGAGATGTAGTGTGTGTGTGTGTGTGTGTGTGTGTGTGTGTGTGTGTGTGTGTGTGTGTGTGTGTGTGTGTGTGTGTTCTCGTAAGTGTGTGGGTTGGGAATGTTCAGTTCACTGGATTATTTCCTCTCACCATCTCCATTTTTGAAGATAATGCCCACTGTATCCCCTGTTGGACATTTGCTCTTGTACATCAGCCACAGGGGCTTCATCTTAGAGTCCATGAATTTGCATTGGTCCGCACTGCAACACCAGACACACCCATCAAATATCACAATTTCACAAACGCTGATCGCACCATTATAATAGAGAGGAATCAGAAATGTGTGTGTTTGAGAGATACCTACCAGATCTCAGAGAGCACGGTGCTGGGGTTAAGTGGAGACAGCAGTTCTGAGAGGGCCTCCTGGTAGGACTCCTGTTTGATACACAGCTTCATGTCTTCTGTCACCTGCTGCCGCGATGTCCTCTGGGAACCTGACTTTACAATGTCATTCAGAGTCTTCATCTTACTCAGAGCCTCGTTCTGCAGATAGAGTATGGAAAGAGTGACACACACAGATAAGGAGTTTTTAAAAATATAAATGAAATGAATGTGTCGCGAATCCACCATTGAGTTCAGATAGTAAGGTAAGAATGTATAGGAATGGTATAAAACATGTAGGACTACTCACCTGTCTCATTAAGCTCCGAATGTGATAGATATTCCCCCTGCAGTAGGCCTCCAGAATCAGGCCAAAGCGTAAACTAACAGAGGCCACATGCATTTCTGACCTACAGTGAGGACAAGGGCTTCAGTTACACTAATACCACCCAACCATTCTAGATGAAGATTCAGTTGTCAGTTAACTTTTTAACTGTCATAATTATCAGCCAAACTCCTACCTGAGATGCCAGAAGAAGAAGTGTCCTATCCTCTTGTTGGAGAGGGCCCTCTCTAGCAGGAATGTGGTCAGGTCACAGTCCAGGTAGGACTCATACTTCAGAACCTGAACCAACTGGAGTAAATACTGAAGGAGGTCATTGTCTCTGTGGAGGAAAAGGACATTCCTTAGGTTTAAATTAATTGAAAAGCAAACAGGTCATCATTATAGACAATGTACACTACCACTTTTTTCAGTAATCTTAGCTTCACCAGTTTGTTCACCCGTCAAAACAAAAAGCAGTAAAAGATGGCTTTGACATGAATGAATAAATGGACTGACTTATACAGCGCCTTATTCCAAATCGCTTTACAATGGCCTCTCATTCACCCATTCACACACATATTCACACACCAATGGCGGCGAGCTACCATGCAAGGTCGGCTACCATGCCCGCTCATTGGGGTTCAGTGTCTTGCCCAAGGACACCTCGACATGTGGCTAGCCGGGGTTTGACCTGCCGATCTACCGACCTTGCGACCATTAGATGCCGGCTCTACCTCCTGCGCCACTGCCGCCCCCATCAAGACATCAACAGTACCTCAGCTTCTTCAGGCATCTGATGGTGAAGGAGCGGACTATGGGATCAGGAAAACTGTAGTCCAGTAGCTCCAAGGCATGGAGAGCAGGGAGGTCCGGCCACTTCCACAGTAAACGTACCATCTGGACACACAGGAACAGAGTTATGTGTGGTTGTGAAAAGTCATGGATAAGCTGGTAATGGGCTAATATTTATTGCATGACTGTCTATAACATTTTGGGGTATTTCTTTTAAAATGTACTGTACCTGGGCCACATCCTCATGCTTATTCCATTTAGTGATGAGGAGAAGTTTAGACAGACTCTCAGGGTAGCGATCCCGGACCACACCCCGAAGCTTCCATAGAAGCTCCTTCTCGTCCTCAAAGATCTCAGTGTAATTCTTATTGTCCACTATCTCCTTTAGCTTCATGTGCTATGGAGAGTCAAAATCAGAATTATGTGGATTATCATTTATCAATCTAATCACAGAGCAAATCTTAAGTAGTTAGAAAAGTGTCAATTGAAACCAAACCTTTCAAACATTCTTACCTCCTCCTTCGTGGCAATAACCTTTTCCCTATTCCTGTCCAGTTCACTCATCTGAAAATAGGTGACATGCACAAATGTGTCAATATCTTAACAAGCATATATCTTAAAGAGCATATAACTTAAATGTCTATTTGGCAACTACTGAAAGACATTTTTTACAATGTACATTAGAAGTCAGTTGTACCTTGTCAAGAGGTGGGTAGTAGAGAGGGTGAGGTCTGATGTTGGGAAAGCGAATGTAGAGTCCAGCTGCACTATCGATGTTGGGGTTCTTTTCCACTGTGCCCATTGGGTTCAACAGCTCGCTTTTATCATCTGTGATAACAAATCAAAGTTAGGGTTAGTTACCAAAGTTATCTTTACTTAAGGCAACAACTTTATACATGTTGACATTTTGGGCAAGAATGTTATTAGCACTGGTACAAATCTCAATGCATTAAATAGATGAGATTATTGAGATATGTGATATTGAATATGTATATGTAATGGAATATGGAAGATTTGTGCAGTACTGTGCGTGTGTGTGTGTGTGTGTGTGTGTGTGTGTATGTGTGTGTGTGTGTGTGTGTGTGTATGTGTGTGTGTGTGTGTGTGTGTATGTGTGTGTGTGTGTGTGTGTGTGTGTGTGTGTGTGTGTGTCACTTTGGGTGGTTTCACACTTGCAGTGTAGTGTTTCCAATGTGTGTGGGAGTCATCAGCAGTGATGATGATGTACAGTAGCTACAGTGCATGACTGAGACGGAGCTCTAAGTACCAGGTACTGAAGGCCAAGTAGACAGCTGGAAGTCTCCAGTCTTCAGCTGGTCCTTATAGTCAAACACCATGGTGTTCACCCAGGCTATTGGACAATCCTGATGGGAGAGCGACCATGTTGATACTCATTAGACATCTCTTAAATGTAACACTTTAACTTGGGGCTCTAAATATTTTTTAGCATCCATTTTTAAGGAACCCTGATGTGGGCACAGGGTAGTTCTTCATTGAATCAAAATTATTAAAGCTGTATCAGAAGAACGTTGTGTTGCCATGTCGGAACTTGGAAACTTCCAAATACCAGTTCTTTTGAATAGAGCCTTTGCTTTTGAAATAAATAAGAGAATGAAATGTTGATGCTGCAATTAAGAACAAAGTACTATGACACGTAAATAAGTTTCCACTTTGGTAAATGGGTCGTCATATAAGGCGCCGACAGTAATTGCTGTAATGGCAATTCATACTGTAAGTTCTGCAAGTCTATAGCTAAATGTAAATTACAACATGTATGTCCATTATGTTATTGAAATCATGGGAATCATATGGGAAATAGTCAGCAGGAAACAGCTTCTCAGGCTAAGGTGATAACCAAATATAGTCAAATGCATCTCTCAGCTGCCAACTTGCTAAAACAAGTAGAAATAAGTTGACACAAATGAGCAAGACTAGCCAAAATAACGCAACTACCGGTACTGGCTTCCTGGTGTCTGGCGGAGGGGACTTCTCCTCCGGGTATTACAGAAGAGAGAAGTGGCACAGAAAGCAGAAGCAGAGTTGCTGAGGCCTAACTCCATCCAGCACACCTGGGAACTATCCTCTAACTAACAGCTGCTGAACCTATAATGAGCTATAATGTACATGAGGGTGGATTTTGGCTCTGTGTAATGTACCTCTAGATTCCCAAATCCATTCCCAAAAAGCTATGGAGAAACAGGACCTTTCAAACAATGCCATAATAACCTGACTTGATCAAAACAATAAAGTAACATGACAGAAGACTTTGTAAGGTTGTTATAACATCTGAATGATCACTTAATAACTGCCATCATAAACCATCAATTATACAGTGAGTAACTTTGGGTAATGTTGATGAAGAGATATAGTAGTCTATCATACAGCACAACAAGTTACTACGTCAGTAAATGAGATGTAGGCTATAACTTCACATAAATAGCCTCAGAGACTGACAGTATAGCAATAGCAGTTTAAGAAAGCTGTCTTCATAGTGAAAGTGCAAACTAGAGGAGCGGGGTACAACATCGATGTCTGTAGAGACTGAGAAACCAGAATTTACAATTCCATGAAATTTACGCTACACTCTTCCTTCTTTGGAGTGATATACAGATAAAAGAGCAGAAGCGGATGAGACTTTAACCACAGGCTTACCGCTTAACACACTTGCACCATTCGACACAAGAGCAAACCCCCCCCCCCGCCCACACACACACACACACACACACACACACACACACACACTACATACTAAGTAAACATGTTTGGGCCTGCAAACAAATTCACACATACTGTAAACACCCATACAAGCACGCATGCACACGCACGCACGCACGCACGCACGCACGCACGCACACACACACACACACACACACACACACACACACACACACACACACACACACACACACACATGATTAAATAAATAGAAATGAAAAGAAATGTAGCTGCAAACATATAAATCTTGAGTACTAACAGCTTTCTTGTTTTTCTTCTTGGTGCCGCGGGGTTTCTTAGCCTTCTCGATGACAGCATAGAGAGCAAAGCACAGACGGCTCATGCGAGGCAGGTCTCCAACGCTGATGTCAAACAGCAGCTTCTGGTCCCACAGGGGCTCTGAGCACACGCTCACCTCCGTGCTGGTCACCACCTTACACAGGAGCTCACTGCCATGGAACAGCCCCGCCTGGACCACCAGCTGAGAGATGCCAACACACACAAAACTGACTTTGGTAACACTTTAGGGCTGAAACCAGCTTGAAATCTGTATCTGTAACTTAAGTTGTTGTGCAAATCTCCCATTGATATCAATGCATTATTTAAGATATTAAATTACAATACACCAAACACCAATATCAAACAACTTAGGACCCCAAGTCTGAACATTCATACAATAAGTAATGCATGTGCATAATGTATATAGATAGATCTATATAGATAGACCATTAGGGTTTATTTGTCTGTGCATGTGGTCTGTAATGAGAGTCTGACTCTCAGATCTGGAGTGAAGTGACTCAAGGTTTGGTGACAGCATACTCCATTGTTGATTTTGAAACTCCAGCTACCTGCTTGTTGTGCTACCTTTATTTGTTTTGCAAAAAATGCATTCATTGTTGTGCAGGCAATTTCTCAAGCAACAGTCCATTGCCCACCTTGGGTATTCAAACAAGGTTGGGCTGAATCCAAATTTGCTAAGTATATGAGTGGATATTTTCCCCAAGGGTATCTTGGCAACCTCTGCCTGCCCAACAGCAGACATGACTGATAATTATGTGACAGGACAAATTTACTCTGAGTCATGGTCTTCTTTTAGGTAGAGGCCGGAAGCGCACTTACACTTAACAACCAATCTAAACAGTAACATGATTAGTAAAAATCTGAAACACAGACACAAAACATTAACTCAGTTCCCTACATGTCCCACTCTGTAGTTCCTGGATGTCACACTCACACCAAGTGGGAACATTATTCAAACAACTTTTTATAAGCTATAGCTAGTAAGAGATGAATATCAAATAATTTACATAACAGAACATTTTAACAGAATTAATTGATGCCACATTTTTCTTTCTACAGACACAAGACAGCATCACAGTAGCGAGAGTATAGGCACAGAAATTCAACAAGTTTCGAGATAGGTCAGACCCATCATGCCCTATCTACAATAGTAACTACACCCATCTCTCCTCTTTAAAAAAAGCTTAAGTGGCGAGCAAGAGCGCGAAGACTGTCCTTTTCTAAGAATCTAGGCCCCAGAGTGAGACGTGAAAACCAGATAGGCCCTCCCCACTTCCTGTTTTGAAGAGTTTCAACCAACTGCCTCAGATGAATTATGGGAAATGTGTGGTCAGGGTCATGTGACCCCATCGTTTACATGTCACCCCCCTTCCTACACCCGAAAGTGAGAGATAGGTAAACAAGTCAATGCTGCACTTCATTGAGCAACCCAGTATGACAAAACACACACAAAACTACACCAACCTTCATTCCTTCATCTGCATTGACTCGGCTCCCCTGCAGTAGGTGAATGTGGAAAGGCTCGTCAATGAACCACAAAGAGGACGTGTTCTGCTGTTAGTAAAAAAAAAAAAAAAAAGGACATTTATCTTGTATTTCCCTGAGATATTTTTTGTTTTTTTCCAGAATGACATGGTAGAGGCCAAAAACATTTTAATTTTCAAAAACATGAAGAACTTGATCTGCTACTGCTGATAACAAAGCTAAGCTGGTTCATTCCCTCTCAATTGGTCACCCTACTTATCTTAATTAGTGGCCCGTCTAGGACATCCCTTTGTTAACTTCACTGTTAACTATCGTTTACAACCATTTTCCTAATGTAATAACTTTTTTATTTAACCTTTATATATCCAGGGACTCACACTGAGAGGTCTCTTTTGCAGGTGCGCAAATTGTGATTATTATTTGATGGAGGAGGGAGCTCAGCTAACATTTTATATACAGTACGACTTTGATGAGCATGCAGTATACAACCATGATAGACTAACTATGTAGATTAAAATCATAATAGCAATTAATAGAAAACTCAGAAGAGTTATATAAGAGAAATAACCAACAGCAGCACGTACGTGCAAATACATTTGAAAAAGTTAATTATTGGAAGCACACTGTACTGAACAGCAGTTTTGGGCATGCCAAAGTCCATATCACTGGTTGAGGAACAACCACATGGGGCACAAAAGATTTGATATTCTGTTAATGAAAGATGACTGCCATCCAAGAGGCTAACCTCTCACCTTCTTCAGGGGCAGTGGGGGAGGTTTGGACAAGGAGCAGCTCTTGGTCATCTGGCTGCCTATGCTGTCCTGCTTCTCTTGGTAACTGATGATGGTGGTGTGATGAACCATGGTCAGGTGGGGGTTTTGGCCCCCTCTCAAACAGGAGAAAATGTACTATGGAAAGAGGGAAGGGTGGAGGGGAGAAGAGGGGAAAGAAGAGTTTGACTGGCTCTACCATCACACGTTCCACCCACAGATATCACTGGTACACTCGTGGCCTGCCCTCAGTCCTGGAGGCTGTTCGTTTACTGTAGGTTAATGCAGCTAAAATCTCATTATGCGTGGACGCAGTTGCCTTCCGAGGGCTGGTAGGGAGATGTGAGTCATCCCTGCAGGTAGCTGGAGTTTCAAAATCAACAACGGAGTCTGCTGTCACCAAACCTTGAGTCACTTCACTCCAGATCTGAGAGTCAGACTCTCATTACAGACCACATGCACAGACAAAATAGACCACGTATACAGAGCAGACATCACTGGCAGCATACAGTTACAGACAAAATAGACAACAAATTCAGAAAAACCTAATACGCAATAAATATTGACAAAATAAATATCATGCATAAACAAAATGGGTATCTTCAAGGTCATTCAAGGTAAGCCCTTGTTATAATGGTCACTTACTTTGAACTGGCACAGGGGGTGTTTTCCATAGATGAATTCCCACCTCCCGTTTATCTGTAAAGAGTAGTCCTCTGGCTCCTGTCGCACTGAGCGGAACACAGTGGCCTTCTTCTTTAGGGCACTCCTCATCAGAGTCACCGGATAGTCCTGGGGGTCCTGTTGTAGCATGAAGCTTTCCTATAGCAAAAAGAGGAATAGGGACAATCAAAGGGATGTTTCTATTCCCTTAAAGGTTGCCTGCTCTTTTTGTGAACTTTGACAACTAACTTCAATTACACTCAATCTTGAATATGTCACAGCTCTTGGGGACATTGTTTTCTTCTTTCTACATTTGTAAAAGTGATTCCTACGTCATGTTTTGAAGGCTTGCGAAGTGATAGTGATTAGTGTTTGTGGTTATGAGAGGGGGATTTCCAGAGTAGTAGCACTTTTATCTAAAGTCATCCTCCAGAATGTATATATCTACGCAGGGTAGAACCTCTGAATTTTCCAATCAAACATTTTTCTGCTCTCTTTAGGTCAATATTCATGTCCCAACCATAAGGTCCAATTTCCCTCCAAAATCATTCATCATCAAGGTAGCTAATTAATTTGCAAGGACAATTATAATGCAAATCTAGTAAAACGGGGACTCACATCACTGGCCTCAAACTTGATGTTGATGAAGATCTTCTTGGTGCTTTTTGACTTAACACCTGGCTCAGGCAGAGAAGGAGACGGCTCTAGGTCACATGGGAAGCTGTACTCCATCCAGTCGTACCATGGCCACCGGTGGCGGTCCTGGGCCTTCACTTCGCAGAAGGAGCGCATCTTGGCGCGGAACTCATTCACCTCATGGTTCTTCTGTGACTCAAATTCATGCAAACCTGAGAGACACAAGTACAAATTAGGACAGGTGTTGGAAACAAGAGCCCCAATGAGATGCATTTGGTGATTTTGTTTAAATGACCTAAAGGCTAATTAACTGTTAGTAAGTGTTTGATATGTGTTGCCTTCTTCTTTTTAATGTATTGAGTTGTTTTTTTTGAGAACCTGGAGAAACGATACAGTAGATGTGTGCACATTCTCTTTTGTTGAAATCATTTTTAATTGTAAGATTGTATCCCAAACTCTAAGCTTACAAGCAATTAGTTCATAGTGGTGCTATTAGTAATGCTACTTGTTGTGTGTCAGTGTGAAGTGATGCAGACCTTTGCCGATCAGCAGGCTGATCTGTGTGTTAGTGAGCTTCTCCACGCGGTCGCCCTCCCGTGCAACCAGCCTAAGGACAGACATGAAGGGCCGAATATCACACAGACGTCGTGTCTCATCCTCCAGCTCCTCCCTTTCCGCTGTCGGGTTGATGCAGGTAAACACATATGCATCCGGGTCGCCCAACGCCCCAAACAGGGGCTCGCTGCTGGCGTTATGCCACACCATCTGACCATGCACACACACACACACACACACACACACACACACAGTTATCATGGTTAACTGATCACTATTGGATTTTTCTTTTTTTTACATACACTGAACAAAAATATAAACGCAACACTTTTGTTTTTGCTCCAATTTTTCACGAGTTGAAATCAAAGACCTAAGACTTTTTCTATGTACACAAAAGGCCTATTTCTCTCAAATTGTGCTCTCAAATTGGTTTAAATCTGCGTTAGTGAGCACTTCTCCTTTGCTGAGATAATCCATCCACCTGATAGGTGTGGCATATCCAGATGCTGATTAGACAGCATGATTATTGCACCGATGTGCCTTAGGCTGGTCACAATAAAAGGCCACTATAAAATGTGCAGTTTTATCACACAGCACAATACTACAGATGTGACCAGTTTTGAGGGAGTGTGCAATTGGCATGCTGACTCCAGAAATGTCCACCAGAGCTGTTGCCGGTGAATTTAATGTTAATTTCTCTACCATAAGCCGTCTCCAAAGTCGTTTCCAATTCTCGGAAACGCCTTTGGAGACGGCTTGTGGTAGAGAAATGTACATATATAAACCCCTCAAAAAAAGTTCGGAAACACTTTTTTTGTTGATTATTCCTCCCCTTTAATAATACCAATTGGTATTGTATTTTATATCGTTGTAAAGCCTGATTAGTCTCCTTTACAATGAGGTACAACTTGTACAACTTCATTCTTGGAATGAGTAACACAGCTAAACGTGTGGGTAGCGGCCCAATTGTTTTTGCCAAAATCCCCTGCAATATTCTTATGTTGGTATTGACTCTCGTTTTGAGCTTCAAGTGCTGGCAGGTGTATGTCAGTCACAGGTGTATCCGTCATGTGGTCCCATGTTCAAGACAATTAAGGAATTCAAGAAAATTACTTGACTTACAGATGACAGTAAAACATAAATTGCTCGATACATTATTGAATGAGGGGTGACGAATAAGGAAATGGGGACCTACTTTTTTGATAGCTCTGATGTTGTTGTTTCGTGACACTGGGAATTTCAGGAAGATCCCAGTGGGCAACAGGAAGTCCATCATGATCTCCTGGTCCCCCTCCATCTCCCACTCGTCCTGCATCCCATACTCCCCCGGGGGCATGGTGGCGGCCTCTCATTTACCGTCAGCTCTACTGCTGCTCAGGGGGAAACCAGCCAGCCATGCAGACAACACACAAAGACAACACAGCCTCAGTTAACACACTGTATAAGTGTGTATCTGCAATTGTACTGTATTTAAGATTACTTTAACCACACAGCCCATACTGTGCACAGTATGAATAATGTATGAATCTATTAAGTGTGATGTCACATTGTTACATGTAAAACACGTTACATGTGTAACAGTGATGGGGTACAATATAGCTGTATGGTTTGATATTATATTCAGATTAAAGCACAGTTCTGTATGACCTCGGAACAGCCTTGGGTAATGGTGAAGTCAAGAGCCTTGAAAATTGCAATGACAACCCGATCCCCTACGCAGTATGCCTACAGCATGTACACAAGCAAGGCCCTACAATGAGGCATTATAAAACAAACTATACTGATGTTTACAATACTACCTTTCCACATACTGCATATTGCACATGTCTCTTTGATATAGCTTCTTTTTATACATCTGCACATTACATACTGTACATAAGCTACCACACTGTATAAACTACCTTAACTGTACTTAGGTCATAACTGTAGGCTATATACCTCTAAACTACCGCACATGCCTTACTGTACCTATCACTATCATTGTCATGTTTTTTATATCATGTTCTTATACTATTTGTACTTGCATTTCGTTGTATAGTATTCTGCAATGGCAATAAAGTTGAATCTAATCTAATCTAATTACCAACGACGTACTCGGAGCCATTATGCCATACTAAGACCAAACTTCTGAGGTGCAGATCTGTTTGGAATGTTGCCAATACATAACTTTTAATCACCAAATATCACGTCAACTGCAGAATTAGATTACAGAGTATGGGCTATTCAATGATCTATCTTGGAGAAAATAGTTTATGTCCATTTGCAAAATGTGGTGTTACACGTTGTGTATTAACTATCCAGGCCTCTTCCTGATGCAGACAGCGTACTTTATCACTAGGTTTTGAAAAACGAGCAGGACTTGTTTCCCTTATGGGTGCTATGTATGTAGACGACAGAACCAGTCTGTTTCTATGGAAAGACGCACGGTGAGACACTGTACATTTAACTCATGACGATTCGAATACAATTTAAATAACCTATAAATTAACAAACCTGATCTGTGCAAGATTCCAAAATAATATTCTAGATCCCAACAACTATTGAAGAACACTGGGTTAAAAATAACTCGGCTACAAACATTTGTTTAACTAGTGATAGATTCAAGAAATTGAAATCATTATTACATAATTTCAATAAAATCCCCAAAGACGTTAGACTATATGTAATAATGTACTTATGCCTAAATAAAACTACATTTAGACAACAATTGTGTAACGGATATAATGGTAGGCAACGATGCAAGGTGTAATCAATATCAATATCATATCAACATTTTCATTCGCTCACTTGCCTCCGCTACGAGCCGGCTTAACACTTCATCTTATGCTCTTCTGTAGATGGCCGTGCTTTGCTTTCCAGTGCAATATATTGCTGCCAAAAATCATCTGATGACTGGTCGTAATATCAGTGTTCCCCACACTTAAAATGTTGTTATATATGAAATGTCTACAATAACTGAGATGCTCCAAGGCGAGGGACAAGACCTTCGATGCGCAGTCATATGAGCGCTGAGGTGCACTGCGCTTTGCCTCATCATCCCCTGGAAACGCCAAGGGAACGTCTACAAAGTTTGGTGAGAGGTGAAGTGTGTGCGTGTGTGTGTGTGTGTGTGTGTGTGTGTGTGTGTGTGTGTGTGTGTGTGTGCGTGTGCGTGTGCGTGTGCGTGTGCGTGTGTGTGTGTGTGTGTGAGCCCGCGGCAGTTTTTTTTTTTTTTGGGGGGGGGGGGGGGGAATTAGGAGTAAGGAGTTAGGAATTAGTGAGTCTATTTATTGTTATTGTATTATGAGTTGACTACTGAGTGGTCATCACATCAGAACTAAAAGAAGAATAAGAGAAAAGTAGACAAAATTACAATTATATATTCAAATTAACTGGATGGAGTAAAAAACAAGAAATAGTTGCTGCAACAGCTTGCAATAATGGTATCAAACCGAAAGCTCAAAACTGACCTTTGCTCAAAATGTATGAATCAATAGATTGATAGAATAATATTCCCACAACAAAAAAAGCTATGAATCTGTCTCTGATGTTTGTTGTATTAACATTAACATTTAGATAGATAAATCAATGTATTAATTAGTATCACGATGTATATGATTATATAATAGTCTTTTTTGTATAGTATTGTCAATATTGTCTAGTTGAGCAAATGCCAAGGCATTTAAGAAGAATTTGCCACTTGAATTTCAGAACATGTGATGCCTCTAGAAGACTTGTAGTCATTCAGAAAAAAAAAAGTTGGCCTCTCTTTTACACCATGTGGTGTGATTCCAGTAAGCCTCTCCGTCTAACCTCTAAAAGCAAAGGGAAGCCCCCCCAAAAATGTGTATGAGTACAATAGTTGACATACACAGAGCAGATCAGTGAGGGCTGAGCAGATCAGTGAGGGCTGCCCAAGCACCTTCCACCAGGAGCTTGGATGAGGTTGGACGACAGGACAAGAGGACACACACCTGCACGCACGCACTCACACGCACGCGCGCACGCACACACACACACACACACACACACACACACACACACACACACACACACATCCTCAACATACGCAACCTACTTATTAACACTGATTGAACTTACACTTTGCATACAATGCCTACAATGCGTACAATGACACCATTATGGGAAGTAGAACTTAAACCACAGTAGTACTATGAAGAAAAGGGAAACTGTGAGACCAAAGTCAATGAACTGCATGATCTGAATTGTATCTTTCATTAAAGTCTGTTACCTATATGTACTCATTTGTGTACAGTGTAAAACAAATTGATTAAATTATGATTTACCTCAAAACTCATGTTAGTGAAAGTGAACATTTTGTCAATACATGTAGCCACATATCAGATACCAAATTCCTATAGTTTACAGTACAATACTACTCACTGGTTTATTCTTGGTAATTAAAGTGAGCGTCTTACCTCAAACACTACTGCCAACTGAATTAGATTGAATAGCATTAAATTATCAATGTCAACAATAGCAGGACTCAGTTCGGTGTCAAGAATCACACCAATGCTAAAAGTGTACTTGCAACCAGCTGGTGAAAACAGGAAGTCAGTGTGCAGAAGAGAAACTGTGGGCCATATGAAGTTACAGACCCCTGAACCCCCACCTATTCACCATCACTCAGATGTAACTGCAACACATAAAAAATAAAAACAATGCTCAGACAATAACCAGAGAGGAGTTACTGTAGTACTAATGGCAAGAAACAGAATACAAAAGACACTGAGATACAATTGATTCAACTGATTCAGGACAAGCACATTAGTAAAATAATAATAATAATAAAAAAGAGAATAGAGTTATTGGAAGAATAGATTGTGCTTCAAAGATCATGCATAGGCATCATTAATGAGGTAATAAGGGTCACCATTATGTAATATGTCATTACTGTCCATGAGCACATGTGTCGTATATCCCTCAGAAAACGGAACCTTATAAAAATAGTTCCTACCATGAAGTAGGAAGTTGATTGCAATTCCCAGTAATAGAAGTACTATGGTAGGGTAGGGTGTGGATCATCCATGGTTCTAAAAACAGTGTGACTTCCCTTCGCTTTTTGAATGAAGTCCTAAGCGGAAGGTTGTGTTCATACTCAACTAGGGAATGTGCACCAAAAGCATTTTTGATGGCTATTCTTTAGTATTCACATATCCTTAATTGAGATCCTTAAATGATATGACATAAGGCTGACAACCGACATGCAATACCTTAAGCCTGGTACATACATAAAGATTTTCTAAATCTTAACAGATTTTTTTATCTGAGAGAGACCCCACACATGAAGATAAAAGCATGGATTGAACAGTTTTGATCGTATTGTGTGTGGTGTGCTCTGATATTCCCAATACAGCTCACCACATACATAAAGATCTGCCCTACGACAGTCTGAGTCTCGTCCCCCAAGCCAGAAATCTCACGTGATCTAACGTAGTACCCTGACTGACCTGTACGAGGCAGCCATGTGCGACAGGGCAAATAAAGTGCAGAAGAAAGAAGTCAGCTTGCTTCTTGATTGCCTACATTCCATTCCACGTCACAATCGGACTCGGGAGTTGTCAGGAGTTGCACACACACAAGAGGACTTTTGATCGTAAATATTGAACGTTTAATATTTACGATCGTCGGCCCTGACCATTTTCCGAGCAGATTGTCGGGAGAAATTGACTCTTAACACACCTCACACCAGACAGAGGATCTTGTAGGATAATCTTTAGAGCCATCTGATAATCGGACGTTTGCTGTCCTTGGTCGGAAGGGGGGAAATCGGGCCAAAATCAGTACCGTGTGTACCAGGCTTTACAAAACTGATGAAACAGTGGATTCAATGAGTTATGCCATCATGCTTACTGCTTCTGTAATTCAGAGCTGCGACCATTCTAAATCTTCCAACCCTGCTGAGATCAAGGGTGCAAACTGGTGATGGCCCAAAAAGGTGACACTTTTTTTAAGACAATTATCAATGCGCGGATAACATTTTTGTTGATGGGGGGGGGTGGATAGCGCTAGCACTAATAATTCTGATCTACACGATTCACGTGGATGACCTATTTTGAGGTAGAAACGGCTAAATTAGCAGAAAGGTGACAAGTTTGCACCCCTGTGAGATGATCTAGATCAATCTTTGCAGTGTAGTCTCCTGCTTTCTCAGTAACACTTCAGCTTCTTCTCACAGTGCCTCCACCTCCAAAGCAGCACCTTTATGGACTGCAGTTATATAGTGCCTTATTCCAAAGCGCTTTACAATGGCCTCTCATTCACCCATTCACACACACATTCATACACCAATGACGGCAAGCTACCATGCAAGGTGGCGGCCCGCTCATTGGGAGCAATTTGGGGTTCAGTGTCTTGAGGACCTTTACGACAGGGACCTTTATGACACCTATTATGATTATTAGGCTGTTGCATGACTGTAAAAATGAACTTCATTTGTGAAACCATTGTTTACAATGTCAGATGTTACAATGTGGTTAGACCAATGTGGGCAGACCAGGCCTAAGGTGATAGTGGCATGAAACTAGTTCCAGTTCCCCATTCCTTAGGGCTGGGTAACATTTAAAAGAAGGCATTATTTAATCAGTGTCACTGCCTTTGTCTTTTGACGTTGCCCAAGTGACTATAGAGAAACTGTTATTGTTGTGTTTCAGCACCATCGGGAGACATCCTTGACTGCAGTCACCCATTGGAGGGCTAGCTCAGCACCCTCATACATCTTATCTTCCCTCTT
This sequence comes from Nansenia antarctica, assembly GCF_963989245.1. Lineage (NCBI taxonomy): Eukaryota > Metazoa > Chordata > Actinopteri > Argentiniformes > Microstomatidae > Nansenia > Nansenia antarctica. The sequence goes on from NC_137676.1 coordinate 45,928,646, forward strand.
TCATCTCCATGGCAACACTTTTTCCAATACCTGAGGGGTTTTCTTTAGCCCTGAAGCAAGTTGATGAAGTCCTTGTTTTTGACTAAATTCTCTTAACTCAGTTTAGTGCTGTAGGATTGACTGTTTAACAAAATATAGATGAACTTATATTCATCACATGCAGTGCCCTTTGTAATTATTGGGACAGTGAAGCATTGTTTCTTCTTTTTGCTGTGCTCAAAAAGTTTACATTTGTAATCCAAAATTACTAAGTATAGATTGTCAGTTTTTATTTGAGGCATAATATAATGTGAACATTAATATTTGGTCACATATCCTTGTAATAACTTCCTGTCTGTGATCCATTTACCCCACCAGACTCTGGGTATCTTCTCTGGTGATGCTCTGTCAGGGCTTTACTGCAGCCATCTTGAGTTGTCGTTTGTTTTAATAATAATAATAATAATAATAATAATAATAATAATCATTAATTATATTTATATAGCGCTTTTCCAGGGCTCAAAGACGCTGACAATATTGGAAAAACAGAAAACACAGAAACAACAAGCAGCAGAGAACATGAGCACATAGAACACAGAATTAACAGGGGGGGGGAGGGGGTGGCAGGGTTAGGCGAGATGGTTAGGGGTAGGGGAGGTTGTATGCATGGGAGAACAGGTAGGTTTTGAGGTGGGATTTAAAAGTGGAGAGTGAGGGTGAGTCTCTGAGTGGTTGAGGGAGAGAGTTCCAGAGGCAGGGTGCAGCTCGTGAAAAAGCACGTTCTCCGAAGCCTTTGAGTTTTGAGGGTGGGACAGTGAGGGGAAAAGTGGATGAGGATCGGAGGGTACGGGTAGGGTGGTGGGGGAGAAGGAGGTTAGTCAGGTAAGGGGGGGGCAGGCTATGGAGGGCTTTGTATGTGAGGATGAGTACTTTGAATTTGATATGTTCTTTGATGGGGAGCCAGTGGAGAGAGTGGAGGACAGGAGTGATGTGGTCACGGGATCGGATAGAACTTTTGGAGTATAGACCCAAAAGAAGGGAACAATGTATAACACATTATCCACAGGCAGAAAGTAAGTAATTACAGAAGTCTAAAAATTAAGGGCATCTTTTAGAATCATAAAGGAATTCTGCAGGTTTTTAGATCTTTTGTCTCAAATCTCATCTGTAGGTAATTAAATGCTTGTTCAATTTGATTTAAATCTAAAGATTCACGTGGCGAGTCCCTGATAAACTAACCTTGACCCTTATTTTTACAATTCTACTTATTTTCTCCAAATGTTCACATGATACTGTACATGATAATATTTGTCTTATCTGTCCACAACACCTTTTTCCAGAACTCTTGTTTTTAGGTACTTTTTAGCTAACTGTAACCTGGACATTTTTAAGCGAGACCTCAAAACCTACTTATTCAATGTCGCCGTTTGCTACTAAGGGAGACATTGGACATTATAGAACTAGGATCACTAGGCCATTACACCATACTCATGTTTTGAGATTTGTGTTGACAGGAAAAAGGACCTGGGTGCTGATGAGGCACTGTCAGCTCCCAGTAGCACCTAGAGCAGTACTGGAACCGGTACCAGGATGTACCTGGACCACCATCAGGTTGTATTGCTGTCATCTTTATTGTGTTGTTGCATCATAACTGCGCTTAAGATTCTCTTTTGGCAGGACCTGTGCCCATGCTGGATGCAGAACGATGCAGATATAACACAACATTTATGGACAGTGTGTACGCCGATAATATGCAAGGATCTTTTCCTGGATACATGGTGTACAGGTTTTTCGCCCTTGCTTGCTTGCTTTGCGCCGGTGGTCCTTGGGCCTCCCCTTGGGGTCCCCCGGCTGCCCCGTGTGCTTGGCCTTTTATGGTCTGTGCTTTCTTGGCTGGGCTGGGTGTGATGGTGGTGGGGCGGGCTGGGTGTGTGGGGCGGCGGGGGCTCCCCGGGGGGGGGGGTGTGGGGGCCCACCGCTGGGTGCTGGTAGGCAAACTGGCTAGTAGTCGCTCTATGTGTAGAGGGCTGCAAGGGAATTTTCCTGGCTACATAGTGTACAGGTTTTTACTTTTGCCTGCTTGCGGCTGTCAGTATTGATTGATTGACTGAGAATGTTCATTATGTGAAGTGCATTGAGTTGCATCTTGTAAGATATTGCGCTATACAAATAAAATTTGATTTGATTTGATCCTGTTTTTTAGGCTAGTGGTTTGCATCTTGAAGCCTCTGTATTTCGGCTGGTGGTCTTCTGTGGATGGTAGTCTGACACATTCACACCTACCTCCTGGAGAGAGTTCCTGATCTTTAGGGTTTTTTCTTGCTTATGTTTCAGTTATCACTATTGAGGTCTTCTTTGGCCTACCAGGTTATTTGTGATTGCTGAGCTCACTAATGCTTTCTTTCTTTTTAATGATGTCCAAACTGTTGATTTTTTCATAATGGCTACTTTGACTTTCAGTGCTCTTTGGTCCGCATGGTGACATACACCAATGACCGACTACAAAGGTAAATGCAAAGCCTAGAGTCAACACTAGACATTGACAGCTCTCTTAATTTACACAGAAATTATGTGACAGAACACACCTGACTAACCAGAAACACTTTTCAAACACTTTCCTCATAAAACAATCATAAAGGAATTTTGCAGGTAGAATCATTGAGCAAAGATGTTTTTACCAGAGGGGGGCGCAATTGACCAAGATTAAAGAATCATACAGACTGCCACATGCAGACAATGCTGTAGGCCAGCGATTCCCCGCGAGGGTACTGCAAGTGGGCCGCCAAATCATGGGCAAAAAAATTGTTTTATTGACTATTTTTGTTTTTTTTTGTTACAAAAACGTTTTAATTTTAAAAAGATAAAAAATCTTGGATTGAACAGCCTTGATCGTATTGTGTGGTGTGCACCGATATTTCCATCCGAAAAGAAGAAGTCAGCTCGCTTCTTTATTGGCTACATTCCATCCCGGACTCGCGAACAGGGTTGCCAGATGGGATCGACATTTTCCACCCTAACCACAGTCTAAAACCTCTAATTCCACCCCCCAAAAAAGACTCTGACGATGACTCTGACGATGACTCGGCACGCCACGCCAGCTCCTGGGCCCTCCCACGCCCTCCCTCTCCCTACCCTCGCTACGTCCCCTCCTCCTCCTCCTCCGATGACTCCGAGGAAGAGGAAGGGAAGGGCGATGCCCCTGGACGCCCTGGTGGCGCCCGTCCTCGGGCCCCTCCTCCACGCCCTCCCTCTCCCTACCCTCGCTACGTCCTCTCCTCCTCTGAAGACGAGGACTCGTCTGAAGACGAGGACGACCCTGATGGAAGCATACGGGCCAGACTGTTGGGCCTGTGTCGCCCTTCTGCTTGTGGTTCCGCTGGTCTCCCTACTGGACACTCTGCTGGTGTCTCTACTGGACACTTAGCTGGTCTCTCTATTGGACACTTAGCTGGTCTCTCTACAGGACACTCTGCTGGTCTCCCTTCTGGACACTCTGCTGGTCTCCCTTCTGGACACTCTGCTGGTCTCCCTTCTGGACACTCTGCTGGTCTCCCTTCTGGACACTCTGCTGGTCTCCCTTCTGGACACTCTGCTGGTCTCTCTACAGGACACTCTGCTGGTCTCCCTTCTGGACACTCTGCTGGTCTCTCTACAGGACACTCTGCTGGTCTCCCTTCTGGACACTCTGCTGGTCTCCCTTCTGGACACTCTGCTGGTCTCCCTTCTGGACACTCTGCTGGTCTCCCTTCTGGACACTCTGCTGGTCTCCCTTCTGGACACTCTGCTGGTGTCTCTACTGGACACTCTGCTGGTCTCCCTTCTGGACACTCTGCTGGTCTCCCTAGTGGACACTCTGCTGGTCTCCCTTCTGGACACTCTGCTGGTCTCCCTCCTGGACACTCTGCTGGTCTCCCTAGTGGACACTCTGCTGGTCTCCCTTCTGGACACTCTGCTGGTCTCCCTCCTGGACACTCTGCTGGTCTCCCTCCTGGACACTCTGCTGGTCTCCCTTCTGGACACTCTGCTGGTCTCCCTAGTGGACACTCTGCTGGTCTCCCTCCTGGACACTCTGCTGGTCTCCCTAGTGGACACTCTGCTGGTCTCCCTCCTGGACACTCTGCTGGCCTGTCTAGTGGACACTCTGCTGGTCTCTCTACTGGTAGGTCTGCTGTCCTCTCCATGCTTTTAAACGAGGCCTTAAAACCCACCTTTTTAATAGAGCCTTTTTTTAGCCTTTTAATTGAAAATGTGTATTGCTTTATCTTCCTGTGTTTAATTGTAGCACTCTGAGATTTCCTATGTAAAGTGCTTTTATAAATAAAATGTATTATTATTATTAGAAGGAGGAGACGCCATGAGGCCCCAGACGACTCCCCTCCCACACGTGTCGGCCCCTGTGAGGGTGGCCAGGGCCCCTATGACGGCGGCACCCAGGCCCAGCGGTAGAGGTAAGAGGACCAGGGACGACGCCGGCAGCTGTTCCTCAGACTCAGACTCAGAGGAGACCTCAACCAAGAGACAGAGGAGATAAGAGAGAGAAAGAAAGAAGAGAAAGAGACTCCCAGAGAGGACGAGGACGTCTCAACCTCCTCAGTATTGTTTTAGCACATGGTGCTGCTGCTGCTGCTTCATATGCGATTGAAAATGAAAATAAATATTCCCATATCTCATTTTACGATGTTCTGCATCTTTATTTATGGTGCTGTTTAATGTATGTGTCTACGCTTTGATTTGTACTGAAACATAATTCTCCCCCGCTGCTGCTGTCTTGGGCTCTATCTACATTTTTTTTTTATCTCAGTGAGATTAACAAAGGATAAATAAAGGAAAATATCTGGATGCATATGAGGTTATTTACACACAGCCCCAGTATACGGAAACCGGTTCTCGGCAAAGGTAGGACAACCTGCTATATCCCTCCACAAACCTCCAATAACCTCCACTAACCTCTACTAACCTCCACGAACCTCCACTAACCTCTACTAACCTCTACTAACCTCCACTAACCTCCACTAACCTCCACTAACCTCCACTAACCTCCACAAACCTCCACTAACCTCCACAAACCTCCACTAACCTCTACTAACCTCCCCTAACCTCCACTAACCTCTACTAACCTCTACTAACCTCCACTAACCTCTACTAACCTCTACTAACCTCCACTAACCTCCACAAACCTCCACTAACCTCCACTAACCTCCACTAACCTCCACTAACCTCTACTAACCTCTACTAACCTCTACTAACCTCTACTAACCTCTACTAACCTCTACTAACCTCCACTAACCTCCACTAACCTCCACTAACCTCTACTAACCTCTACTAACCTCCACTAACCTCCACTAACCTCTACTAACCTCCACTAACCTCCACAAACCTCCACTAACCTCTACTAACCTCCACTAACCTCCACTAACCTCCACAAACCTCCACTAACCTCCACAAACCTCCACTAACCTCCACTAACCTCCACTAACCTCCACTAACCTCCACTAACCTCTACTAACCTCTACTAACCTCCACTAACCTCCACTAACCTCCACTAACCTCCACAAACCTCCACTAACCTCCACTAACCTCCACTAACCTCCACTAACCTCCACTAACCTCTACTAACCTCCACTAACCTCCACTAACCTCCACTAACCTCCACTAACCTCTACTAATCTCCACTAACCTCCACTAACCTCCAATAACCTCCACTAACCTCTACTAACCTCCACAAACCTCCACTAACCTCCACTAACCTCCACTAACCTCCACAAACCTCCACTAACCTCCACAGGCCTCCACTAACCTCCACAAACCTCCACTAACCTCCACTAACCTCTACTAACCTCCACTAACCTCCACTAACCTCCACTAACCTCTACTAACCTCTACTAACCTCCACTAACCTCCACTAATCTCCACTAACCTCTACTAACCTCCACAAACCTCCACTAACCTCTACTAACCTCCCCTAACCTCCACTAACCTCCACTAACCTCCACTAACCTCTACTAACCTCTACTAACCTCTACTAACCTCCACTAACCTCTACTAACCTCTACTAACCTCTACTAACCTCCACTAACCTCTTCTAACCTCCACTAACCTCCACTAACCTCCACGTACCTCCACTAACCTCCACTAACCTCCACTAACCTCTACTAACCTCTACTAACCTCTACTAACCTCCACTAACCTCCACTAACCTCTACTAACCTCTACTAACCTCCACTAACCTCTACTAACCTCCACTAACCTCCACTAACCTCTACTAACCTCTACTAACCTCCACTAACCTCCACTAACCTCCACTAACCTCCACAAACCTCCACTAACCTCCACTAACCTCCACTAACCTCCACTAACCTCCACAAACCTCCACTAACCTCTACTAACCTCCACTAACATCCACAAACCTCCACTAACCTCCACTAACCTCTACTAACCTCCACTAACCTCTACTAACCTCTACTAACCTCCACTAACCTCTACTAACCTCTACTAACCTCCACTAACCTCCACTAACCTCCACTAACCTCTACTAACCTCTAGTAACCTCTACTAACCTCCACTAACCTCTAATAACCTCCACTAACCTCTACTAACCTCTACTAACCTCCACTAACCTCCACTAACCTCCACTAATCTCTACTAACCTCTACTAACCTCTACTAACCTCTACTAACCTCCACTAACCTCCACTAACCTCTACTAACCTCCACTAACCTCCACTAACCTCTACTAACCTCCACTAACCTCCACTAACCTCCACAAACCTCCACTAACCTCCACTAACCTCCACAAACCTCCACTAACCTCCACTAACCTCTACTAACCTCCACTAACCTCCACTAACCTCCACTAACCTCCAATAACCTCCACTAACCTCCACTAACCTCCACAAACCTCCACAAACCTCCACTAACCTCCACTAACCTCCACTAACCTCCAATAACCTCCACTAACCTCCACTAACCTCTACTAACCTCTACTAACCTCCACTAACCTCCACTAACCTCTACTAACCTCCACTAACCTCCAATAACCTCCACTAACCTCTACTAACCTCCACTAACCTCCACTAACCTCTACTAACCTCTACTAACCACCACTAACCTCCACTAACCTCCACTAATCTCCACTAACCTCTACTAACCTCTACTAACCACCACTAACCTCCACTAACCTCTACTAACCTCTACTAACCTCCACTAACCTCCACTAACCTCCACTAACCTCCACAAACCTCTACTAACCTCCACTAACCTCCACTAACCTCCACAGGCCTCTACAAACCACTAACCTCCACTACCCTCCACTACCCTCCACTAACCTCCACTAACCTCCACTAACCTCCACTAACCTCCACAAACCTCCACTAACCTCCCCAAATCTCCACAAACCTCTACTAACCTCTACTAACCTCCACTAACCTCTACTAACCTCTACTAACCTCCACTAACCTCCACAGGCCTCTACAAACCACTAACCTCCACTAACCTCTACTAACCTCTACTAACCTCCACTAACCTCCACTAACCTCCACAAACCTCCACTAACCTCCACAAACCTCCACTAACCTCCACTAACCTCCACTAACCTCCACTAACCTCCACTAACCTCCACTAACCTCCACAAACCTCCACTAACCTCTACTAACCTCCCCTAACCTCCACTAACCTCTACTAACCTCTACTAACCTCCACAGGGCTGTCAGTCTGAGGTGGTGGTGTGCAACACCGGTGCCCCCCAGGGAACTGTTCTGTCACCCTTTCTCTTCACCCTCTATACCTCCGACTTCCAGTTTAGCTCCGACCAGTGCCACCTGCAGAAGTTTTCTGATGACTCCTCTATCGTCGGTTACATCACAGACGACAGGGATGAGGAGTACAGGGCCCTGGTGGAGAGCTTTGTGCAGTGGTGCGACACCAACTACCTTTTGCTTAACACCAGCAAAACAAAGGAGTTGGTGGTGGATTTTAGGAGGAAGAGAAGGACCCCAGCCCCCATCACCATCAAGGGGGTGGAAGTCGAGAGGGTGGACTCCTACAGGTACCTGGGAGTACAAATTAATAACAAACTGGACTGGACTGACAACACCGAGGCTCTTCTCAGGAAAGGGCAGAGCAGACTGTTTTTCCTGAGAAGGCTGAGGTCTTTCGGTGTCTGCAACAAGCTGCTGCAAATGTTTTATCAGTCGGTGGTTGCCAGCGTTCTGTTCTTCGCCGTGGCCTGCTGGGGTGGAAACACCTGTGCCAGGGATGCTGCGAAGCTAAACAAACTGGTGAAGAAGGCCAGCTCTGTGGTGGGGACCGGGCTGGACAGCCTAGAGGTGGTGGCAGAACAGAGGATGGGGAAAAAACTGGCGGCCATGCTGGCCAATCCCTCCCACCCGATGTACTGCGAGCTGGCGGGGATGAGGAGCAAGTTCAGCCACAGATTTGTTCTCCCCCGTCAAAGTACAAAAAGATTTGGACAGTCCTTTGTTCCAGCTGCACTCCGACTCAACAACCAGGCCCTGCAGGGTGGGGGAGACCCGGAGCTGGAACTTTGGAACTTGGAACTTTTTACTTATTGAGCCGGCACTGTTTTATCTATTTATTTATTGAATGTTTTCTGTTTTCTGTATTGAATGTTTTCTGCCCTAACTGAGCTGTTTGACAACAAAATTTCCCCATTGGGGACAATAAAGGTTTTCAATCAATCAATCAATCAATCACTAACCTCCACTAACCTCTACTAACCTCCACAAACCTCTACTAACCTCTACTAACCTCTACTAACCTCTACTAACCTCCACTAACCTCCACTAACCTCCACTAACCTCTACTAACCTCTACTAACCTCTACTAACCTCCACTAACCTCTACTAACCTCCACTAACCTCTACTAACCTCCACTAACCTCCACTAACCTCCACAGGCCTCCACTAACCTCCACTAACCTCCACAAACCTCCACAAACCTCCACTAACCTCCACTAACCTCTACTAACCTCTACTAACCTCCACTAACCTCCACTAACCTCCACAAACCTCCACTAACCTCCACTAACCTCCACAAACCTCCACTAACCTCCACAAACCTCCACAAACCTCCACTAACCTCCACAAACCTCCACTAACCTCCACTAACCTCCACTAACCTCCACTAACCTCCCCAGACCTCCACTAACCTCCACTAACCTCTACTAACCTCCCCTAACCTCCACTAACCTCCACTAACCTCCACTAACCTCTACTAACCTCCACTAACCTCCCCAGACCTCCACTAACCTCCACTAACCTCCACAAACCTCCACTAACCTCCACTAACCTCCACTAACCTCCCCAGACCTCCACTAACCTCTACTCACCTCCACTAACCTCCCCTAACCTCCACAAACCTCCACTAACCTCCACAGGCCTCCACTAACCTCCACTAACCTCCTCAGTGTTGTTTTTATGTGTGTGTGTGCTGTCTGTCCTCTCAGTGTTGTTTGTGTGTGTGTGTGTGTGTGTATGTGTGTGTGTCTGTGTGTGTGTGCGCGTGCGTGTGTGTCTGTCCTCTCAGTGTTGTTTGTGTGTGTGTGTGTGTCCTCTCAGTGTTGTTCATATGTATGAGTGTGTTGAGTGTTTTTGACTGGATTATGTAACATGTAAGTTGTCGAAAACAACATTTCCCCCCCAAAACCCCCAGCTTGTTTGTTTATGAAACAGCTGGACTTCCCTTGGTTGTTCAGCATAATATATATATATATATATATATATATATATATATATATATATATACACGTATCAGGACATCAGACATATCAGGACATTCAGACATTCCCCTCTTACCTACTGCTGTTCAAGCGGCATCAAGCTGTCTTGTAAAATGTCACAAGGCAAATTCTTTCCAAAGATCTTGAGGAGAAGGATTAAGGAATCTTTTCTTCAACCGTTTTTACTGGCAGAGACCACTACTGAATAAGTCACGGCTGCTCCACGCACCGATCGCAGAGGGCCATAAAACCATGAGGGGAGGCTCGACCTGGGGAGCCAACCCCAACCACTGCCTTCAACATGGTCCGATGGACCTGTCTGGCCTTAGTCTGGTCAAGTACCGGGGCGATTGTATACACCGGCCCACCTTCCTCGGGTGCCCTCAACACCTGGTACCTCACAGAACTCCATCGATCCCTAATCTTATGGGGGCCTCTTGCACTGAAATCACGCAAGAACACCAACTGACCTTCCCTCAGGGGCCGGTCTTTTACATGCTGGTCATGGGCTCGCCCACGGCGATCTGCAACCTGCTGCAGACGTTCCCTTGCACCTTCAAATGCCATCTGCAGCCTGGCTTGATGCTCCTGTACCCACTCATGAGCCGACCCACCAACAGGATCCTCCACTCTACCCAACAAGAAATCCACTGGGAGTCTAGGCTCTTGCCCGAACATCAGGAAGAACGGAGACTCCCCAGTAGCCTGATGGGGAGTAGTGTTGTAACAATAAAGGACCTGGGGGAGACAGGTGTTCCAGTCTCGCTTTCGGGATACGGGCAACGTGCGCAGCAGATTGTGAAGCGTGCGATTACTGACCGTTTCCTGCTGGATGGTAAGGGGTAGTGCGTGACTTCACAATGCCATACAGATTACAGAGCTGCGAGATGAGGGAGCTTTCAAAATTACGGCCCTGATCGGAGTGTACCCGAGCCGGGACACCAAACTTATAAAACCACTCCGACACCAGAACCTTTGCTACAGTGGGAGCACGCTGATCCCGGGTGGGGACAGCGATGGTGTACTTGCTGAACACATCAGTCATCACCAAGACATCCTCCAGACCATTCTGGGCTGGCTCTAAAGTAGTGAAGTCAATGGCCAGGATTTCATTGGGGCGTGATGCCAGCAGATGACCCATGTAGCTGTTATGTTGAGGGTGAACATCCTTAGCAACCTGACACCGTTCACATACCTGGCACCATCGAGCCACATCAGTGGACATACCAGGCCAGTAGCATCGGGTCCGCAGGAGTGCCAACGTCCGCTCCACCCCTTGGTGCCCATGCTCCTGATGGACTTGGCTCATTACCTCAGTGGTTAACGCCCTAGGTAGCAACAACTGAAACACGGCTTCAGCGCCGTCTGAGCAGAACACCCGCCGATAAAGGAAACCGTCCTTCTCCACCAGACGGTCCCACTGGTGAAGCAACGCCAGTGCCGACCGGGACAGCCGTGACCGTTCCTCATGGTTGGGGCGCCGCTTTTCCCCCCAAAACCCCACAAGCTCCTGGATAACAGGATCAGCCTGCTGAAAGGCACCAAGCTCAGGGGAACTGTGCTGTGGCATGGCTGTAATGGCAGCTTGAGTTCCCTCAACCTTCCTTAACTGTAGGGCCTGCTGTAGAGGGTTGGGCATGACAGTACCTGGGAGCATGGCTTCCACATCCTGGGGACCAGGTGGGTGCTGCCGTGACAGGGCATCCGCATTTCCGTTACTCTTGCCAGACCGGTACTTTAGCTCAAACTCAAAAGAGGCCAATTGGGCTGCCCACCTCTGTTCGGTCGCAGCCAATTTAGCAGAGGACAAATGACTGAGGGGATTGTTATCCGTGTAAACAATACACTTATGACCCAACAGATATTCCCTAAACTTCTCGGTCATGGCCCACTTAAGGGCCAAAAACTCGAGCTTCATGGAGCTGTTATTCGACATGTTTCGCTCTGTGGGCCTCACACCTCGGCTCGCGTAAGCCACCGGCCTCACCTTCCCTGCCTGTTCTTGCGAGAGCACTGCTCCCAAGCCGCCATGGCTTGCATCCACCTCCAGAATAAACGGGAGGGAGAAGTCAGCATATGCCAACACAGGCGCAGTAGTGAACCTAGTTTTTAAAGTAACAAAGCTCTGCTGACACTCATCACTCCAACTGTGGATAACCCCACGAGAAGACTTCCCATTCTTGACACTGCCACACTCAGCCACGAGCCGGTGCAGAGGGGCTGCCAACTTGGCAAACCCCTCCACAAACCTGCGATAGTAGCTGCAGAAACCGAGAAAAGACCGTAGCTCTGATACTGTTGTGGGGGGGCGGCCAATTGGCTACCACTTCCACCTTACTCGGATCTGTGGAGACCCCCTCCCCAGAGATCACATGCCCCAGGTAATGGACTTCTCTCTGAAAGAAGGAGCATTTACTGAGCTTGGCCTTGAGGCCCTCACGCTGAAGGCGGCCTAGGACCACCCCCAGCCTTTCCAGATGTTGTTCCACTGTTGAGGAGAACACCACAATGTCGTCCAGATATAAAAGTAACGACTGGCACTGCTCATCCCCAAAGATGCGCCGCATGAGCCTCTGGAAAGTGCTGGGGGCGTTACAGAGCCCAAAGGGCATTCTGTTCCATTCGAACAAGCCGAACGGTGTACAGAAAGCCGTCTTTGGCCGGTCTACCTCGGTAACTGGCACCTGGTTATAACCACTGGCCAGGTCCGGTGTAGAAAACCACCGGGCCCCACACAAAGCATCCAGCGACTCCTCTATTCGTGGCAGGGGAAAGGCGTCTTTTCTAGTCTTACTATTAACTCATTGACTGCCAAAGACGCCAATTGGCGTCTTATAGAATAGTAACGTAGACTGCCAAAGACGCCAATTGGCGTCTTATAGATTTTTTTTTTTTTTCGCGGGGATCGCGTTATTGACATGTTCTACACCTAGTGTGTGAATTTCAGACTTGGGTGTAATGTATTTCGGTCCCAGATGAGGGCAGTAGTTCGATTTAGCTCAGCTATAAAAAGCCTGGACAAGGAAGTGGCTTGTTGTGGGTTGTAGTAATGGCGAAGAGGAGAGCGAAGACGAGAGGTTCAGGCGACAAGCATTATAAGCAGTTGACACTGGCACAGAGCTTGTCTGGCAGTGGATCTGCAAGGAGTGTGGTGCAGATCAGGTCAAGCAGATCTGGTATAGGAGATGTGCCAAACGCGGCGAGATCTGGTATAGGAGATGTGCCAAACGCGGCGCGGAGCATTGCGGAGCAGCGCAGCCATCGCGCGACTCTTCAAACAGTTCAGAGTCGGACGATTCTGAACCAGACCCCGATTCAGACGAGTGGTTGCCTTCCCGATCGGATAGTAGCAGGGGCTCCTCTCCAGATCAGCGCGGATCCCCGCGGGTGGAGAGCAAAAACGGTAAAACTGTTGAATGAATGAATGAATGAATTTGTTTTTCTTTTTGTATTCTTTACAGACCGTGTGTGTGTATGTGTGAGTGTGTGTGAGTGTGTGTGTGTGTGTGTGTGCCTGCCTGTGTGTGTGTGTGTGTGTGTGTGTGTGCCTGTATGCCTGTATGTGTGTGTGTGTGTGTGTGTGTGTGCCTGTATGTGTGAGTGTGTGTGAGTGTGTGTGTGTGTGTGTGTGTGTGTGTGTGTGTGTGTGTGCAGATATGAGGGAGATGAAGAGGGGATGTTTATGGGTAATGTGATGTAAGGCTCATATTAGTTATGAGGTAGTTATGGGTAACCTTGGGTCTACATGTATGTGCTACACAAATAAATTTGCCTTGCCTCAGGTCAGAGAGGCTCTGTTTCACGCGCGCGTGTGTGTGTGTGTGTGTGTGTGTGTGTGTGTGTGCGTGCGATGTCTACCTGTGTTGATGTCTACCTCTGTGTTGATGTTTACCTGTGTCTTTGAAGTATACCTCTGTGTGTTGATGTGTGTGTTGATGACCTGTGTGTGACCTGTGTCTTTGAAGTCTCCCTCTGTGTGTTGATGTCTGTGTTGATGACCTGTGTGTGACCTGTGTCTTTGAAGTCTCCCTCTGTGTGTTGATGTGTGTGTTGATGACCTGTGTGTGACCTGTGTCTTTGAAGTATACCTCTGTGTGTTGATGTGTGTGTTGATGACCTGTGTGTGACCTGTGTCTTTGAAGTCTCCCTCTGTGTGTTGATGTCTGTGTTGATGACCTGTGTGTGACCTGTGTCTTTGAAGTCTCCCTCTGTGTGTTGATGTGTGTGTTGATGACCTGTGTGTGACCTCTCTGTGTTGATGTCTACCTGTGTGTGTTGTGCTGAAACTTTAACCATCACTAGAGCAGTATAACACTATTACTATTACTATTACACTATTACACTACATCATTACAAAGCAATAAAACATGCCTTTTGTGTATATATATTTTGTATAAAATGGTATATATTTCAATATTTTACAGTTCCTGAATCGAGCAGAGGACGTGCCTCAACCAGTGGGTTTGCTGCAAGGAGACGGCTGTCTTCAGAGAAAGCTGCTGGTTGGGGTGACGGTGACTGGCAACCCACAAAGGTTCCATTCACGGCAACCCCTGGACCCCAGAATGCTGCTGCAGAGCTGAAATCTGACCGGCCGGTTGATTTCCTGGAGCTGCTCATTCCTGATGAGCTGGTGCAGCACATTGCAGATCAAACCAACCTGTATGCCAATCAGTTTTTACAGGCACATCCCGACACATCCCGACACTCCAGAGGGAGGTCATGGAAACCGGTGACAGTCCCAGAACTGAAACGATTCTTTGGACTCACTTTCATCACCGGTTACATAAAAAAGCCAAAAATAGAAATGTATTGGAGTGTGGATCCACAGGACGCCACTCCATACTTCAATAAAACCATGTCCAGGAACAGGTATCAGCTCATCTGGAAGTTCCTCCACTACAACAATAATGCATCACAGGACGCCACAGATAAAATGTATAAAGTGCGTCCTATTTTAGATCATGTTGTAGCCAAATTCAAAGAGCTGTATCAGCCCTTTGAAAGTATCTGCATTGATGAAGGAATGATGCAGTGGCGTGGCCGCCTATCATTCAAAGTGTATAACCCTCAGAAGCCGGTGAAGTATGGAATTAAATCCTACATACTGTGTGACTCTTATACTGGGTATTGTTTTAACATTAAGCCTTATGTTGGCCAGCATAACACACTCCCAGACACAGTGTTCTCCCTCCTTGACCGTCTCACAGGACACGGATACACACTTTACATGGACAACTTCTACAACTCTGTTCAACTTTGTGAGCAGTTGATCAAAGCCAACACCAACGTCTGCGGAACACTGCGAAAAAACAGGGGGGAACCGCAGATCATAAGGGAGCCGACAAAGAACGACTTGGGTGTGGAGGGGAGGGTGGTGCGGCACAATGGCAGGGTGCTGGTTATGGCATGGCAGGACAAGCGTCTGGTGAGGATGGTGACAACCTGCCACCATGACAGCATGCAGAGGGTGGAGGTGTGGCAGAAAGGGAAGAAGGAGAAGGTGGGTCAGCTCAAACCGCAGTGTGTTGTGGCATACAATGCCTGCATGAATGGGGTGGACAAACTTGACCAGAACATTGCATATTACCCATTCATACGGAAAACACTCAACTGGTCAAAGAAGTTTGTGGCATACTTATTTCAGCTGTGTGTGTTCAATGCATATGTGCTGTACAAGGCCAGGAACCCGGGGAAGTGCAAAACACACTTGGAGTTCATGAGGAGGGTGGCGAGGTCGTGGACTGAAAAAACCTATGTAGAGGAGGAGGAGGAGGAGGAGGAGAGAGGAGGAGGAGGGGGAGGAAGAGGAGGAGAGAGGAGGAGGGGGAGGAGGGGGAGAGAGGAGGAGGGGGGGGAGGAGGAGGAGGAGGAGGAAGAGGAGGAAGAGGAGGAAGAGGAGGTCCGACAAACCAGGGCCGCAAGACAGAGAGACCCAGACAGCAGGCTGGATGGCCGGATGGCCAGGCATGAGTTGGAAAAATTAAGGCCCACCAGCAATAACACAAAGCCAGCAAGAAAATGTAGGGTCTGCGTTCGAAGGGGTAAAAGGAGAGAGACCAGAATGTGGTGCAGGTCCTGCCATGTACCCCTGCACTCAGGAGAGTGCTTCACAGCCTACCACACAGAAAAAAAATATGATTGTGTGCATAGAGACACACACACACACACACACACACACACACATATCTGTAAATAAGTTTACACACACACACACACACACACATCTGTAAATACGTTTACACACACACATACACACACATCTGTAAATAAGCTTACACACACGTACACACCTGTAAATAGTTCACACACATGTAAATAGATTATTTTGTTATGTTTTGTATTATGTTCTAAATGTTCTAAATCTGTGAATAAATGTAGTTATTTTGTCATCAAAAGCCTTTTTTCCTGTGTTGTTTTTATTGTTTCATAGAAGTAAACAACTTTTCAGATGTTTGAGGTGTCACTAAAACTAAAATATGTGGACGTCAGTCACCGTTTTGCTTGAATTTGCTTCTCTGCAGAAAAAAAAAAAAAAAAAAAGTTCTGCAGAAAAAGCTCGTTTTCTCTGTTTATTGGTCAAAATCAGGTGTTTTTGCTGAAACCACCCTATGTTCTACGGCCGATTTCTAAACACTCAAAGAGGCTAGAAACAAACTTTCTTTTTCTGATGAAAGAAGAGAGTCTAAAGTTTTGGTAGATATGTTCAATGTTTATGTAGTCCGAAAAGTCAATATTTGGTGGGTCTTCAAAGTTCAGCGAAAATGCCCCAAAAGTCTGGCAGTGTGGAGCTCTCCGCTCTGAACATGGCTGGCAGTCAAAGAGTTAAGCTGTCTATAGTCGACACACATGCGTATGCTACCGTCCTTCTTACGTGCCAACACGATAGGGGATGCGTACGGGCTGCCACTCTCCCGTATAACTTGGGCTGACAACAACTGGTTGATGTGTTCCTTCACCACCTCATACTCGGAGGGTGGGATACGCCTATAGCGCTGCCTGACCGGAGCCTCATCAATCAGGGGAATGTCATGGGAGATGAGGTTGGTACAACCTAGATCTCCATCGTGAGCCGAAAAAACATGCATGTACTGCCCAAGTAGAGCCTTCACTGGACCCTGCTCCTCAGCGTCAATGCCGAAAGGTCCAAGCCTTCTACCTGCTGCTGAACACTGGGAGAAACGGTCTGGGAAGACACGGTGGCTATAGACAACGGCACCTCAGTAACTCCAGGGGGGAGGCTGACGACATTGATGGTGTCCAGTGTGCCCCGAACAGTGCGGGGATACAACACCACGTCAGTGGTGCCCACATTAATGATGGGTATGTAGGCCGTGCCCCCGACTACCCCAACCAAGGCGGGAGAAGCAATCAAGCCAGCCGGCAAACCAGAGTCTGAGGGTTCAAACAACATAGTGGAATCTATGTGCTGCACAGCACAGGTAGCTGCCACGATTTTCATGACACCACCAGGAATCCGCCAGGCCTTCTTGCCCCTGACCCGTGCCCACCCCGGGCTACCTTGAGAAGTCTGTGTGTCAGCATAGTAACACTGCTGCAGTGTCTGCACCACCGGGTTTGGGGCCTCAGAGACACCAGGCTGGGAAAACAGGGCTACCCTGTGCTGCCCAAACAGTTCCTGGTAACACTTGCGGATCACGTTCATCCCCAAAACGCCAGGCACTTGAGCCGGCACCCCACCCGGGGGATCCCGTACGACCAACACCCCGCAATTGGGCAGCAGTCTCCCACAAAGCCGTATATCAGCCTCTAAGTAACCGATATAAGGGATGGCCAACCCATTGGCAGCTCTAAGCTGTAACCAGTGACATGATTGTAGGCGCTCCGGGCCCCAAGGCTCAAAATGCTGGCAAAAAAAACTCTCAGTAACAGTGGTTACCATAGAGCCGGTGTCTATCAAACAGGACACCCTCACCCCGCCCATATTCACATCCAAATGGGGACAGGAGGAAATCAACTTGGAGGTATCCAAGCCTCTCCCGACAACTTGTGAGCCAGTAGCGGCCCCACCCAAACTGTGGCTCCGCTAGTTTTCCGACACCGAAGCAGAACGGGCCGGGACACCAAGGTTAGAAGGTTGTGGGGGGAACTGCGCGCGGGGGGGGGCACGAATCCCCTCACACTCTCTCCCATAATGGCCAGGCTGATTACAGTGCCTGCATATAAGGGCCAGAAGGTGGTGGACGTGTGTACTGCTGGGGGGTCTGCAGCCGAGCGATGCTCTGAGTGAGCCGGTTAAGCTGTTCTTGCTGACGTTTTAACATCTCCCTCATTTCTGACATCTCTGACACTGGGGATGGGGTGGCAGCAGCCCGAGGGCCACCCTGAACACCATACTGGACACCCAACACCGAGGGAACCGAGTGGCTGCGGCCCCTCACACCCCCAGGCAGACCCTCACGCTCCCACCGAAACGCCTCCGCCCTGACCCCGAGTAGACACATAAGGATGTTTGGTCGTAAATATTGAACACATACAACATTTACGATCTTGGTATTTGATCACCTGCTATATAAAACATTGCCGCTCGGCTTTAATGGTTTAACCGCTATTTATTTTTTATTTTTTTGCCACGCTCCCTCTAGTTTTTGGTAAAATTACGTCGTTGTTTTGAGCGCTCGTGCGCGTTTCATGCGCGTGCAAAAAATCGCGCTGCTGAGTGGGCCGCGATTACTGAAGAGATCTGTAAAGTGGGCCGTGAGTCCTAAAAGGTTGGGAACCGCTGCTGTAGGCTATGCTTTGTAACTACTTGGTTTGACACCAACACAACTCTGAATACGATTTTTTAAGACAAAGAATTTATTGAAGTAGAAGTAATGATAGGATTATAGCAAAAACCAGTCAGATGCACATGTGCAGAGCCCTAATACTGACATGAGAATAATTCACTTGCATTGTTAATGCAAAAAAAATCAACATTTACATCAGTAAGTTACACCAAAAGATTCAAGATATTTTAACATTAGCCCATGCTTTATTCCAAACAATGAATCTGAAAAAATAAATTATTTGATAAAGAAAACAAAGGGCAAAAGGTGATAAAATATATACAATTATATTGTACATTTAGACCAATATTGTTAATGATATACAAATAGTACCATAATCCAATCTCACAAAATGATGATTGCTAATTGCAATCCTAATTCAAGGTACAGTGTTCAGAGCCTTTGAGAATACAGTTAGCTTGGCAGCTTTGTGAGCATTGGATAATTAAATAAATAAACTATACTTCTGAAAAAATATACATCTTTTTACAATATTGGTGCTTTTGATATACGTTAGTGCAAATATGCACTTTTCTGAGTCTAAATCCATACACTCCAAATGTTGTGTCTTTGACATCTTATGGCTTTTCAGATAGTTAAATGACTATAAAATGAATATTAAAAAAACTGAAATGTAAAACCTTTTTTTGGAGTGCTGTGCTGAATCAAGAGAGCTGATTTTTATTTACAAACAATGTAACAGACTTCAAGCCTCAATTCAATGAATATAGTGAGTTTCCAGAATAACTACAAAAAGTATTCTTGTGTCACAAAAAAGCATGTTACATTTGAAATAGTACTTAAACTTAAACATAGTTTTGTGTTCTCACTGTAAACATTGTCTTGTTGATTAATTAGTTCATACATTCATAATTGCTGCACAAGGAGAATCGTTTGTGTGCATTATCCTGGAAATCCCTTATCTGTCACTGATTGAATTGAGGCAAATAAATCAATAAATAAATCAATAATAATAATAAATCAATCAAATAAACGTCTTGCAGTCGACTAATCCTTCCATTTTACATTTCTATTGTAACAAGATGCAAACAAAGAAGGTTGATCTTGGCAAGCAAGCATATATTCATTGTAATCTGCACACATATACTTAATGCACCATTTAGTGATCTGGTGTGCCAGCTTACAATTATCCTAATATAATAATAATCATCATTTAGAATAATAATGTTCAGGTAAAATCATACCCTTGCAAAGCACAGAAAACTGAACTCCAATCAAACGTAGACATTACTTACTTGCACTTATTTGTCTTTAACTACAATCAACATAATGTGAAAGTCTGAGTTGTGT
Source organism: Nansenia antarctica (assembly GCF_963989245.1). Taxonomy (NCBI): domain Eukaryota; kingdom Metazoa; phylum Chordata; class Actinopteri; order Argentiniformes; family Microstomatidae; genus Nansenia; species Nansenia antarctica. The sequence goes on from NC_137676.1 coordinate 45,948,460, forward strand.
TTGATGAGGGATTTTGGCAATAATGTTTATGGACAGTCAGTCAAGCTGTAAATCATATCAATACAAATTTGACAGCAAGACAACCATTCAAGTACGTATGATTTAGGTTTCAGCTAAGACGTCATATATATACTAAACTATAACATTCTCCTCCACATATAAAGCATTATTTAATGCGGAAATTGGACTTTTAAAAATCTGTACAGTGAGGATTAATACCAGACCAGGGAGCAGCATTTATGTACTGCTTGGTAACAACAACTGATCTGTAAAAAAAGATCTGGGCCATCGTAGGAAATCTACAATGCAGCAATTCCATACATATGTTATCCAGTACATGTCCATACCAAACAGTGTATCAGTTAACATTATATTTATTCAGACATAGTATAAAAGCAGCTCCGGTTTGAATAATAAGCATCTATTGCACATTTCACAGCATGACCAAAACAAACAACGGTTGTTTTTTTACCCCGAAAGGCCAAAATAAATATAAAACAACAGTGCCAAGCCAGTTGAATTTTCAACTACAGAGTTACTTACTTTAAGCATGCTCAGATGTTCAAGTTAAAGGAGTCAAGAGATATGTTAAATCTAGTGGACCAACTGAAAGGGAACTACCTCACAACTAGCATTACATCACAAGGCCAGGGCACACATATTAGGGAAAAGACAACATTTTTTAGTTCTGCGTTGATTCACAACTGCAAATTCCAGAATTCTGGATTTTGTAGCTTTCCCTTTGTCTGACAAATTTAAATTTGTGCATAGAAGTCCTGTGCGCCGGCATGAGTTTATTTGGCTGAGCAGCAAACCCCACAGAAAAGACACTCTCCTTGTAGTGCTGTTGGAGAACCCCTGTCTTGTGATGCCACAGGGATGACGGACCCGGGCTCTCAACAGGTACCCGGTGAAAGAGACAATCATGGCCGTGCCACAGAGGCTCATCTCCAGTTGCGGTATAGGTAGAGGGAGGCGAAGAACAAGTTGGCACTCAGGCTCACTAAAAGGATACCTGGCCATAGAAAGCGACCCAGGAGACCTGCATATGACAACACAGATAGAAGTATGTCAGCTCTACATCTACTGCATGTCTAGGTACTGCATATCAGTCTGGCATGGCATTGTGATTTAATCCCAAATAAGTCACGTAACAAAAGCTAACGACATCGGGCAGTTTCGCACCAATTGCAAACAACTGTGAGACAGCCAGCGACTCCTGACAGGCATAAAACAATGTATGAACTTTTCCACTTAACATTTGGCAATCATACTCATCCTTGACCAACCAGAGCAATTGAATAATGACAATATTAGATTGTCTGGTCTATCAACTATGTGATCTTCATCAGGTAGCCCAGCCCATACAATGTCTTATCAGAGTTCTACTCACCCTTCCAGCCAGGGGTGCAGTCCGTCCCTCCTCCCGTGGTGGTGTCCACCAGACAGGCAGATGAGCCTGAGGAGCTGCCCCTCCTCCTCTCCTCCTCCATCACACTGCCCTCTTTCAACAGGGAACTGAGATCTGAAATCACATCACAGTGGACACAGACGTTAGTCAAACACATGCACCCTTATATTACCCTTACTGTTTTGATCAAGTAGGCCATCTAGGAGAGGTTAACGGAATAAAAAGCATACTTCAACCATTTGCCATGAATGTATATTGTTGTAACTGACTTGAGACATGTGTGTTCATAAAACAAAACAGAGGTAACAGTAGTATTCACCATTGTGACTGTGGTAGGGGGAAACGTCTGGAACAAAGGCTCTGCTGTGGAAAGGGGCAGGCTCCGCTGGGAAGTGGGGCGGAGCCGAGGGTGGGCGCTCAGTGTCAGGTGAAAAGAGACGGAGTTTCTGGCCACTGATGTTGAGTCTGGCGGGGCTGATGAGTGGACGACGCTGGCGGGCAGAGCTGGAGCTGGATGTGACAGAGCCCGCCACTGAGGGTGTGGGGGAGGGCCCTGGGGATGACGGGCGGCTCCCAGACATCATGGAGAAATAGTCTGCTCCAGAAGAAAAGGTAGACATACCGTAATTCAAATGTGCCCAGACTCGCGTAACCTTAGAATGTTAAATGTTCTTAGAACATTTCAAAATATTATATCAAATGTAAGTGAAAAAGCGAAGCAGAAAACTGTAGAAACTCTAGATTAAGATTTCACCGTTGCTCAACTTTACCTGAAGGTGGGGAATCTTTGCATTGGGAAGGTGGCCTGCTTCCACTGAACAGGTAGCCTGAATCTGAAAGATTAACATATGTGAAATTTCAAAAAAATGTACAACATTAATTTCAAAGCATTTAGAGAAATACATTGCTATTTCGCTTCCGATAACTTATGAAGCCACGTTTCAGATTCCAACTACAGAAGTCAAGATATGAATGAATAACCAAAAACCCATAGATAAAGGGGCAATCATACTATGCTCAATAACCTGTCCAGAGACAACCAGGGATGCCAGCCACCTTACCTGTTCGGGCAAGGGAGGGAATGGTGCCAAGATGCAAGGCTCGATTCAGGCGGCCAGGCAGAGAAGAGGGTGAGGCTTTGCGTTCTCTGGGACTCTTCTGTCGATTGATGAGCTGAGAAAGGTTAGGGGGCGGTGTGGGGATAAAGGAGCCAGCGGAGATTGGTGAGACCAGGTGGGCCTGGACACTGTAGAGGGGGTCCAGTGAGCTGCCTGATAGGTACCTGCAACAGAAGAGGTAGAGTACAACTTCACAAGGCTGCAGTTTATAAACTGAATCATGTTTTGGTAATAGGGTTCTCTTTTTCGGGAGAGAAAGGAGTTTAAGGAGTGACTGGTGCAGGTAGAGGTGTTAATGAGTAGTTGAATCAGCGATTAGGTGAAGCCACTATTGGAAATGATAATGTAGCCTTTGCTGTATTGAGAATTACTTTTGTGATGTGAAAAATGTATATGATAATTAATCAATTGTTACCAGGTGCGTTCAGTACAGTACAATGTTAACAGTCTGATAGACTATCAGTATCACCTTGTAATTAACATTAAATCAACCTATTAAAGTCTAAAAGCATTTAGCATCAATGTTTTAGAATTCTCTTGACATAAGGTATCAAACCCTTGTTAGATCAGTGACAACCTTTTTTTAAACCTGTAAAAACCTGTTTTATCTAATCTGTGACTCGTTATACCTCAATCAGCCCTTCAAGTGTGTGCACAATGGTCAAACAAGGTCAAACCAACACTAGCCAGCAGCTCAATTATGACAGATGGGAGACAGTGGACTGTGAAGAGGCTAAATGGGTGCTATTGACTGTCACAGCTGTTGGACAAACATAAGACAGTTGACTGTACCAGTTGTACTAGAGGCACTGGTGGAAACACACCATGCACAAAGACCTTACTCCAGAGAACACCACACATTTATTGACACTCCACAGTAATCTCCTCCTAAATTGCACTACTCTCAATATTGTATATCTTTGTACAGTATGAGAAATGTATTCACTGAGTGGTGTGCATTTCTTGCATCAGTACCAAAAGTATTTTTTAGGTTTTCAATATCTTGCGTACAATTGTTGGATCACAGTCTGGACTGTACTTCGGCTTTCTGACAACAAAGACATTTTTAAAAAGGCATATTATTTCACAGTCATTTATTACATTTGAATTACAGCGATCAATTGTACAAGGGTTTACAAAATAGTCCAAGTATATGAAGTGTATTGACAGCCAGCTTAATTCAAGATGCAGTACCCAAAAGAGAACATTTCATTTCGAAGGCAAACAGAGAGTCTTAAAAAAAATGGACGGAACACAATGCTTTAAAAAATAAAATGTAGATCTAAATGATTATTACATGTAAGCTTATGTTGTATGTATATTTTGCTAAACCCCCAATCCGCACATATACCAAAGATGGAAATAAGTTATTTATTTGATGTTAATAAGCTTTTAAAATGGAGAGCACCATGAAAGCTCTGTATAGTCCTTCAGGGTGCTGAATCTTGTGTTTCTGCTACATATTTAAACATTTGCAAGCGAACTGGTACTCATTTGTTACAATAAATACAGAGTAGCAATCACATTCTGTTAGCTACAAATGCATATTGGCACAAAAACATTGTTAAAAGGTGCTTACATTCACAAACTCAGTATAAACCAAAAGTAACTATCATGTAATCCCTATGCTATATAGAAAAACATTATATAGACACTTGGTAACCATTCATGGGTTTGAACTTACAAAGGTTGGTGGCAAGAAAGCTGTCAGTATCCTGTTTGTATCAGAAAGATACTGGCATATATATATATATAAAATGAGCAACTATACTAAAGTGAACTAGAACTGGCTTCAGTGAAATGTATACATTTGGTATAGGTCTAGAGCATAAATGAGTTACATACTCTAATTGAGGACGTGCAGACAAACATATTGTTGTCAGAGCAATGTTAAAGGTAGTCTCGAAATGGTATGACATCACCAGAGGAAGTTAGATGACTTTAGAGATGTTTCAGATTCAACCAAGCAAGATGTTTAATTGGCTAGCCATTCGGTCAGTGCACAAAGTGAATTGTCAAAGTGAACTGTCTTGCTTTACACTAACCATCTCTGCCGACAGTCTCCCCTATTTTGTGGTGGCTACGTCATATCGCAGAGTCTACCTTTAACATTTTTGCAGAATTTTCATTGAAAAAAACAAACAAACAAAGAAATGATGGTCTAATTACACACACATTAGATATCAAACATGCAAAATAAAAGTTGGTGCTGTAATGATACCCTAAAAATACAATCTATAGTCACTCTTCACAGCTACCATTTCAGTAGAATAACTTTCACTTAAAAGAAAGAAATGCTTAATAACAAATATGTAGCATCACTCCCAATTAACTACTTTCCCTCAAAAACAAAAGCTATCAAACACAAACACATTAGGTATATTATGTAGTGTAAATATTAGTGCATGCTTGGAAGGGTTGGGGAGGGACTTAAAAGCTGTCAGTTGGTTTTCATACATACTTAAAATGTGGTGATTTTAGAGTACAATATAAAAAATAATGCAACAAGCGAAGTGGAGGTATAACAGTGTTCTTACTATTCCGTCTAAAATATAAATGAACAGCTTCTAGTTGGATTCTAGATTTGTCATGAGAACAACGCAAAGATGGGACGCAAAAGTCAGGACTCAGGCTAGAGACATCTCCATATGTCTTCTAAATCTAGATATTCAAATTGTGTAGGAGACAAAATGTGTGTGGCAAGACTACTCAACCACTCGTGCTACATAACAGAGGAATACAGTACAAGCCAAGGACTATTACCAATATCTTGTCTTTTTGGGTTCTTGTCTAAATGTTTTCTTTATACACAGGTGTCTTGTATCTTTCAGGTTGTGAGTAGGGCTGTCCCAAACGACTATTTTTCTAACGATTAATCTAGCGATTATTTTTTCTGGTTAGTCGATTACTCTAACGACTAATTTAACGATTAGTCTACCGACTGTTTTTTTTACTGTTCGGTTAATGTATCACTTAATTTTTCCCTAAATAATGGCTGTATTGTCTCTCTCTGTTTAACAGTGTCTTTATAAAGCACTCTGAGTAATAGCTGCTGCTCTTATAAAACAAAGCAGCGGGTGACATGCACATTACTCAGACGGCCGCCCCTTTAAATGATCAGCTGATGTATGGGGGCTGTCTGTGGGCCCGCAATTAAACACAGACACCTTTAATTCGGCGACCTGCTACTACTACTACCAAACAATGAAATGGTGGTATGGTATTTCCATTCAAATAAATATAGGCCTAACTAATATTTTTTAAATCATCCCATAGTAAGAGCAGACATTTCAAACAAATAATAATGCAAAAGATGGAACATCATTTGCAGTATTGTTTAAAACACTACCTTCCCTTCTTGTGTTTTTTTAAAGTGTTTTTTTTTTTTACGTTTTTTCTTTCTTTCCTAGCACCAGGGGAGCCACCCCTCCTAAATTTCTTGTTTGGTACCTGTACTGTAGCAATGACAATAAAGACCATTCATTCATTCATTCATTCAAATGTTCCTTCATGAGTCACTGACAATTTCCATACAAAATGTTTTAGCACAACAAAGTAATGAATGATGCAAAATGTTAATGTTGTAACACAAGAGCTAGGTTGCAATCATTAGTGAGAAATCGTGGCGCACAATGTTTCTCATTAATGAACTCAGTACAACTGACATGCAAGGCACTAGCATTGGTGGGAAAAGAGTTTCAACTTTATCTTAATGATTTTATCTATGCTAGAGAGTCAAAATCATCATGATGAATGATCAAATCTGAGATCTTGAGGAACGTTCATCGCACAGCAAAAATCAAATAGTTTTCTGGCAAAGTTTGTGGCCAGAGCAGGAAACAGCTTCTACACCTTAAGTGCCTGAACATTCAGTAACACATTTGGCCCTACGTTTACACATGAATATGAAGTTATCAAGATTCTTTAGACATAAAAATTCTCATTACTCTGCGAGTATAGGAGACCTCATATGTGACTGGTCTGGTCAATTGGTCTGCAAGTCGGCATCCGATTTAATGTTCAAACTTTTATTTAGAAAAATTTAAATACATTTCAGCGTTGTTGAAAATCAATGACACACTCGCTAGTTAACTAACACACCTTGTTTTGTCGTCTAATGATAGCAAGGTTGGCAGATCGGCGGTTTGAGTCCCGGCTGGCCACATGTCGAAGTGTCCTTGGGCAAGACACTGAACCCCAAATTGCCCGCAGTGAGCAGCCGGCGTCAGAACATGTTGTCTACTTGCGGCCCAAAATGCCCAGACCGTGTCACATGTCCTAACTCGTTGATGAGTTACTGATCGATGCATTGAGACGATGGGGTATACACACATTTTGAGAAAATTATTATTAGCATTTTTTTTTTTTTACAAACATTGGACGGCACATAGCTCTTTAAAGATAATGGTTGGATAGGGATGGCATAATCTTTGTCACCGACCTTGTTAGGGATGTCGTCACCCCATCATGGAAAAGTATTTTGTGCTCTCTGCATGAGTAATCACAACTTTGCGCTTTTTTTGTGATGTGCTGGCTGATCATCAGCCTTCTCCTAACTATCACACTTGCAGCACTCACATTGATGCGTAGGACTCTTTGACAAATAAGCCCACACTGGTGAGGTAGCTCGATTAAGCACTCTCACTACCTATTCTGAACTGTAAACGCATAAATGCATCATAACTGTGCTTTTAGCGCGATTCCTATGAATAATTCTGAGAGGCTCTGGTCCCCTTATTTGAAGCATCTTTTGAAGAGGTGCCCATTTTATTTCAGTTATATTGTTCATAAGGTTTTCAGAGATGGTGTTGTAGTGGGAAAGTGAGCACAGTTTTTTTGTTAGTTTTTTAACCAATAGCTCTTATACAGAATTGGTTAAATGAATATCTAACTGGAGTTTGCACAATTAGTCTGCATAACTAAGAGGAACAGTGTTAAATACTCACTATGGTTACAGTTAAAAGATACTTATGTATTCACTCTTCTTCTTCTTCACTCAAATCCCAAGGTAGTTTAGACAGGAATGTTGTTTAAAATGACATCCTTAACCCTAACCAAACAAAAAGATAATTCAAAAATCAGCTATCGGTAGCCAAAGCCACTGACTGACTGCATTAATTATTAGGTTAATGTCAGGCAGAGGATAGGATGGGAAATTATGGGAGAGCAAGATGTATTAGTGAAATACAAAACATGCTCTCATGTCGGTCTTAGTGTACTTGATGGGTCTTAAGGCACATTTAAGTGTCACTGCTCAGATTCTGACCTTCGACCGCTCGTTCTTCTCTGTCCCATGGATCTGCGTGTTGCTACAGCAGCGGCAAAGCCCACCAGGCAGCATAAGGAGGTGGTGCTGAGTTTGACCATGTCTAGCCAGCCTGTGACATCAGCTTTCAGGTATCTCTCCACCAGGTACAGGCACAAGACCAGGAACCAGAGGACAGACGCCACAGCATCGATTCGCCTCAACCTGAAAACACAGGGACATAGTATTTATAACCAAGGCAACATTAAAATGTTATTTTAGCACTTACAGTAAACCATGTATATTCATTTATGATGACTTAGAAGCCCTTTGTAAGCCACCAAACAATTCACTTTCATCATCACTAGATAATATTGTCTATGATATTGTTCTTATTTTGTCTGAGTGGGGCACTCCCACTCATATTTCTCATTTTATTGTACAGATAGTAAAGACAGACAGGAAAGTAAGGAGAAGAAGGGAGAGAGGGCATGTCAGCAGGGAATGGGCCGGATTCGAACCCATGCCGACATGGGCAAATGTGTGCACTGTAGACTGCGGTGCTAGACCACTGGACCACCACAGGCCACATTGTCTATGTTTAAGGTTGTGAGGCATCACCATTCGTGGATCTCTCAATTGAAACAATGAATGTAAGTCAGGATGCATTACCTCACAGGTCCTGCAAGGTAAACACCAGTGATACAGGTCAACATGCCGATGGATGCAACGACCATCTGGTGGTTCCTTCCGTAGTGCCAAACAAGTTTTGCGTTCTCTATGGCGTCCTCTGGAAGCAGGTCCAGCAGGTCCTGCCACATCTGACCAGCCTCGATGCTGCCATTCTTGTTGGCTGACTCGTTGTATGGAGCAGGCTTTGGTGGGATAACCCCTCCGCTTAGTGTTTGTGGGGCAGTGGAGGGACCAGGCTGGTCTGCAGATCCATAGACTGCCGCAGCAACTAGGAAGGCACAGGTCAGAAAAGCTAGGACACGCAGGACTATCACCCCAACAGGTGTGGTGAAGGAATACGAGCTCTGCAAAGAAAATCAGAACAGACCATGGTTGGATTTCTTACATTAATGAGATGCCTAGCTACCTTATGAAAGGTTGCCACAGGTATCATAATGATGATTTAAAGTAACTTCTAAGCACAGAATAGATGCTTGCTGTAGTAGTCATAGTCTTCAGCAGATTTACTTTGGTTCCATTGGGACTGACCTTTATGAGGGCCTTGTCTGAGTCTCGACTGCGTCTGAGCTGATGATTGAAAAGCACTGCGCGGAGCTGGCGGTTCTGATGCTTGATGTAGTACTCCACAGCTGTTTGGCAGGGTCTGCACAATTTGTAGGTCTGCTCCAAGTGGTGCTTGTACACCTCAATCTCCTCATCATAGCTTTCCTAAGATAGGGAAACAAAAACACAGATGGTGTTTTTTTTTCTTCTTCTTCCATTGAATACAATACTGGATCAAACATTGCAGTTTGATGCAAAATCAGACAGTAACAATAATACATACGTCCTCCCTTGGGATGAATGAGGCCAACTGCTTGATCTTAATGGTCTGGTTGTTGTTGCACTTCTTGCACAGTAGCATCTGACAGTTGACCCATTGCAGTGTCTTGGGAGTTTCAGGAAGAGGCAGGCTGGCTGATACTCCATGGTTCAGATGTTCCATGTGTTGAGCTGGAATCGGTTTGTTGTAATCCCCATTCTAGAAGCAAACAAGACGAGTAGAAGACATTTCATTTCAAAATGTGGATGACGGTGCAATAAAGTCGAAGGAAGATGATTCGCCAGGTTGACCATTAAGGCGGTATGGATTTCATTCAGTTTGAATGTATGGCATTTACCTCCTGAAAGCCATTGTACTGCTCACAGTTGGGGCAGTCCCAGCAGTTTCTATTACCGTAGGGCACCACGGTGTCCTGGTCGCAGAACCAGCAGTTCACATTAACATGTGTGGGCTTTTTTCTGTGGAATGAAGAGAGGTATTTGAGAGGAAAGCAGTTTGATATTGATAGTCTAAAATGATATAGGTTTTTTCCACACAGTGTGTGAACTGTCAATTCCCAAAATTGATGTAGGCTAGATCACTACCCACGCATTCATTGGAATTATAGATGCATTTGCAAAACATTGTATATGCAGCAGCACTACACACCATTGCTCTAATCTTCACATATATTCACCATGAATGACACTGAAGCTGGCTTTGTACTGTGTTCTGGCTAACATGTTCGTGACACATTCGAGGGGCCACTGCCACTCGGCTCGCGCTGTTGTTAGCATAGCTGACTCGGCACACGGAGGGAAACATATCAGCTAGCTAGAGATAACAAGTAGTTAATGCTAATGCATGTCATTTTCATAGAACGCTTGTATTAAATAGCGATGGGACAAATCCTACGGGTTAACAACCCAGGAGGCCATGCATGGTTCTGTTGGTGCATACCTTGTCGCAATTTTGTAAATCAGAGCTCCCCCGGCGACAAAAGCCGTCGCCCCGACTCCGCCATACATGAATTGGGGATATTCCACGAGTAGCTGATTAAAGGCCTCCATTTCCTTCCTGTGTTTTCCAAGTTATGAAAGCATAGCCGTCTTTTGTAGCGTTTTCTTAAGTCAAAAGATTTACAGAGACCCACGCACGCGGGAAAAATCCTACTATGACCTCTTTGTAATCCGAGTTCTCGCTCTGCCGGTACCGGAAACGGAACTGCATTGAAATGACGTGGGGTGTGTGGAAGCACAGAGATAGAAGGAGCCAGAGGACTCACTCGGTATCCATTTCTGTCTGTGGACAATAAGACGGCATTGAACATTCGTTGTTCACTACTGTAAACGTGTGTATGTCGATGATCTTATGATACTTTAGGACTTTATTTAAGAAGAATGACTGCTACACACATATGTTGTTTGCCGAGATCCGTTGTCCTCGTAAACGTATTTGTTACACAATTTAAAATATCTTACTTGCACTCTCTCTGCACACCACCTGTTGGATTTCGAGTCACTCATCCATCTTCCAATTATACACAATCTCTGGTTAAAGCAAAGATAGAGGGCACATTCATGAATATTGATTATTGAGAGCCAATCAGCACCGTCCAAGGCGTGAATAAATGCATATTCATGACGGTTTACAAGCATAATATAAAGTTGTTTTGGGCTAAGCTAGCTACATGGCATAGTCTATTTCCTAACTCACACCTTTCTTAACAACCTATGCATCGTTAAAGTGGAGGTCGCTTAGCTAAGCCCAGCGTTATTAAGGATCAAGACATCTTTTTGTTGGTCAAATGCGACATAAGCCATGGCCTTCCAGTCAAAATAAAACAGGGTTTTGTCTGTATAGCGTCACACATTTCATGATTGATCCAATACTAGAATTTTAAATTGGTTTGTCACAATTATTAATCGAGAAGATGAACAAGAAGATTGGCTGTGAGACATATCATGTTACTGTTAAACATAGGGATGTCTCAGGGGTCTAATCTTGTTATTTATAGAGCGTTTTATTGGGTTTAGGCCTACTTGTGTCTATCATTGAAGGAAAACACCCATGGCCATTTAAAAATAATAATAATAATAATAATAATAATAATAATAATAATAATTATAGTATAATGCAACGGAAGAACGATGTTAAGATCTGAATTTGCAGGAGTGCAGACTGGGGGTCAGATTATTCTGGGATAAACGAGTATTACAATTAATAATTGTACTACTCGCGTACCTCAGGTTAGTAATCGGCTGTTTTATCAACGAATAACCTCAGTAAATAATGAATGTATAATTCTATGCTATGGAATTGTGAATAAACATCGTCTTAGTTGCCTATCGATATCACCAGTAATGAATAGCCCATTGACACTAAATGTTGGCTCAGTGCATGTGAAGAATAGCAAATGTGTCTTATATGGTGTGATTTGAATTTACACAGTATCAGACCATTATATCGCCCTTGTAATCACTTAATCAAAGTAGTCTAGTTTGTTTGGGTCAATTAAAGATCAAGTTTGCGTGCAAAAATAAGATTTATTGAAACAAACAAAGAACACCTTAAAATGTACATTCATAACTGAAGGAACTTTGAACTACACCAAAGCAAAATGCCTCAAGGTGAACAACTTTATATTTCTCAGCTCAATAATTGATAATTAAACAAAGAGAATGTAAAATAAATAACAACACCATCATGTAACATTATACAACAAAAAATAAATGAGGTCTGATTTCCTGTCTGACAGTAATTATTACCCTTTGGCAACAACAACGACCGTTCAAATCAATCATTTAAAAACTAGACGGTGATTGATTAGCAGGCTGTCTTAATAATCAATACTTAGCCTGACAGAGATTCAAAAACAACAACATTGAGCAGAGAGAAGCAGAAGCAATAGAACAATCATATAAAATGTATGTAATACCTGTAACAAAATAAAGCGGTACTCGGGGGAAAACTGTATTCAAAGCCCATTTGAGACCGACATTTCTACTCAAATGAGTGGCCAGGTGACATGTCTGGCTGTCTGGCGTAGACGATCTGCGGGTAGCTGCTGGCTGTGGACACGGAGCCGCTGCTGGGGCTCATAGGCTGGGTCATACCACCGTGAGACCATCCGCTGTGCGGCACCAGGACGGACGGGTGCCGGTGGTAAGCAGCGCTGTAGGCGGAGTGGAAGTTGTGGTTGTGGTTGTGGTAGTAGGTGACCGGGGAGCTGGCGTATCCGCTGGGGGACACGGGGCGCGCGGCGTATCCGTACGTCGGTTGCGACGGGGGGTAGCTGTAGGGGGTCGCCTGGGGTGAAGAGCTTGTCTGCAGGGTCCAGGGGTTACCGACGAAAGGCGCCTGGAAGTAGACCTGTGTCTGTTGCAGGTAGCAGGGCTCCGCATAGTCCATGCGGGTGTTCCTCGCTAAGTAAGGCATTGTTGGTGGAGGTATGTAGGGTCTCCGCACCCTCCTCCGCCGTCTGAAGTTCCCCTTCTCGAACATATCCTCAAACGCAGGGTCCAACGTCCAGAAATTCCTGGTGGACCCTGCACCTTCATTGGGGACTTTGACGAAGCACTCGTTGAGACTGAGGTTGTGTCGAATGGTGTTCTGCCACCCCTTCTTGTTTCTCTCGTAGTACGGAAATTTGGAGATGATGAACTGATAAATCCCATTCAGGGTTAGCCTCCGGTCTGGGCTCTCCTTGATTGCCATGGCAATGAGGGCCACGTATGAGTAGGGGGGTTTCTCCGGGTGGTCTTCCCCGGCCGTGCCCACCTCGACGTCTGCATCCTCCGGGGTGGGGGTCTCCTCCGGGGTGGGGGGGTCTGTCTCTGTGCACCGCTGGGCCACAACCGAAGACAAGTCCAAAATCTCCAACTGTCCTTTATCACAAAACTCCTGTTTGACCTGCTGCAAGTTGTCTGTCTGTGTGCACCGCTGGGCCACAACCGAAGACAAGTCCAAAATCTCCAACTGTCGTTTATCACAAAACTCCTGTTTGACCTGCTGCAAGTTGTCCATTCTGAAATCAAGTCTTGTTCAGATAAATGACTGCGGTAGAGGCGACCACACCAGAAAACGTTTTTGACAGTTGTGTTCACAGGTGAGAGGCACGTTTGGCTACTGCTTTTAAACCCTCCCACTCCACTGATGTGCATTAGAGGCTGGCTGGTACAACCTTTTCTCACGCTGTTTGTTATATTTCTTCAGGTCAGAAGTTCTTTGTTTAGGTTGAAAAGGAGGTCACCAGACGAGTGTTGTGTCTGCATCAGGTCACCAGACGAGTGTTGTGTCTGCATCAGGTCACCAGACGAGTGTTGTGTCTGCATCAGGTAATACAAACATAACAACCCTTTGAAATGCATGAAATGTAATTTTTTTTTTTTTTTTTTTTGGGAAGGGCTGAAGGGCTCTGTGAAACTATCCCAACACCTGTCCTGTGTTGCTGTCTACATCAGGGTTCGGCAATTAGGTTTGGCCTCGGGCCAAAACATTTTTTTAGCCACTAGATGGCGGGCCCGAACATAATCAAAGGCTAATTTAAGTAATTGATTGTTAAAAAATGTGACACGTTCTAATGCTTTGACTTTTCTTTCGAGAAATGTACACATTGCTAGTCAACTAACACAGCTTGTTTTGTGAGCCTGCTAACAATGTAAAGTAGTGTTCTAGTTAACTAGGTAGCAGTCCAATCCATTACGTTGCAGTATTAGGCTTGACTAGCAAGTTTGTGTTGTGATTCTCAACAACGTTGAAACGTAGTTTCACCCTTTTCCATAGTTTTGAATAATAAATATGTGGACTGACGATGTATCGCAGCCTAACTTATTCTAATAATTATTTAACATCGTTTTATTCTGAATTATTCCCCCCTCCTCCCAGACAAGGTCACAATATTTTAGATATAGTGTGAGTCTTTTTACTAACTAGACATTTGACTAGTTAGCCTACTACAGTATTCTTTTTGTTATAATTTTTTTGCTCAATTCTCTATCTTTTATCATAAAGCTATCAGCTTTATAAAGCTGCATGTTGTGTAGAGAATATTATTGTATGGACATAAATGCCGATGATCTATCATGAATGCGATGACAGCATTACCAGTAATGACCTGACACCGTTGCAACAAGGAAATTCCCTTTCACCCACACATAGCCCTCTCCAGTTATGCCATAACTTGCATGCAGACACTTTTGACCCACACACACACACACACAAACACACACATGCTAGTAGTGCCGTTGGGAAGATACAGGGAATACATGCTGCGCCTACTGCATGCAGGCAGCATGGCCATGGCAGCATGGCCAAGTGCCACCCACATACAGGGAGAGGCATGAACAGCGGGCCTGTGGGAGACGGAAGATAACGATCACTTGTTCTCAGGAGACAGACTGTCTCCCCTAACTGACTGACAGGAAAATAGACATATCTAGGAGTGAACAAACTCACTGTAAAGGCTACTGTATTACACTCAAACTGTCTTATGTTCCTTAATGACAGAGTCAGAGCTTATGATCACTCTTACTTTTGATGGCTATAGATAGAAAACATCTTAAATTGAACAACAAACCAAAATCAGACCAAAGTAAAGATATGTTTTCCAATAGGCTACATTGTACAGTGAACTACTACTACTTTTACTCTTGGAATAGTTTATTTGACAACAAAATCTAAGGTACAGATGCAGTAAAATTGCCCATACCCTCAGATTGCAATCTCTAGATGCCATTCTCAAAGATACTGTAGCTTTATTCAACGGAGCTCAGAACATTTCCCATGCTAGATTTACCTACTGATGTCATGAGACCGAAGCAAGGCGCCAGGTAAAACACAATCTGTGCAGTCTAAGCCATCTGAGACCAGAAAAGAATGCAGAAAAGGCGCCAAAATCGAAAGTAGTGGCTTACACCAACAAAACAATGCATTGACATGAATTACAGTAACTCAAATTCCAAAATGTGTTTGATACTTTTCTCAGATATTGAATATAGGACTTAGAGTAGATGGAACTATTCTAAAAGTGATTAACTTTGCATAATTATTTTGATCAGAATTCTACTGAATTCCCTCTCTATGCTGTCTCCCATCATAGGTGGTTCCAATCTGTTCCCGCACCAATTAAGCCTCTCTAAATCACAGTCTCGAAAGATGAGTGAGGATCAAAGGATTATCAGATCAAAAGGTTGTGCTTGATGTCCTTGAGTTTGTTACTTTTGTATGGAGAGAGTTCCCGTGGTAGACACTGTTCCCGTGGTAGACACCATTACTCTGCAATTGTAAAGGTTGTTGCCGGAATGACACAAGTTAGTATTTATCTGGAAACCCCAAAACTATATACAGTATTTTAAAGAGAAGAATCATATTTAGGTGTGTCTTCTGTTAACATGTTATTGAAATGCAAAATGTTATTAAGTAATAAGTAGTAAGAAAACGAAACACCAGATCTCCACTGGTGTGTAAAGTCAGATCAGGTGTTCAAGGATTCCTAAGATGCATGGAATAAATATGAGACAGAGGGTAACAACCTTTAGAGATGTGGGGATCTGTAGGGGTAATGGAGAAGGCAGCCCTGTCTCGGGTCAATGAGAAGATCATAAAAGGGCTTGGTACAGTATCTCACCAACACTTGCAATCAGTAGAGCTGTCAGGAAGCTATTCTACAACAGACTAAGAGGATACAGGCAACATTTATCTCTCTTAAATGTCCCAGTGAGTTTTCCATATTAATAACAGCAGTTGTATCAGTATTTGTTGTCAAATCGTTATTTTTGTTTATTGATTTTATTGTAAGCAATTTGATTTCTTCTTCCTCTCTAAAGTTATGCTATTTGTACATATATCCTGCATGGTTAATACACAATTGTGTAAAGATGATTCAATTGTATCTAAGTATACAGTATTATCTGACTGATGTTTTTACCTTTACTTCTCATGTTGTTCTCAAAGAAGATCAGCAACTTCAAAGTGGTAAATGTTGTTATCTCTCATCAATTCTACCCTGTTCATCATGCATTGATAAACGAAAACACATTTAAGACTGCTTCTCCTAAAGCTGTGATAGATGTAGTCAATCCTCTCTAGAATGACATTTAACAAATTGAATTCCCTAAGTATTATATATATATAAAATAATAATAATAATAATAATAATAATAATAATAATAAAAAATAAAGACCATTCATTCATTCAAGTAGATCTACATCAGCAGATCTACAAGTAGATTTACATACATTCCCTGCCGGTACCGGAAACGGAACTGCATTGAAATGACGTGGGGTGTGTGGAAGCACAGAGATAGAAGGAGCCAGAGGACTCACTCGGTATCCATTTCTGTCTGTGGACAATAAGACGGCATTGAACATTCGGTGTTCACTACTGTAAACGTGTGTATGTCGATGATCTTATGATACTTTAGGACTTTATTTAAGAAGAATGACTGCTACACACATATGTTGTTTGCCGAGATCCGTTGTCCTCGTAAACGTATTTGTTACACAATTTAAAATATCTTACTTGCACTCTCTCTGCACACCACCTGTTGGATTTCGAGTCACTCATCCATCTTCCAATTTTACACAATCTCTGGTTAAAGCAAAGATAGAGGGCACATTTCATGAATATTGATTATTGAGAGCCAATCAGCACCGTCCAAGGCGTGAACAAATGCATATTCATGACGGTTTACAAGCATAATATAAAGTTGTTTTGGGCTAAGCTAGCTACATGGCATAGTCTATTTCCTAACTCACACCTTTCTTAACAACCTATGCATCGTTAAAGTGGAGGTCGCTTAGCTAAGCCCAGCGTTATTAAGGATCAAGACATCTTTTTGTTGGTCAAATGCGACATAAGCCATGGCCTTCCAGTCAAAATAAAACAGGGTTTTGTCTGTATAGCGTCACACATTTCATGATTGATCCAATACTAGAATTTTAAATTGGTTTGTCACAATTATTAATCGAGAAGATGAACAAGAAGATTGGCTGTGAGAGACATATCATGTTACTGTTAAACATAGGGATGTCTCAGGGGTCTAATCTTGTTATTTATAGAGCGTTTTATTGGGTTTAGGCCTACTTGTGTCTATCATTGAAGGAAAACACCCATGGCCATTTAAAAATAATAATAATAATAATAATAATAATAATAATAATAATAATAATAATAATAATTATAGTATAATGCAACGGAAGAACGATGTTAAGATCTGAATTTGCAGGAGTGCAGACTGGGGGTCAGATTATTCTGGGATAAACGAGTATTACAATTAATAATTGTACTACTCGCGTACCTCAGGTTAGTAATCGGCTGTTTTATCAACGAATAACCTCAGTAAATAATGAATGTATAATTCTATGCTATGGAATTGTGAATAAACATCGTCTTAGTTGCCTATCGATATCACCAGTAACGAATATAGCCCATTGACACTAAATGTTGGCTCAGTGCATGTGAAGAATAGCAAATGTGTCTTATATGGTGTGATTTGAATTTACACAGTATCAGACCATTATATCGACCTTGTAATCACTTAATCAAAGTAGTCTAGTTTGTTTGGGTCAATTAAAGATCAAGTTTGCGTGCAAAAATAAGATTTATTGAAACAAACAAAGAACACCTTAAAATGTACATTCATAACTGAAGGAACTTTGAACTACACCAAAGCAAAATGCCTCAAGGTGAACAACTTTATATTTCTCAGCTCAATAATTGATAATTAAACAAAGAGAATGTAAAATAAATAACAACACCATCATGTAACATTATACAACAAAAAATAAATGAGGTCTGATTTCCTGTCTGACAGTAATTATTACCCTTTGGCAACAACAACGACCGTTCAAATCAATCATTTAAAAACTAGACGGTGATTGATTAGCAGGCTGTCTTAATAATCAATACTTAGCCTGACAGAGATTCAAAAACAACAACATTGAGCAGAGAGAAGCAGAAGCAATAGAACAATCATATAAAATGTATGTAATACCTGTAACAAAATAAAGCGGTACTCGGGGGAAAACTGTATTCAAAGCCCATTTGAGACCGACATTTCTACTCAAATGAGTGGCCAGGTGACATGTCTGGCTGTCTGGCGTAGGAGATCTGCGGGTAGCTGCTGGCTGTGGACACGGAGCCGCTGCTGGGGCTCATAGGCTGGGTCATACCACCGTGAGACCATCCGCTGTGCGGCACCAGGACGGACGGGTGCCGGTGGTAAGCAGCGCTGTAGGCGGAGTGGAAGTTGTGGTTGTGGTTGTGGTAGTAGGTGACCGGGGAGCTGGCGTATCCGCTGGGGGACACGGGGCGCGCGGCGTATCCGTACGTCGGTTGCGACGGGGGGTAGCTGTAGGGGGTCGCCTGGGGTGAAGAGCTTGTCTGCAGGGTCCAGGGGTTACCGACGAAAGGCGCCTGGAAGTAGACCTGTGTCTGTTGCAGGTAGAAGGGCTCCGCATAGTCCATGCGGGTGTTCCTCGCTAAGTAAGGCATTGTTGGTGGAGGTATGTAGGGTCTCCGCACCCTCCTCCGCCGTCTGAAGTTCCCCTTCTCGAACATATCCTCAAACGCAGGGTCCAACGTCCAGAAATTCCTGGTGGACCTGTCAGTGTCACCTCCACCTGCACCTTCGCTGGGGACTTTGACGAAGCACTCGTTGAGACTGAGGTTGTGTCGAATGCTGTTCTGCCATCGCTTCTTGTTTCTCTCGTAGTACGGAAATTTGGAGATGATGAACTGATAAATCCCATTCAGGGTTAGCCTCCGGTCTGGGCTCTCCTTGATTGCCATGGCAATGAGGGCCACGTATGAGTAGGGGGGTTTCTCCGGGTGGTCTTCCCCGGCCGTGCCCACCTCGACGTCTGCATCCTCCGGGGTGGGGGTCTCCTCCGGGGTGGGGGGGTCTGTCTCTGTGCACCGCTGGGCCACAACCGAAGACAAGTCCAAAATCTCCAACTGTCGTTTATCACAAAACTCCTGTTTGACCTGCTGCAAGTTGTCCATTCTGAAATGTACTCAAGTCTTGTTCAGATAAATGACTGCAGTAGAGGCAACCACACCAGAAAACGTTTTTGACAGTTGTGTTCACAGGTGAGAGGCACGTTTGGCTACTGCTTTTAAACCCTCCCACTCCACTGATGTGCATTAGAGGCTGGCTGGTACAACCTTTTCTCACGCTGTTTGTTATATTTCTTCAGGTCAGAAGTTCTTTGTTTAGGTTGAAAAGGAGGTCACCAGACGAGTGTTGTGTCTGCATCAGGTCACCAGACGAGTGTTGTGTCTGCATCAGGTCACCAGACGAGTGTTGTGTCTGCATCAGGTAATACAAACATAACAACCCTTTGAAATGCATGAAATGTAAATGCTCTGTGAAACTATCCCAACACCTGTCCTGTGTTGCTGTCTACATCAGGGTTCGGCAATTAGGTTTGGCCTCGGGCCAAAACATTTTTTTAGCCACTAGATGGCGGGCCCGAACATAATCAAAGGCTAATTTAAGTAATTGATTGTTAAAAAATGTGACACGTTCTAATGCTTTGACTTTTCTTTCGAGAAATGTACACATTGCTAGTCAACTAACACAGCTTGTTTTGTGAGCCTGCTAACAATGTAAAGTAGTGTTCTAGTTAACTAGGTAGCAGTCCAATCCATTACGTTGCAGTATTAGGCTTGACTAGCAAGTTTGTGTTGTGATTCTCAACAACGTTGAAACCTAGTTTCACCCTTTTCCATAGTTTTGAATAATAAATATGTGGACTGACGATGTATCGCAGCCTAACTTATTCTAATAATTATTTAACATCGTTTTATTCTGAATTATTCCCCCCTCCTCCCAGACAAGGTCACAATATTTTAGATATAGTGTGAGTCTTTTTACTAACTAGACATTTGACTAGTTAGCCTACTACAGTATTCTTTTTGTTATAATTTTTTTGCTCAATTCTCTATCTTTTATCATAAAGCTATCAGCTTTATAAAGCTGCATGTTGTGTAGAGAATATTATTGTATGGACATAAATGCCGATGATCTATCATGAATGCGATGACAGCATTACCAGTAATGACCTGACACCGTTGCAACAAGGAAATTCCCTTTCACCCACACATAGCCCTCTCCAGTTATGCCATAACTTGCATGCAGACACTTTTGACCCACACACACACACACACAAACACACACATGCTAGTAGTGCCGTTGGGAAGATACAGGGAATACATGCTGCGCCTACTGCATGCAGGCAGCATGGCCATGGCAGCATGGCCAAGTGCCACCCACATACAGGGAGAGGCATGAACAGCGGGCCTGTGGGAGACGGAAGATAACGATCACTTGTTCTCAGGAGACAGACTGTCTCCCCTAACTGACTGACAGGAAAATAGACATATCTAGGAGTGAACAAACTCACTGTAAAGGCTACTGTATTACACTCAAACTGTCTTATGTTCCTTAATGACAGAGTCAGAGCTTATGATCACTCTTACTTTTGATGGCTATAGATAGAAAACATCTTAAATTGAACAACAAACCAAAATCAGACCAAAGTAAAGATATGTTTTCCAATAGGCTACATTGTACAGTGAACTACTACTACTTTTACTCTTGGAATAGTTTATTTGACAACAAAATCTAAGGTACAGATGCAGTAAAATTGCCCATACCCTCAGATTGCAATCTCTAGATGCCATTCTCAAAGATACTGTAGCTTTATTCAACGGAGCTCAGAACATTTCCCATGCTAGATTTACCTACTGATGTCATGAGACCGAAGCAAGGCGCCAGGTAAAACACAATCTGTGCAGTCTAAGCCATCTGAGACCAGAAAAGAATGCAGAAAAGGCGCCAAAATCGAAAGTAGTGGCTTACACCAACAAAACAATGCATTGACATGAATTACAGTAACTCAAATTCCAAAATGTGTTTGATACTTTTCTCAGATATTGAATATAGGACTTAGAGTAGATGGAACTATTCTAAAAGTGATTAACTTTGCATAATTATTTTGATCAGAATTCTACTGAATTCCCTCTCTATGCTGTCTCCCATCATAGGTGGTTCCAATCTGTTCCCGCACCAATTAAGCCTCTCTAAATCACAGTCTCGAAAGATGAGTGAGGATCAAAGGATTATCAGATCAAAAGGTTGTGCTTGATGTCCTTGAGTTTGTTACTTTTGTATGGAGAGAGTTCCCGTGGTAGACACTGTTCCCGTGGTAGACACCATTACTCTGCAATTGTAAAGGTTGTTGCCGGAATGACACAAGTTAGTATTTATCTGGAAACCCCAAAACTATATACAGTATTTTAAAGAGAAGAATCATATTTAGGTGTGTCTTCTGTTAACATGTTATTGAAATGCAAAATGTTATTAAGTAATAAGTAGTAAGAAAACGAAACACCAGATCTCCACTGGTGTGTAAAGTCAGATCAGGTGTTCAAGGATTCCTAAGATGCATGGAATAAATATGAGACAGAGGGTAACAACCTTTAGAGATGTGGGGATCTGTAGGGGTAATGGAGAAGGCAGCCCTGTCTCGGGTCAATGAGAAGATCATAAAAGGGCTTGGTACAGTATCTCACCAACACCTGCAATCAGTAGAGCTGTCAGGAAGCTATTCTACAACAGACTAAGAGGATACAGGCAACATTTATCTCTCTTAAATGTCCCAGTGAGTTTTCCATATTAATAACAGCAGTTGTATCAGTATTTGTTGTCAAATCGTTATTTTTGTTTATTGATTTTATTGTAAGCAATTTGATTTCTTCTTCCTCTCTAAAGTTATGCTATTTGTACATATATCCTGCATGGTTAATACACAATTGTGTAAAGATGATTCAATTGTATCTAAGTATACAGTATTATCTGACTGATGTTTTTACCTTTACTTCTCATGTTGTTCTCAAAGAAGATCAGCAACTTCAAAGTGGTAAATGTTGTTATCTCTCATCAATTCTACCCTGTTCATCATGCATTGATAAACGAAAACACATTTAAGACTGCTTCTCCTAAAGCTGTGATAGATGTAGTCAATCCTCTCTAGAATGACATTTAACAAATTGAATTCCCTAAGTATTATATATATATATAAAATAATAATAATAATAATAATAATAAAAAATAAAGACCATTCATTCATTCAAGTAGATCTACATCAGCAGATCTACAAGTAGATTTACATACATTCCCAAGATGTACACTTCACTTCAAAAGACAAACATTACTGATTGACTATCCACCACCAGAAACATACAGTTTCCAAAGTAGTCATTCCAAGAATACCTTCCATTTCGCAGATGGTGGCTACACAGCTGCACTACTATAAAAACGACAACCCCTTCTCAACAGCTCAGGTGGCTCAACCACTTATATCCTATTTTCTTCCTCGTAAACTAGGAGAGTGTGCTAAAGGGAGCAATCAGGCAGGTCTTCTCAAGGTTGCAACAAGAGCAATATTAGTCTAGCAGGAAGGGCCCTCAGATTTTGAGATACCCCTACCCGAGGTAGAGCAAATGACAACAATGATTTTTCTTATCTTTAGGGTCTCCCATTAATGAAATTGATTGTTGTCAAATTTTATTTTTGGGGAAAATATGTTTTTTTGGTTGTTCTTTAGAGCTACCCCAATCCCTGAAAAAGAGCCAAATTAGACCAGGCCGAATATGGGGAAGGTGACAAAAAAGCCCATAACTTGAGAATGATCACTCCTTCCCTCTTCAGATTTGCTGAGGTATGAACCAGGTGGTTGTCCTACATCACCAAATAGTCAGACAACTATTTACCTAAATAAATACTGAATTATAGTCCTGTAAACGTAGCTTTAGTTTAGACGGAAATTGTACTTTTTGGTGACAGGAACATAGGACTCTATCACTTTTCTCTCATTTATCAGAAAAACAGAAATCCCTGAAAAATATATCATTACTGAATTGTCTAGGGTGCTATTGAACAATAACCAGTAGTTGTATGGAAATATCTCATACAGTTCTATTGCAAATGAGATTTCTTTAGACATAGGCCTACCTCTTCTCTGATACAGTCAAATTCCGAATGGGGGATAAGTGGCATAATAGCCTATAAGTTAAGAATGCTCACTCTGATGGTCATCATATTTGGAGAGGGAAATACCAGGTGGCTGAACTACATCACCAAATAGTCAGAATAAGAGTAACCCAATAAAATAAAGTTTATTAGTTCTAAATTGCAAGCCTCTAAAACATAGGTGTAAATAGTACAGGTTTTATTAAAACTGGAACCTTAATTCAAAGTACAGTATAGATTTTTTTTTTAAGCTTGACAGTGGAACACTCTCTGCCACTCTGGTTTGAGTGACAGCTGCATGTTTCAAAACTGTGTAGCCAACTGGGCAGCAGCAGCCATAACAATCTCCATCTCAGAGGGAGAGGGGCTGTGGATTGACAGTTCTGTTCAGATTATCACCAATCTAATAATGACAGATAACAGGTAACACATATGTCCAACTATGATATTAACTCTGACACCAAATAGTCAGAATAAGAGTAACCCAATCAATCCATTTTCCATTTTCTTTTTTCCATATAGGAGTAGCGCAAATTCTCTTGCGACTGGCAAAGACTCTTCCAAGCTGGCAGAGAGTCCAAAATGGGCCAGATCTTTGAGCTCGCTGAGATGTGTCTTGAGTTTGTTGAATGCTGTTGTCTTTCCTATTCTGTACAAACTACTTGTTGTGTCACAGCCAGTGAGTGCATGACATGCTGGTAGACAGTTAGACATGTCTTTTCCAATCTTCTCAGATATGGTGTTGATGGGGGCTCTCTCTCATTCCATGGCCTGTATGCATGTACACCAGAGATGAACCAAACATTTCTTTGCTTGCATAGTATATGAGCAGTACTTCCACATCTGTGTCATCAGACCTCACAATGATGCGGGAATATGACTCTGCAAGATGTATGGCATGGAGCACCATCCTTGTGTCTGCCTCCTCCTGATCACTGTACAGTGATGTCAAACTGCTGACTCCTGCTGTGCAGATGCTCTTCACCTCCTCCCCTTTGTCAAATCCACCTGCCAAGATGATGGAGTCATCTGAGTGTAGTCTCTATGGGGCTGCAGTGACAATGTAGTTGCTCACAAACATGCACAGTGCAGTCTTGTTTCCACTACTCCTCAAGTACTTCCT
Organism: Nansenia antarctica; assembly: GCF_963989245.1. Lineage (NCBI taxonomy): Eukaryota > Metazoa > Chordata > Actinopteri > Argentiniformes > Microstomatidae > Nansenia > Nansenia antarctica. Next base: position 45,972,891 of record NC_137676.1, read on the forward strand.
GTAGTTTGGGACATTTGTGTTGCCAGTGATAACATGTGTAGGCCTTCCATCACTTGCACCTCTCCTTTGCCTCTCCAGGTCTTTGATTGACTGTGGGCCGTCATACCTGTCAAATACCATGACCACACATTGCATTTCATCCTGCCAGCAGCCCGGAACCATGGTATTGCTTCAGACATGCAGTTGAGATGAAGGTCAAAGTTAGCTTCACGCTCTGATCCTAGCATTCTGAGTAAGAGATCAGCCCCTTTGAGGAAATTCAGCCAGTACTTAAAAGTTGCTGATTGTTGAACTCCCCTCTCTGAAAACTGTTGTATTCTTCTCCTCAGTTCAGGAAGGTCTGTCTCCACTTCACTTAAGAACTGTCTGGCAGAGACCTGGTCGTCGCCATGAAAGGCATGCTGCACATCTCGCAGGAGGTGTTCTTGTTCAGCAGACAATGGACTTTGGCCTTTTTTGTTCAGCCAGGAGACCAGTGCCATCCAGAAGAGCCTGAACAGAGCCTCTGAAACAACCTTGATGCTCCTCACACCTCTTGTCAGTTGTTTCCCCTGAAGCATCTGCCGAGCTGTTGCGTCAGCATAGACTCCAGACTTGGTTATCATGTCAAAGAGGCCCCCGTCTGCATACACCTTCCCAATGCTTGCCAGAAAGGCCATGGTGACGTGCATTCCTCCAATTCTCATGGTGATCTTGCCATCCAAAGATTCAGGTTTGCTCCACAGAATTTGCTGTGCTTTGCTGTAGATGGCAAGGTCAGCAGTTACAAGTATATGCCTCTGTCCCAGTTCTTGAGCAAGCTGTGTGAGCTGCAAAAGAGCTGTATAGATTGTAGATAGGTCTGATGGTGAAGCTCTTATGAAGGGCATATATTGTACTGTTGTTAATGGGATGTCTGACGTGGATACATAGGCATTGAATGCAGACCATCCTGGGATTCTCTGGTCTTCTTCTTTCATGATACGGCTCACCTTCCAAAGTAAGTCTTGGCCTTCTGCTGCCTGAGCTTTTGTGCTGTCTGATTTGAGGACCTGTGGTAGAACTGCTGGTGGTTCAGATCGCCTACCTGGCTTGATGTATCTGAAATTCAAGAACAAGTCATTAGGCATCTTTTGTCATATAATTCAATCTTTAACAAAAATGCCCTTACAAACAACAACACTCCAGATTCCTTAGATTATGATGTGTGACCTCACAAATAATGTGTAACTTGAATATTGGACAAATGCTAGTCTGACTTACACAAGTGTAATGTGAAACTTGAAGCCTCCAGTGCACATTACACATTTTACATTTTAATATTGGATTATATTGCATTAACATACAGTATATCAGAGCCATTTCAATCAAGTATTGCATGTGTCTGGCAGATAGTTGGTCTATAATATTTACCTCTGAACCTCTTCATTATCCAAATCACAGCTGTCCAGGGCATGGAGAGATCTCTCTGGGATTCTCAGGATGGGGTTGTGTGCTGTGGCAACATCACCTCTTCTGTATACAACAATTGCCATGGAATCTGTTGTATTTTTGCCATCCAGCGTCTCTTCATTCTGGTCAAAGTTGTCAATGGCTGCATCAATTATCCCATGTTCTGTGGTTCTTGTCAGTCCATTTGGAATGTAAACACCTTTGCTTCTCTGTAATTGATCTGCTGCTACTGATGTGAGAAATTGACGCACTTCATCATACGACACACAATGACCCATCATGTGTAGCTTGTTGATAAGGGCCTTGCTGCCAAACTCATGATGGATCATAATCCCAAGTCCTAGTGTGATAGGTGTACGCCTGCTGCAGCACTGTGCAATTAGATCATGGCAAAAGGTTATAACACTTGTGTTATTCTTCAGAGCTGGGTCCTCATCACAGGTCTGCACATTTTTAAATGCACCTGCATTGACACACCAGTTCACAAAATCATACAGAGTGTTTGGCACATATTCACTGCACTGGAGAAGGGAAAGCTTGTCACTGCTTATGTAGAATTGAGGCTCATGCTCAACCTTTTCCATAGTTTTCCTCAATATACCTGCAGCCTGGTGGAGGATTTGAGTGTCAGTGAGGGTCTCTGTTCTCTGTGGAGGCATTGTCTCCCTGTCTTCTGTTATGTTTTCTCTGAGGAGAGAAGCTTCTCTCATTGCATGGCCAACAGTCATGGCACCAGAACAGATCAGATCAGATTTTCCAGGACGTTCAATGAAGATGAGTTTATCCCCATAATGCTGGTTCATCTTTTCTTTGAGTTTCCAGGATTTATACATTGTTGGTTCTGTAGCTGTACTCAGTTTTCCTTTATAGCTCTCAGTTACAGCACTCAGTGTTGTGACAGTCATATGCTTTGAAAAAACTGTCTTAGTTAATTCTTCAGTTAGCTCAATGAAAGCTCTTTCATGTTCATTTAACTTCTTTTCTGTTAAATGTTTGTTTCTAGCTGCTAGAATGTTGGCAACTTCTGTGATACTTTGCAATAGGCAAAAAGATCTTCATAGGTCAGTATACGGTGATGTATTATTTCATCAAACCTCTCTGAGGCTGCGTTGAGGACCTTTGACCTTGTACTTTCACCTGTACCGGTACAAATAGGGGTCAGGCCTTCTCTCTTTGTGACTTTCTGGCTGCAATTGAAACATTGGCTGCAAATGAAACACTGGCTACGGATGTCAAATCTAGTGTCTCTGGACAGTCTTTTACTGATCCTGGGGTGGTTCTTGATCACTGGTTGTAGGCGTATAGTTATGTGTGCTTGAATAACTGGCCCGACATGACCTGTGATATGAAACCTTGACCTTGAAGGACAGTATGTCATCTGAGTGGGGCGATAGTCTCTTATGAACTTCATCATCTTGTCCTTGAGCAACGTTCAGTATGGTTCTGAGTCCTTGTAAGCTGGGCTCTGCTAGCCTCTGCCTAGATCAGAATGCCTGCACTATGGTTTAAAAGCTCACAAATCTAACAACATATTCAACAACATATTAATATCATAGTTGGACATATATGTTACCTGTTATCTGTCATTAGATTGGTGATAATCTGAACAGAACTGTCAATCCACAGCCCCTCTCCCTCTGAGATGGAGATTGTTATGGCTGCTGCTGCCCAGTTGGCTACACAGTTTTGAAACATGCAGCTGTCACTCAAACCAGAGTGGCAGAGAGTGTTCCACTGTCAAGCTTCAAAATTATTTCTATACTGTACTTTGAATTACCGTAAGGTTCCAGTTTTAATAAAACCTGTACTATTTATACCTATGTTTTAGAGGCTTGCAATTTAGAACTAATAAACTTTATTTTATTGGGTTACTCTTATTCTGACTATTTGGTGATGTAGTTCAGCCACCTGGTATTTCCCTCTCCAAATATGATGACCATCAGAGTGAGCATTCTTAACTTATAGGCTATTATGCCACTTATCCCCCATTCGGAATTTGACTGTATCAGAGAAGAGGTAGGCCTATGTCTAAAGAAATCTAATTTGCAATAGAACTGTATGAGATATTTCCATACAACTACTGGTTATTGTTCAATAGCACCCTAGACAATTCAGTAATGATATATTTTTCAGGGATTTCTGTTTTTCTGATAAATGAGAGAAAAGTGATGGAGTCCTATGTTCCTGTCACCAAAAAGTACAATTTCCGTCTAAACTAAAGCTAAGTTTACAGGACTATAATTCAGTATTTATTTAGGTAAATAGTTGTCTGACTATTTGGTGATGTAGGACAACCACCTGGTTCATACCTCAGCAAATCTGAAGAGGAAAGGAGTGATCATTCTCAAGTTATGGGCTTTTTTGTCACCTTCCCCATATTCGGCCTGGTCTAATTTGGCTCTTTTTCAGGGATTGGGGTAGCTCTAAAGAACAACCCAAAAAACATCTTTTCCCCAAATTTTTTTTTTGACAACAATCAATTTCATTAATGGGAGACCCTAAAGATAAGAAAAATCATTGTTGTCATTTGCTCTACCTCGGGTAGGGGTATCTCGAAAACTAAAGCCTTTTTTGAGGACTTGCTGCTAGACTATATGATACCCTGATGTTTGATAGTGAGATGAGTGACGTCCAGCTGCCACTATTGTTTGAACCCAGTGGTTGTATTTCCCTGGCCTCTTGAGAATGTCACTACACAGCACACCCGGATGTCTTACAGTTCAAGCCCACCATAATCAGAGAAACCAGTAACATGCCGAGCACCTTTTTTCCCAAGCATGTAAATCTTGCCTCAAACTTCACTGCTCACTATTGCACATGTTAATTGTTTTTATTAGCCTAAATGGTTGTGATAAAGAATGCCTGTGAGTAATTTGATATCATTTCACTGGGCCACAGTAGAAATTATTCTAAATAAAAAGCAGTGTGACTTCACAAAAACACCTGTCAAGCTGGCATTCATGATGAAAGGAGACAATGGTGTGTTGTGGCTTTTATCTAAATCCAAATGCATGGAGCAAACAACGGTCCTCTCCCAGCCATACAGTAGTCATTTTAGGCACCACTCCCATGCCCTCTAATACAAGGATTAGAGGCCCCTCTGTCCTTCTGCCTCTAAATGGCAGAGAAATACATCTCCTAAAAATGAATAGGAAGATGTCTCTAACTAACTGTCTAGAATGTATGATTTTTTTTTAAACATATCTCTCTATTCATATTGGCTATATAGTTTATAGTACAGTCAAATGTGGGTTATTCCAGCACTGTTTTCCACCCTCTTCACATTCAAGTTCAGAACTATCATTGAACTACCTTTTAAAGTCAAAGTGTGTAAGGTCAAGCATACAGCAACAAGGCACAAAATCAGCCATCTCAGGGACAAGGCACGAGAGCACAAAGATATTCTTAATTCAATAAGAAGATACATTACATTATTTGTTTCGTTAGAGACTTAATGGATTCTCTCAGAGTCAGTGTTCCTTGGCTGAATTCCCCTGCTAGGTGCGGCTCTGTCTCAAGTGATGAGAGACTAGAGTTCTCTGTTCAGTTCAGGAAACCAATGACCCATACCTTTCCCACAATGCACCCCTGTGCAGGTTCTACATGACAGCACTTTGGCCTGTCTTCCGCCAGTCTGGCCCACAGCCCACAGCTTTGAAACTTACAGCACATCAGCCTGATCATCTAATGTTTTTTTTTTTTTTTTACTGTATACTGCCATATCTAGCCTATATGAAAATGCCATTCATCTGTTTTTTTTCATTATTTGTTTAAATCAGTAGCTGATCATTCCCATTGAGGTAGAATATCTGGAAGAGTTCTGTGTTTTTCAATTTTCAAGAATAACAAGGGAGCACTTCAGAACACATAGCTGCCAAGTTTCCAAAGGTTTTTCTCTATCACATTCTAATCAGACAACTGACTTCCTTGCATGGAAAGGGGCAGAAATCCCTAATCAGTGACACATATAATGCTTAATCATTTGCTGGTTTGTCCTCTTTCAAAAATGCTGTTAGCATATTGCACAGTCTTCCTCTTCTTTACAGAACGGTTGACGAATACAATACAGAGGCTGATCGGAGATAACAAGCAGGTTTGTAAGTTAACACGTCCAGACTCCTGTTCAGTGACAAATGATTCAAATCAACCGACCGCATCAACTGAACACGTGCCCTCTTCTGGCATCTTACTGGCTTTTTGGTATTGACGTCAAATTAAGTTGATATGGTTGGGAAATACTGTAGCCCAGCCCAGCCCTTAAGTTTTCTGTACACTGAATTTACTATTATCAGGTGGCATTCAGTAGTACAAAGGACAGCCTTGGGTGATGATCTTGACTCTCCTGGACAAACAGAGCAGAAAAATGAACTTTTCTGAATGTGAGCGTGATTACTGCTGATTACAGTGGATTACATCTGATAGGTTCCAGGCTTAATTTATGTGGCAATACAGTGAATCGACATGACAACGCCAGGGGTTCCAAATACTAGTTCAGCCAATGCGTGACCCTCCTATGCCATCTAGTGGACAATGCATAGTAAGCAATACAACATAGGGTTGGAAAGCAAGCAAGGATTTAGATAAATAAAATAAATAGTGAGCAATGAAGCATTGACATAAATAAATGGCTTTCTGTATATAATGTTATTTTTATTAGATTAAAGTTCATTATCAAGCAGTTACCCAACATTATACCATCTTTGTACATTCTATATTTGTACATTCTTTGTAAATTCATTATAAAATAAAATAAAATAAAGACCTACACACTGGCAACATCTCAACAAAAAGCGCTCTGACACTTTCTCTACTGAATCATTTGCAATTGTGCAAGGATTGTCAGTCCCTTTATCTGTAGCTCAGAACACAGACAGTAGAGAGCAGTAGAGGAACACTGTCAGAATGTAAGAACATCATAATCACATTCAAAACGTTAGTTCATCTAAGAAATATATTTTTGTAATGTGTTAAAAAATATCAATGTCAATTCCATGGTTTATGTGTAGTAATTCTTAAAAAATAAATAAATAAACTGGGGAAGCTCTTCAGTTCTACTCAGTATATCTGTGCCAGACCAAGTATCTGCTTCAAGCATAGGCTACCCAAACATAGGATAGCTGAAATATCCAGGACAATCATTTCCCAGTAGAAAACAACAGTTAAGGGACTGTGTCACTGTCAGGCATCGCTCACAAATTAAACACATCATCAAAACATTCCTATGAAGCATCCGTGTATGAAAAAATGTGCTCTATAGATAAGTTTGATGATGATGAAAACAGAAAGGCCTCCATGTTTTTACAGACCTTGAACAAGAGGACTGTTTCACCTTTGAACATTAATTCAAAAAGGAATACATGATCACCACACAACACCATCCATCTATGTTCTGCCCCATGGTGATTCTATAGTGTCATAGTCCATGATTGGTTGGCTGGTTGGCTGGTAAACAACACACATTGGGCCTGATGACCCCATGATTCCCAAATAACTTTGATGTCAAAGACAAAGAGAAAATGTATCCCTGGGGCTTTGGAATTCAAGTGTGGGACCACAAAAACAACACTTCATCAGGAACACCATTCAGACTGCTGATCAGCAATATATGGTGAATTCAAATGAGAGTCATTGTGTGGAGAAAAGCCAGAGATTTGTCTTGTCCCTGGCCCCTTCCTCCTTTTACATCCTCTCATGAGCGACTTTGATGTGGACAAGATGATTGAAAAACAGAGCAGCGTGGCTCGATTTAATTTAGTGGAGAATAGGTTAGTAGTGGGGAGAGGGGGGGTGTCAGGGTGCGATTTCATAAAAAAGTAAATTCACAGAGAATGGGAGAACAAAAATCACATTTCAGCTAGTGTATCAATCTGCCAGACCGGAGAAGAAAGAGGGAGGTAGTGGGCTGAATGAGAGAGAGATGGTGAGATGTGTAGGGAGGGAGAGAAAGCAGGGTGTGAGAAAGAGCTCCAGTTGGCCACTCTTTAGAAAAGGCCTCTCTCTCCTGCTGGGTTCCGCTCGGCTACCGTCCCCTCGGCACAATGCTGACAGGGCAGCGCCCCCCCTGTGGCCCCCAACTGCCCTCCATGTGCTGGGGCTACGCTGACAGCCTGGGCCCAGATCCCCAGCATATGGAGGCCAGACCAAGGGGGCTACTCTCCTCTGTGTGCCCCAGCTGGAGCCCCATCATAGCGGGCAGCAGCACAGAGACACCCCCCTTCCCCAAAGGGCCCATCCCGAACAGAAAGCTGTAAGATATGGCTTAAGGGCTGATGGGATGGCTCTGTCATCAAGGTGAAAATGTGGAGAGGTAACTAGGAATGGTGTATTCTGTGTGATGTTTAGTACTCTTCATCAGTACTGGTCTTTATCGTATGTTATGACAAAGGCAATATTGCTCAGTTGCCTATATTGCCAATATTGCCTACAGTATACCCAACTAAGCCATTCATTCACCAGTATGGAAGCCATGCAGAAGAGTAAGCTAACATTACTAAAGGGTATGCAAATCTGGTGACTACAAACTTTACAAAGTGGAGAGTGACTTTTGTAATATACAGTACCTGTAAAGCCACTTCTGCCTCACTGTAAAAAAGAAAAAAAAGAAAAGAAACCAACTTACAAAACGTTGTCAAGGCTCTAATAGCTACATTGACTCTTTAACTATGGTTAGTTGTGTTTAATATTGTATAACTGGGTCCGTTGGATATAATGAGGTTACCTCGATCAATTCTCTTCATCGATATCACATTTTTTTCACAACTTTGCATGCTATACGATGCCACCATTTTTTCCCCGAGGCGGTAAACACGGCCTAAGTCACATCCAGTTTTCTCCAACTGGAGAATGTGTCATGTCCGGTTTCAACGCCGAATTTCCATACCATTGGTCGGCCAACCCCAAAAAAATCCCCCCCCCCAAAAAAATAAAAAATAAATCTGATACATGAGAAAGGTCAAAGGTCAAAGATGGTGCCAAAATATCTCCAAATGGCCTAAACATATAGGTGTCCGCCTAAACATACCTGTACTAAAACAGGTACAAAGTTGCATTTGCTCACATTACTAGCATCGACTTTGGCACAAGTACTAATAAGACCCTGGAGTACTGATTCCTAGATGATTTGGGCTTCGTTATCAGGTTTCCAAGGTGATATTCACTGTAAAAGCTGTTGTTGTTTTTAGGCGGAGACTGAATTTGAGATGTTTTATAATGTTCTAGCTCTATTTACTCTGACACAGTAACATAGATTTTGATTCTGACACTTCTACAGCCACCCCACAGGTGTTAGCTTTCATTTGATAACAATATCATTATGAAGGCCCTTGTGATTGTGGAGATATTCTATATTCACTGTGGGCATGTCATTTCGAGCAGAAAACCAGAACAATTAGGTGGATAAGATGAGGAAATTATTATCAAAATGGTTGGACATAAATAGAAAAGTGCAAGTTACATCAACACTGAACAGTGTCGTTGCACTATATGCACTACTATTGTCCCTTCTTTTTTATGACTATATTATATTGTGTTGCTGATTTTTTTATTGTTGTCAACTGTTGGTGAGCGAGGAGCAAGATCAGCTTTAAGATCAGGTTTGCACTATTTGCTTTCCTAAGAGTTGGTAAAAAATAATTTGATTGTCAGTTCAACTTCACTAGTAGTTGAACCAAAACCTCAGCTACTCAAAATGTTCATTAGACTCAACAATGTATCCAAGAAGTTGAGTTATTTCAAGAAAGGAATTTGGAGGTTTTACCAAGCAGTACATTTTTAACAGTTTCATTTTTGCACATTCCATAGGCATCATACATTCCATAGGTATATAGAACTGGTGTAGCATTCTCATTTGCAGAGTTAACTGTATAATGAGGACAGACCAGACATGCCACCCAAGAGGTGCCGCCCCTACTTCGACCCACACCACTCATCTAGAGGCGAGAGCTATAGTTTTTGGCCTGCCCTCAACCCCTCGATTCTGACATGAACTAATGTTGACTCACTGCAGGAATATGTTGCCATTCTAATGCTAATGGGAGCTTTAACCACCTCCTTAACTACACTGCCTCAGCTTTCCATACAGCACCACTCAACCCTGTGTGAAAGAGAAAGAGAGGGTGAGAAGGGTAGAGAAGAGGGTGAGAATGGTAGAGAAAATAAGAGAGAGAAAGGGAAGAGAATGAGGAGAGAGTACGCCATAAAGCACTTCAGCATAGAAATCTAGTCATGCATACAGTATTTAACATGTTTGCCTTAAAGAAAGATCTGAGTTAAAGTTGTTCAACTCCAAAATTGCTTGGGATTACAGCAACACTGAATTTGATGCACAGGTTTCAGCAAAGCATTTGTACTTCATCTGTACACTACATCACAACATAAGGTACATGCAGTGAATAGATTATCTAGAATGGGTTGGATGCACGACTGTTAATGATTACACCCGCCACCTATCTGGGGGGCAGTGCCCATCAGGTGTGTGATGGCGGAGACAAGGGTCAGTAGTTTGGGGCTGTGACCCCTTAAAACCAGAGGTATCCGAGCTGCTAGGCCCGGCCCTGCACAATACAGTGCAAGAGAAAGGGCAGGTGGTCATTAAAACTGGTGTAATCCCTTCCATGAATAGCTCAGGGCTTCTCTCACTCTGTGAGCCTGGTCATGGGCAGAGAGAGAGGGAGGGGACCAAGAGAGCGAGGGAGAGAGAGACATGGGGTGGGGGTTAGTGGGCCCACGTTTGATGGCTGGGCCGCTGGACTCTTTAGCACAGTGCGCGGGTTGTGCTGCTTCAGAGCGGATGTGTTAACAGTTTCAGGCTCAATGGAGGGAGAAATCCCCACAAAGGGAGGTGTACAAATATTGTGGGAAATCCGTCCGCTCTTTAATATTTCATGAAGGCCCACAATCTATTCATGGGACTTCATTCCTTTGGAGGGGCCCACATTCAGGCTCACTCCGCAGGCTCAATGGGCAGCTCTTAATTGAGTGCCCGCTCATTCTTTGGCTCCCTGGCAGATTGTTCCCCATGAAAGCCCCTGCCTCTTCATCCTCCTCCTCTTCTCCCTGAGAGCAGCCGAAGAAAGGAGGGCATGCCTTGCTGGTGGTGCGTGTGGGAGGATGAAGAAGCAGGGAGGGGTAGGGAGGGGGGACTGGATCAGATATGATAATAAGGGAGAGAGGAGAGTTGTGCCCCAGTGATGTGGGGGTTGGGGGCTAATCCCAGGGGTGGAGGGGAGGGGGGGGGGCTGCATTCCGGATGGCGGGAGTGGGGAATATGTTTGTGTGTGTGCGTGTGCGTGTGTGTGTGTGTGCATCTCTTCTGTGCCTTCAAGCACGAGACTGACTGCGGCGATTAGGAGTGAGGTTACTTTAGGATCAGTGATGATTCACTGGGCTAGTGTCACACTGCCTACTTGGCTCTCCATAACTCCTGCTGTTCTATGTGTCTGATTGTTGTGAAATTGCTAAATGGTGCCAGTAACCAGTAGAACTTTAGTTGGTGTGGAAGAGGATGTAACTGATATTCAAATGTCTTGTACCTTGTGCCTGCGGTGATCGCTTCATCTCAACCTGGCTGATGCTATGTGGCGGTGGTGGCTGTGATGGGCGTGCTGTGAACATGACCCGGGGCAGTGGTGTAATCAGAGTTCCTGGGGGCCTCCAGCTGCAGGCCTGGGTCCTGATCCCTGATTAAAGGTCATCCCACTCCCTCTAAGGGCCTGTAAGCCCCTGGAAGCCCAAACCGCTCCCGGTGAGTCCCCTTCACCGGGCCTGATGTGTGTCCAACAGGCTTAGCCCAGCTCATGAGGGATGGAGAGGGCCTGCGGGGAGGTGTCCCAGAGAGAGGAAAATCCTCTACTACCGCTCCGACTGACCAACCCCACCACCACCCCCCACCCCTCAGTCTTGGTCCTCTTCCCCAGTTCCATGCTGCTCGTCTGAACCAGTCTGGAAGATGCATGCAAAATGGATTCTATAGAGGAAGAGATTTAAAGCTTTCATAGCACTCAGTTTGTTCCAGGCTGCTGCATTTAAGAGCTCCAAGGCTTTGATGGATTGTTCTCCAGTTCATTTGTGGATTTGTCGATTCAAATGTTGTTTTCTTGGTAGTAACCAAGTGGTTCAGGCCTCAGAGTTACTTTTGCATTCCAGCTCTTCAGAAATGATAGAGATAGAGATTTGTTTGTTTTGTTTTCAATGTGAAATTAAGAAATGTTGTGCGAATAAAATATTTAGAAATATCTGGTATCCAACTAGGTTAATATTTCATATGAAAAAAAATCCAAGCACATACTACTGAAATCTTCTATGACCTTTGACCTTTGCCTCTGAGTCCTAACCTTGTTAACCTGGCTACTCATGAAGCGTCTGCAACTCTTTCAAAGTTGCTGCTAATGCTCGCTAACGAGCAACGTTCTTTATTGCTGAAATCAGTTCCATGGCTCTCTGATTTGTTGTATTTCATCCATCACTATCCAATGGAGAACTGAGAACTTATTAGGTAGAAGAAACTGATATTTTCCATTATTTACAGAGAGACCACAGCACACAGATGAAGAGACGAAGACGAAGATTCAGGAATAGCTTTGTAATTGACATTGCATTAAGGGGTACGACATAGAGGTAGTAATCAGGACAGATCCAGTAATATGATTGCACTTTGCTTGTTAACCTAACAAGTCGATCTTAATTCAGTCGAGTTAATCCCTGGCGGCCCATGGGCTCAGGGGAAGTAGTTCCGGGCAGTCTAATCCATGCCTTGCCGGGCATGGGACACTCACCACGCCACTCCAGCGGGCCTTTGTGTGAGCAGGTATTAGCACCACAAGTGCTGCCCAAGACAGCAGTGGGCACAGGATTGGGACAGCCAAGGACCCAAAGGCTGGTTGGAGGGAGGGGGGCATGGGGGCTAAAGAAGTGAGGGATGGGGGGGTCACACTCATCAAGGCAAGACTTTGCAAGATTTGCATTTTCCATTTTCTGGATCTGAGACCAAAGTAAAGTGTGTCATACAAGCACATTTGTCTCTCGGCTTCTGCTGAGAACAGAAACTGATTGGAATTAACCATTGTATTTCTGGCGATGTTCTGAGTGGTACCTAATCTTCCTGATGAGAACATCTTAAACCTTGTTACTACTCATTTGGATATATAAATAAAGAGGAAAAGTGCCTCTATGCATCGCTCCCATGCATCTATTCACTAAAGGGTTTGTTAAATAGTTTGACCTGCCAAGGCCCAGGTCTATAAATTAATTCTGTTAAGTGGCAGCATTCAAGCCCCAAAATATTTATACCCTTACTATTGGTCAGGGAGTCACTTAGATAAACACTGTGGAGGTTCATTTCATCTGGTCCACAATGAGCCTGAGTGTGCCGCTGCCAAAGACTCAGCTGAACTCTGACCCCCATGGGTCACAGAGAGCATTAGTCCCTCAGTAATTGGACAGAAGGGCCCTTTCGCTCTTCATTTAACCTTTTGGCGCTGATTCTTTCTTCCCCAGCTACCATAAAGGCCCTGGTCCTGACCCAGTGTTTTCAGGCCTATCTTTCCACCCCCAGCACAGACCATTGAAAGCTGGAGAAAAGCTGGAGTGTGCTTGCCCTGTCAGGGACAATGGAAGAGTTAGTGACCCCTGACCTGCTGGGCTCAGAGCTTTCTTCCTGGATCAGGGGCAGCCTTTCGCTACGGTAGGTTATTGCACCATAGCTCGGCAACAGAATGAGGGTAAACACTTGTTAAGAAGTGATTCTTCTTCTTCAAGCTCACTCCCAACTTCTTCTTTCTTTCTCCTCTTTCTCTTTTTTTCCTTTTTGGGGGTCTGTGTGTTAAGGATGGACAGGAGTTAAGGCAGGTCCCTTGTTTGAAATGCAGGCAGCAGCTCCACAGTCCATCATTGTGACACTTCTTTGTCACTTGTCCAGAAGGGACAGGACCCACAGTTGCTCAGGGCAGGAACACACCGATAAACAATTATTCAAAGATGCATTCACATCCGCATGTAGTCTCAAACAGAGAACAGAAACATGGTGAAAAGATAAGGCATAGTGTGACCACCTAGTGTTACATGTATTACATGTTCAGGTACTGTCATTGCACACAGACAGAGTCAATCAATTAAAGAACACAAATACTCATAAGCATATACAATATAAAGCAGTATTTTTTCTAAAGACACACATGTCTGCAATTTTGCATAGATGAAGACTGCAAATTCAAATTCAACTGAATATAAGATATCCTGCATTGACATTGACATTAGAGCTTCAGCAGCAACTTTACAACTTTACTACAATTACTCAAATTGTAATGTAAATGTAACGTAAATGTTATCCAAAAGTGTTCTAACACTAAATTGGCATTTACAGTGTTTCTTATGTGTTTCCTCTTTTTAATCTCTCTCTCTGAGAATGTTGGATTAAATCCGAGAGTATCACAAGGGTGTTGCCAGGGATACCCCCCACCCCCCCACCCTCCCCCATCCCCCCACCCTCCCCCTCTCCCAGAGTGGTAACTGAGGTGACGGTAGACCTTGTGTGTCCAGATGCCGAGCATGCGGCCACAGTGGAGGAGCGTCCTGTCAGGCGGCCGGCAGCATATGGGCTGAAAGGAGGGATCCTCAGGAGCTGCTGCCTGGTCCTCTCTCTGGGGACAGAGGGCTATTGTCCCCGCTCTGCCCTCCATGCCACTTAATGGTGCAGAACAGCATTGTACAGTATTGTAAACTGCTCCCTGTCTTTTCACCCCGACAGGCCCTCAATAGCAGGACCCTCTCTCTCATTCCCTCTCACTCCCTCTTGCTCAGTAGGTGTTTTAGTGCCCCCTCTTTCATCCCTTTATTCTACCCCTGCCTGTCTTTCTTACTTTTGCTAGATTGCTTAATGTTGTCTTGAGTGATGGTCTAATTGTGAGGGAACAATTAAGCCATCTGATTTCTCCCCTCTTCTCTGTCATGTCTGCTTTTGTTTTAGGATGGTGTAACTTGAGAACAGGAAAAGAGGAGGTCAGTCCAATACCTGTCTGTGTGTCAATGCAAAGCCCCAAACATGTGGCCTGACATCAGTGCCGGGCTTCACTGATATTGGTCCTTAAAGGATAAATACTCCAATCCTCTGTCTAAGATATTTGTTTAGATTAGAATGTGTGTGTACGTTTCTATGTGTATACATTTCGCTTACACTCTGTGCGTATGATACATCTGAAATCTTCTTTTTTTACAATGCTCTCAACTCTCAACGCAATACACTCACATCAAGTGGAAAGGTAATTTACACCACCCAGTGTTATATTCCAACCACTTTAAGGCTTCTCTCTTGTAGGCCCTATAAAGCTGTCTTTCCTTCTGTGTGTGCAGAGAAATACGTTCCCTTTTAATAGACAGGTGATCAAAACAGCTTGGAGACAGCTTTGCCCAAGATAGGATGTCTGCACACTTTCACCCATTGTCTCTATAATGTCACAGCTGTGACCCTGTTTGCACCCTTCCCTAACTTTGCCTTTCATCCTCCTTTCTCTTCCCATACCTTCCGCCCCATTTCATACTGTCTGAGTTCCGCCCTACACATGGAATCAAGGAACAACATCCTACTCCAACCTTCTGCAATAAAGAACTCCCCCACTCCTCATGTCTAATCCTGTTTTAATTTGACTCTCTTCGACACTCCGCTACTTCTGACATGAAAAAGAGGAGAGACACTGTAGAGGGGAAGGGAGAGGCTTACATAACAAGGACCCTTGCATATTCATTCTGTGTGGTATAGCGGTCCATCAGTAGTCTGTAAATATGTATGTATAGTACATGTATATGTAATAGTATGTGTGTAAATATGTAGCCTCCATTATTTGAGTAAACATGAATACGATTTATCAACCAAGTGTACAATAACAAGTATAATTGAGTATGTGTAAGTGTGAATAATTTGTTCACCTGCTACAGCACTAATTAGTAAACACACTATACGCAGTGTAGAGGGTTAAGCTGATAGTAATTCCAGCAAACTACTACCAGCATTTTTGTATATTTCTTAAGACAGAACTGACAGTAATTATCAATCAAAGCAAACTTCATGGTGTGACTCACTTCACAGTGTGCAAAAGTACAAGGTTGTGGATGGATGGAATTACTGTTATAGACTGTTAGAGACTGGTTATAAATCCTACAGCTGGATTTTGATGATGTTTTGGTATTGATGAAATGTGGTAGAATTGTACAGTGGAGCCAATAAAAGAGTGTCCACATAATGTGTCTCTCTCTGCCGTTCGGACTGAGTTTGAGCTCTGTAGTGCCCTGTTAGCTATTAGGAGCCTCAGTATTCTGCCCACCACTGGTGATGGTTAATCATCTATGAGGGAGGGCTGTGTGACACTAGTAGAGGGCACTATGGTGCTAATGAGAGGAGAGGATGGCCTGGCCTCTCCCCCTCTTTGTCTTTCTCTCTCCCCCCATCATTATCTTAATGTGTCCCTCTCTTGGCACTAAAAGGGCCTCTGCAAGTTTGGCATGTGACACACAGATGCAAATCCCTGCCCAGTGATAATCGCTGTAAATTAAAATTAATTGATTCTCATTCAGGCCCCTTGTCAGTTCCCTGTTATCCCCCTGTGTTTTCTTAATATGCAGACCTTGCCTCTTAAACAATATGTGCTAACCCCTCCACCTCGCCAATTCAAACACATGGTAATGTACTTGCCATTGCTTTGCAGGCTGAATGGCACAAAAGGGAGCAAGAGAATGTATCGTCTTGACACCTCGATATGTATATGAGATGTGTACATTTGCTCTGTGACCCATGGCACAGTAGCCCTCCAATGGGGATCTCAGTACAATCATTCATACTTAAACACAAAGCCTTTTTCCTTGATAGGTAACTTTTTTAACAACATATTTTATAAACATTGTAGCAATTCACTGTGCATTAAGAAATAATCTAGAGGGTCAATTGTTGACAGTCGAAGCAGCCAAATTCCATTCTGAGACCAATGTATACACTGACCCCTGCAACACAAATTTGAGGATCAAGACATCAAAAGTATTACATGACACTCCTAACCTTTATGTTCTGTTGCCATCACAATGGCTCGCTGCTTTACGGCTCTCCCTCTACTCAAACACAATACCTCTTTAGTGGATAAAATATACAATTTGCACTGGCAACATAATGTTTATACCGTAATAGCAATTAAGTTACAGAGAATGTACAAGTTGTTGTTAGAAGGTGTTCATACTCCTTGGTTTTAGTGCAACAATGCACATCCTCACAAGGTGAGTATTTAAGACAACCTTCTGTTTTAAACCAAGAGGTATTAACCCTAATACATGCACAATGGTCAACAAATTAAGGACGCGCCTGAGTAACATTGCACATGCTTTCGTCATGGTATGAATCATAGCATATAAGAGTATGCAATATTATAATACATGTATAAATATATTTAGATGGGAATTTGAAGGAGGGCCAGTATTTTCCTCACACGGTTGTTTGATGTGAATATGGCAATTACGAGCAATGATATATTGTTATGCCACAGGTACTAGAGCAGGAGTATTGAAGAGCAGGAGTCCCCTCCCCCTTCTGCTGCACCAAATTGCCTATCCTGTTTGTTTATCAATCAATCGATTATCTTCCATTTTCTTTTTGCCTGATGAGTCAAAATGGCTGGTGAAACATTAACCGGGCTGTGGAGGGGTGATGGTGATGGAGAGAGGCTGGAGGGTAATGGCACTGTTATCTGCCAATGGGACGATTGTTCCTGTCCCTGTAACCGCTCTCCCAGGGGTCAGAGTGGGTGTTCAACTGAGGTCGGAGCAGGGAATGTGGGAAATTATTACTCACATACCGTAAATGAACATAGCCACAACATTAAACTGAACAATTTCGTGGCAAAAACTAAAATGATAAGAAATAAAACTGTGACTCTGTGAGGGTGTTATTGCTATGGTTTATGGAATGCTGTGTAAATGCACACATGGTGTTTATCTCACTGAGTAAAAAACATGAAGACCTCCCAGGAAGTCCCTTTCAGATGTCCCTTTCTGAATCACATTCAGTCCCTTTAGCGGATGACAGATAGCTTTACACCATCCCACAGACCGTACCGTGAGACCACAGAGCTCATCCATTTAACACGCAAAAATGTAAAAAAAGAATCCACAAAAAAATCTGACAAAAACTAACATTTCTGAATCTCAAACCCATCAAATCCAATAAAACTCACAAAGCCTAGCTAGGTTTTGGGAGAGTGAAAGAAAACGAGTGATGGCCTGCAATGAAAGCCAATGAATGGAGGGCCATTTGCTAAGCTATCATTCATGAGCCTGGGTCCCATGCCTGCACAAGCTTGCTCCCAGCTCCACACACTTGTTGCCATTGTGACACACTGGCAGAGAGAAGCCACTGTGGTCCCAGGGATCAATTCAAATCCTGACAACACCACACTAAACCAGGCTGCCATTTGTCCAGAGCAACCCCCCAAAACCCCTCTCCCCATCTGTCAGGGGGCCCCCGAGGCACATTGTGCGTATGTGTGTGTGAATGTGTGTGGGAGGGAAAGGGGGAGTGAGAGAGGAGGTTAATCAAGATTTAGGTGAGGAAGAGAGAAGTAGGAGGAGGGGATAGAGAGAGAGAGAGAGAGAGTGTGTGTTTGTGTGTGAGAGAGAGAGAGAGAGAGTGAGAGAGAGAGAGAGAGAGAGAGAGAGAGAGAGAGAGAGAGAGAGAGAGAGAGAGAGAGAGAGAGAGAGAGAGTGAATGTGTGGGAGGAGAGCATGGTCATTATGCTGATTTTCCTGTTTTCCTTTCAAAGCCACTAGAAGAATACATTCTTTTACGTTCCTTTTTTTTAGTCAGGCAGTCCTCTGTCACCTATGCTGTCCACTTTTATGCTACAGCAAGGGTGGTCACAGGGGGACTGGAATCTGGGAATCAGGTCAATTATAGATGGTGGCTTGCTGGTAAGAGAGAAAGAAAGTATGAGAGAAAGAGAGAGAGAGAGGGAAAGGGAGCGACACTCTGCTGTTTTATAATCAACAGTTAGAATACCACTGGGTAGCACTTACAGAGCATGGCTTGACCTGGCTGCCAGTTATGTCAGGCCTGTTGTGATGCTCCTAACTAGATCCGTTCTCCCACAGACCTCCCCCTCTGGAGCCATATAAACTTGAAGTTTTCACATGGCGCCGCTTTCTCAGTGAGATTTGCACACATCTATGCACACCTGCAAATTCTCAGCTTCTGCTTTTTTCCCTCTATTGCGGTGCGGTGGCATTGATGATGCATAAAGGAGCGACAACTATTTGTTCTTCTCTTAATTAAGGAATCTGAACAGTCCCTTTCAACCCCATCCATGCGGCAGACCATGTCAAAGCACAACTCCTGTTCAGTTCACATCCCCGTACCCTAAGACAACCCTACCACTCTCCCCTGCCGACTGTAGTATTGCATTGGGGTTCATGTTGGCTCTAGCCAACAATAGGACAAGTGCTGACCCCCGGCCTTAGTGCTGACCCATTCTCTTCCAGGGGTTAGGGGCTGGGGCAGATGTGGGTAAACTTCCCAGGGAACAAGAGAATGGAGCACACTTGTTAAAGGGGGCCTGTTTTCTATCTCGCTTTTGAGTAAGTAAACCCCAAGTGGAAGATGGTTCTAATTGGGAGAAGGTTAGAATGTGGGGTTCAAATAGCAGTGGACCAGCTGAAGCTCACAATACCTATCAGTGAAGGAATGGGAGACTCACTGGATGAAAAGGTGCTGGTACGTGCATGGTCCTAATTGGGAGTATGAATGTGTGATAAGTATCAAAAGAAACCCTCGGAAACATCACTGCACACCGATTTAATTGCATAGCTTTAAATACAAAACAAAGAAATGACAAAATTGATTGAACATTGGTTAGGGGGGGTTCGTATTCGTATTCGTATTCGAATTACCAAGCATATTTTCTACTTCTAAAATGTTGATAAATGTAATGAATTAATTAACATAATCAAGTATGCAGAGAATCCAACACACTGGGTGTATTAAGTTCATAACCACAGAACGTGATAGAATAGTTGAATGAAATATCTTTAAACCTCCAGGTGTCGGGAATCACCAAATTATTAAAAGTTCAACAGTCACACGGCACGCATGGAGCCCCTCTCAACCTAAGATGTGAGTTTGATGCAATACCGGTAGGTGGCAATCGTCAACAACTTTGAGCACCTTGTTGTGAGTGGGATCTGCGAGAGAGAAATACCACGGTAAATGTATTCTGAAATGTCCCATGTTTACATTCATTGCAACTTTCAATACATAATCTTCCACATCCCATTTCAACATCAATGGAAGTGGTAGGGTGCTTAAAATCTAAAATACGCCTAATGCCAAGGATAGTAGCCTACAGGTTTCTTCTAATATCTGTGATAACAAATTAAAAATAACTAATATGGTTGATCATCCAATGTTGATCATCCAATGTTCGAGGTTTTGCACACAAGAAACCTCGAAGAAAACTGTCACTTCACAACATTGTAATAATGTGATACGTCGGCAATAGTGACATTGCCTAAGATTGTATTGTCTGAGGCCTGCCCTCATTTGGTTTCCTTGGTTATCACTTGTCATTTTCATTGTCGTCGAATTGTCATGCCCTTTCTCGACGAGTGAAAAATATCGAAGTCCAATTTTGGAAATATTCATTTAAAGGGGGCCACTTCAAATGTTGGTTATGTAGGCCTAATCACCTTTCATTTTCAATGTTGATTTGCCTGACATTTTAATTTAGTTTCCTTGGTTTTCACTTGTCATTTTCACACACCAATAAAATAATGACATGCAGGAATTTTGCTGACTCCTGCTTAACGAGTGGTGGGACTAATGATTGAAGGCAGTGGCATATAAGACTTGGATAAGAGCGGAGACAATCGCTGGGAAAGGTAATAACAGGCCACTTAAATCACCCCAAAGGGGACAGGCTGGTTGGGCTCTGGGGAGACCCTTTCTTCAGCCTTGTAAACTCTGCCCATGTCCTCTGCTAAAATATGTGAGGATGTCAACTGGAGCAACCCCGTTCCTGGTGAGTCAGTGGGGGTACATGGCACTGAGTCTCCCGAGTGTGAACCTCTCTCATTTTTCCATGGCCAAAGAGTCATAAATTTATTGTTCCTATTGTGTGGGAACTCATCTTGGACATTGTCCCGGTGGCTCTTCCCATCAGTAGCCAATAAGGGGAACATGGTCTCCTATAGAGCTGCAGTCTAGCATTCCTGGCATTTCCAGTCGGCTGTCTGGCATAAGGTCGGCAGAGACATGGTCAACCCATGGATCTTTGTTTGGGTTCTTCTTCCTGGTATGGAGGCACTTGTTGTCTCCTGGATGGAATGTCATTGTCTCTCAAACATGTATTCCAGAGTGTTGGTTAGGACAGGACCCAAACAAACTAATTTTAAACAGAATAGGTGAAACAATAGGAGTATAGGTTAGTAATTCTAGGCTATACCTCACTTATATGATTACGTGATCATGAAAATTATAATTAGTGAGTGGTTATTAGCACGTTTTTAGTTTAGGCCTTATCATATCAGTAATCTCTTGTCGTCTACTTGTTAATGGGAGGTATTGAAACACCAGTGATATAGTATATTATATAATCTGAATGTGTTTTGCTGATTGCGTTTTGGTGTTTGGGTGCCTCGTGTTTTTCATATGTTGATGTCGTTAATGTGTCATTGTGTTTTATGTACCTTTTATCTTGTTGGAGCATGTAAGACAGAACACATATCTGAGCAAGCAGACAATCAAATCTAATCTAATACTGCCATCCTCCCCCATGACATAAAACAGGCTTGACTGGCATCAATAAATCACTCTCCACCAACATCTCTGGGTGTGTGTTAGCACTTTAATTTCTTTATATGGCGCTGCATGGTAGAACTGTGTGGTAAAACCTGTCTAGCTTTAAGATCCGTCCTTAGAGGGCCTCCCCTCAACATGTAATATATTTCATCTCTAGGGTTCCTTCCTGCCTCCACGGTTTCAGTCCCAGGCTACATGAGGGTGCGAGATCTCGGGCTGTGCTGGGGTCAGTGTTGTGTTACAGTGAATGGATTAAGTTCCTGGAGGGCCGGAGACTGGGCTGACGCGCGGTCTAGCGGCCCAGTGAGGCCATCTCCTAATCACCTCTCCAGCAGGAGTCCCTGCTTTATTATGAGCCCTGCACTCTTTCCCAGGAAGGTAACCAGGGGCTTCCTGGCCTTTACTTTAAAATGTTGGGGGGAAATGCTACCTCCACAATGGTGTCATTTTTCCTGGTTTTAATCAAAAGCACCCATGCTGAGAGAGATGGGATACTGTTTTCTTTTTTATTGTTAACTGTGTTTTATGTTGTTCACTGGATGTTTGATTTGAATTCAAACATTGGAAATGTATTAATTAACTAGCTGCTTACTGTACTATTTATACATCTGTTGAATATATCTAATGTTGGTCGAAATTTCTGTAGTAGGTTGTCTAGATAAGGCAATTTTCTCAGGATTATAGTGAGAGGATATTGCAAATGTATATACCGATAATATGTAAGAGAGAAGCTTGTTTTCTCTTTTCATTTAAGCAGAGGGAGTGGGCCTTTCCTAGTCGTGTCTAGCTAGCTGGGGAAATGATTACCCACAGATGATTTAGGATTTGTCAGGGCCTTTCATTAGGTGTAATTAGAAGTGGAGCCACTAGGAACTGCGGGGCATCCTGTCCTTTGCAGAGTGTTTGTCTGACAGAGTAAAAACTACCATCTGGGTATCATAGACAAACACTCGTCCATAATAACCCCATTCACTCAACATATAGACCAGTACAGTACAGTATCTTTAATATATCCCCCCCCCCCGGTGATAATCAATGACCATATGCTGCAGATTTAGTTGAAAATACACTGTGCTAATTATTCTCTTCTGTTAATTTGGTTTTAAACAATTGAGCGATTGAATTATTTGATCTAGTTTGTAATCCATTCTAAGGAAAGTGAGATTATTGAGATGTATGTGCTTATGTGCTGGCAAAATGATTAAGGGAAAGTTATGGAGAAATTTCAACTCTTACTTGCTGTCATAAAATAAGGTGGTTAAGGGAAAACAGCGTACTGAATGTAACTGACCCCTGAGGACTAGTTTTACCACTCCTGATTTAAAGTCTCGTTATTGCGAGATTACTAGCTCTAATCTAGTAAAGAGGAGCGTGAAGTCCCAATCACCCTCGAGGCCCCCAGGAGCCTCTTCAAACAGTAGGGGGATTCATCAGGGCTGACCAGATGCTGTTCTCCTCGTGCTCTCTGTAATAGGGGGAGAGGTGTGGCTAATGCTAAGGTGGGTTCCATTTGAATATTACCTGAGGCAGTTAGCTAGCAGTTAGTGCCCTATCCCTGTGTTTCCCTCTGAATAGTAAGCTAGCGGTTAGCGCTGCTGCTGCTGTGTGTGGAGGATGTGCTGTGAGGGTGTTTGATGGAGCACTGGGTCACCTGTGGTGTCGAGATGGGTTGTGAGGTTTGCCTCAGGGCTGGTGGCTGGTCTGATGACTGCAGAGCCCTGAGGTGCAGAGGGAGATCATCGGCCCTTTGAACTGGAGGCTGCAGGTGGAATGTGCTTAGTCAGCAGGCCTCCTTTTCATACAGGTCTTATCTAAGGGGAGAACCTGGAGAGTCATGCTAATGCTAATTGTTGTTTATGTGGTGGTCCTTGACCAGGATTTTTCAGTCATGACTTATTGATTGTTGATTGAAGTTTTCATTTCCAACAGCCTCCTTAGTAGGCTATTTGATGTGATCTATTGCTTTTAGTTCAAAGCATGTCTGGTTAAAGTCAAAACAACACATACTATTTGATGGGGAAAACTATGTGATTATATAAAAATATATGAAGATAAACAATGTAGACTGGAACCAATCCAGACAATCCTCTGTTGTTGGGGTGCCATGGAGATGGGAAGGTTGGAGTTGTAGTCTGCTTCTTCAGTGTGCTGTGCTACCTCTTTAGTGACAACATAGCCCAGGCCTATAACATCATGCTATTTTGTGAATTTAGCCTAGTACTCTCTGTTGAAATGAACCCACTCTTTTGATAAAGTTACCCTTTTCTGTATGGAAGTCAGCCAGGTCTTTGGTAGGTTTAGCCTGCCTCTGGGTATTGTCATTCTGTGTATTCACACAGCCCACAGGGGCTCTCACCTGAGGCTGTGCCATGTCAGGACACTGAGCCTGGGGGAGGAGAGGGCTTGGGGGGCACGGCTGCTGTGCTGGTCAACTGAATAAACCATTATGTCCTCACCCGCCTCCCCACCGTTGCTTTCAACACAAATCTGTCATGAGTTGCAGTCACTGTACCAGAGGGCATCTGAGGTTTAATAACTGATTTTAAAAATCTGAACTGTATAGATTAGTAAACAGAAGTATATTTGAAGTGGTTTCTGGATGTGAGAATTGCTATTCAATAATATACTACAGCAATTATTTAGTTATTTAGTGAAAATACACGTTGTCTTGATGATTTGCTTCGAGAATACCTGCCTAGATAATAATACTAATAAGTAGTTTGTATTTGGTCAGCCATCAATTTACAGTATAAAGGCCTGGACCTGTTGCAATATTAGTTTTGTGTAGAAAAGTCTCAGTGTATGTGTGTGTGACTGGTGCCACGTGTCCCCCGGAGACTAGCTATCCTACCCATGGAGTCTCTGTCCTGTCTCCCACTAGGACCAGGCTAACCAGCCACAGGGGCTCCAGAGGCCAGACACAAACATCAGTCACTACTAACATGAGTCAGAGCACCACAAACACGGCCAACACTAACTAGGAGTGTATAGGGTTATGGACAGAGTCAGTAAATGTTTAAATAAGCATTCCTAAACTACCAAAACATCAAAGATAGTGACCCCCAGCCTACCACCACCAGTATTTTGCATATCACCACCACCACCACCAACAACAACAACAACAACAACACAGAGAAAAACAAAACAAAAACAATAACCATTTAGCTGATTCATTGGTAATCCTTTAGAGCACCTAATAGCCCTTTATATGTAGAAATGGATGAAAGGGCTCCTAGTGAGAAAAGGAGAGAAAGGTGCCTTGTTTTGGCTATATCAACAATTAAAGTGATTGGGTTGAGTTGGCTAAAGGTTAGAGGAGGCTTTTTATCCCACGGGGCGTGTGTGCTGGGCAGGCCTGGGCTGTGATGTAGCTTAGCCGGCCAGCTCCAGCCAGGCCGCGTGTCACAGTGCTTCTCATAGCCCACAGATCAAGGGCCTGGGCCCTGCCGGCTCCCAGCCAGCCTCCAGGTGGGCCTTGCTAATGAGCCAGAGCTGCAACTCCGCCGTGGCCTCCCTGTCCCCTCTGCAGGCTGGATGGGGCTGCAGGGGGCCCTAGGAGGCCCGACAGCTTGGTACACAGGGTCATCTGCAGGCAGGGGGCTGGACATGGGAGAGGGAAGAGGGAAACTGTGTGAGTATCTGAATGAGAGCAGAATAGCTGCAGCAGCTCTAACTGAGGATTGCAGAAGTGTGGAGGTGTATGAATGAATGAATGAATGGTCTTTATTGTCATTGCTATAGTACAGGTACCAAACAACGAAATTTAGGAGGTGTATGAGCAGGGAGATGAGGGATTAGAGGGCTGAGGCAGGGGTGGTTCTAAGCATATATGTCTGTGCTCTAAATACAAGATGAAAAAGAAGCCTATTTTGGGTCTTCTGGTCTCCCACTATTTTGGATGATACAGTAGCTCACTTGTTTACTTATTTTGTGAATGGTCCAAGCCCCCCATTCTCTCCCCCCTTACGGTGTGAGTCAGTGTAGTGTCAACAGCCCCCTCCCTCAGCGGTGCTGTGATGTGTGAAAGGGAGAGAGGTGACTAATGGGAGTGTTTGTCTGACTCTGCCAGCCTCCGCTTTTGTTTTCCTGGGCTCTTGATCCGATTGATACATGATGTTTTCAGGGACACAAATCGTCTCCTCTCCAGTGTTTAGCCCAAAATAAAGTAGAAAGAGTTGGTACAGCCTGTGAAGTGTGTGAACCTCACATCAGAGAGAGTGGGAGAGGGGTGGGAGGGTTGGGAAGCTTTGGTGTCTTTGGTGACAGGATGTTCCTGGAATTTACTGTAGGCTTGGGTCACATTTGAAGAGACACATTTTGAGTCTCAAATCTTTTTACGATAACGTGCAATAGTAACTAATGTTCAGTTCAACATCTCTTTCTGTAGTTTCATGACAAAATATATTTTTATTTGCCATATTTTTCGTATATTCCTAGGAATATATTCTATGAGTATGGACTTGTTTTCCCTTTGGCCTCTCTGTGGTCAGAGCTGAGTTCAACCATAGCAGTACAGTGGCATAGATTCAATGATCGCTATTTCTCTCTTGGGTAAAGTCTGCATGTTCAGCCAGCTCAATGGCTGACAGTGATTCATTTGGTCACCAGCCTCTCCGATCATTCTTATGGGAAAGTCTCCTCTCTCTGCTCATCTGTCAATCCACTCTACAATGTACTGTCTGCCAGCCAATCTGCACCCTGTTCTACCCAGTCTGTCATCTTGTCCCTGGGAACATAAGCTAAGAATGGCTGATGTCCATAGATTGTGGTTGGTTGGTTTTTCTTTACCCTTTATGTGAGTAAATAGACCTGATTTTGCTGGGACACTATTTGCACGTGTTGGGTCTCCTGTGGTGCTGGTCAGTCACAGTGGAATACCCGTGCTTCATAGAACGTTCCGGCGCCATAAAGGGCTCTTTGTCACCCGAGAGTGGGGTCATCTCTCTCCTCCAGTGGCCGATAAACGCTCACATTCTCTACCTTTCTTATGATTTTGTTTAGCAAGCGGGCCCCAAACAAAAGTGCTAAGACTTTAAATTATTCACAGGGAAATGCATAAAGGATTAATTTGCATTGATTTTGCCCCTGAACAAAAGGAGTCATTTTTTGTCCTGAAAAACTAGAGGGCAAAGCATTTTTCTGAACAACCAAATGGAACAAATCGATCAATGGTACCTTTTAATATGGCTATCATGGAGGAAAATCTTGAAATTGGCCCATTGTGTAATATTAGTTTGGGGGATTTTCCACTTCGTCTGAGGCCATAGCTTATGTGTGACTTTTCTATGGAATGTGCACATTTTATCAAAAGATCAGAAACGTCAGTCCAAATTTAAATAATTTGGCTCATGAAGGTTTGGATAGGTTCTTTAGAAATCAAATGGATTGGGGATTGTATTCAGCATGTTAATACAGTGACAAATGCGCTTTTTCTGGTCTGTGTTCGTCTTTTTGACTTAACCAACACCATTAGCTACAGCCTGTGAAAAGTCCTGTTCTTCTTTTACATCTATTTGGTTTTGCAAAATGGATTCGACACAAGCTCAATTGAAACCAAAAGATGAAAAAACTGCATTTTCTGCCTTATTATATAAATATTTAATTTACTATATCACATATTTAATTTACTATCATATCATTACAAGTTTTGAATTAATTACATGTTTTTGTATTAATTGAATGGGGAAAACAAATATTCAAATGAATAAATAAGGAAATGGTTGTTATGCAGTTCTTGTAATTAGATTCTCTTAGAAAAGAGAAAGAAGATACATACTGTAGCATGTCTTGCAAAACTTTCATTACGTTTTTTGATAGTATGCTTAAAAATAAAGCTTATTAAATATATTGTTTTATTCTGAGAAACAGTCACTGCCTTCTCGCCGCTTAGTCTTTTCAATTGCCATTGGCTAGGATTCTTAAAGATTGAATTGTAGGAATGAATTGTAGGAATCAATAGTTTTCGTAGGCCATTGTTCAATGATGAGAATCCAAGGAAATGCTATTAGTGCAGGTGCAATAACAATACTATGATACGTGTAGCTGTAGTTGAGCACAAAAACTCAGGGCAAGTAAAGGAAGTAATTGGATCATACATTGCTTACTATTTGTTAAATCAAAGTTTTAGAGGCAGACTATTTAGTGAGGTCCATATTACATGGAAGCTTATAAGCTTACAGACCACTACACATCATATAGTGGTTCACATATAGAGCAACACGTGAGAGCATCTTACTTTGAGTAGACGTGTATATGAATGAGAAATGTACTGTAGCTGCACTCCAACAGTAGTTCTTTGACACCTGCCTTTGAAATAATTAGATTTCAGATTTGCCTTGCCCTCTGTGTTTGATCCATTGTGTTTTGCGGTGCCCACCCTCTGTTTTAACTCCAGGAATTTGCAGGCGGGAGGGATAGGGGGTTGCCCATTGCATAGAGTGCAACCTTGTTCAACAGTGCTTGAGCGGGCCATATCTGTCATTGTGAATTCCAGTGTAGAGCTATGATATGAATGAAGTGTACTGGTGTGCCCAAGCTGTACGTGTGGAACTCAAAGGGCTGCTGAAGCCTTGTAATGTAATTATGGCGACAGACTCTCAGATCCATTTACTTTAAATGGTTCCACAGCCCCCATTCATTCAGTGGGCTGCCATGTCTTTTCTCGGGGGAGGCCTATTAAGTCATGTGAAAAGGCCCCTTCTGTACTCATTGTGCTCATTGTCTTTGTAAGCCTGTTATTAGTGGGGGGGAATCAAGTTACAGCACACCCTTGATGAGAACATCAGAGATTGTACAGTTACAGGTGGGAGAACAGGGCAACTCTGCTTGATGTTCACATGTAGCTAATAATTATGATTGTTTCAATTACTGTAGTTCAGAATGTGTACTAGTATTACTAAACATATTAGGCTATACTATTGAAATTGCCCCATCAACATTGCATTTTTGCCAAGGCGTACAGTAGTCTGGCTGTGTCTTAGTAACGAGGTATATTTGTAAAATAAGTGGTATGTTTTGTCTGTTAGTTGCCAAAATAAGTAAATTTAACTGAAGTAATTAAATAGTTACTTAAAATAAATAATAAATAAATACAAATCTGTAAACTTACCTTCAGCAATCATTGTCTCTGTCTTTATATGAAGAAATATTTTCATATATGTAATTTGACTTTTTGTGTGGATGTAATTGAATTGTAATTGACTATGAAATACCTATCCATGTATTTCATAAAAAAATAAGAACTCAGATTAAGTTACTAAAAGATCTAAATAATTTAATCTAAAATAATTAATTATGAATTGGGTAGTTGTTGCTGTTTAAATTCAGCGGGCGTAGTATTTACATCTATTACTGCAATCTAAACAATGGGAGTTTGTTGCACTAAAAGACTAACAACTATCCGTGAAAACATTGGTCCCATCCCTGTGTCTTAAAATAAGTCAAGATTGCATTAGTCTTGTAGTATATACAACATCCCTCAAACATTTATTTAGGAATCAAATTAAAGGTTCCAGCAATTTCAAGAATTAGATTTAGTGTTTTGTGTATTCCTAATCTGTGGCGTTCAGCCTTTTTACACAGACACCAGTGAAAATGTCCAAATGCGTCATTGCACAACTTTAAAGCCATCTCCCAAGTATTGCAGTGTAGTGACCCATTCTAAATAACCTATATCATTGGGGAACAGAGGTTTATAAAGGAGTCCATTGGAATTTCTGCTCAAAGGATTTTTTGGGTGGAAGCCTTGATGAAAAGTGAAAAAAAGGGGATAAAGAAAAAGTATAGGAGATGTCAGGACGCCTTTGGAAGGAAAACAAACTGCAGCGACCAATGTGAGTTGACTTAATCTGATTAGACTAACCTCATCAACAGCCCACTTAAAAGAGAGAAGAAAGCCCTGAATTGGGCCGAGAAGGGAGAGAAAAGGGTCTCTCTCTCTGCTCAGAAAGCCAAGGAGGCTCAGTGAATACATCACATTGTACTGGACATGCTGGTCTGCAGATGGCAAAATGACAACAAACTGCTTGAAAAGCGAAGCAAATATAATTGATCCATGGTTTTTTTGCAGGTATGAGAACAATAAAGGGAGTAATCAGATTAAGAAAGAATAAGGTGAAAGTCCATGAAAAATACCACTCTCTCACGTTTGTGGTGCTAACATTCAGCTTTGAAGTCTTGGATTGAATACACCCACCCCCCATCACGCTATGAGAAATATCTCCACGTTTTTATTAATTAATTCAAATTTTGACCTTGTATAAAACACCCTACTGCGCTGGTAATACATCAAACAAGAAAAGCTTGAACAGGGAAATACAATTTTGTAATACCAATACAATGATGGATGTAGAAAAAAAAGTTTAATACATCAAGTTATGCCTAGTTTTTAAAAATCCCTAGCAACAATACACATAAGATATCTTATCCTGCCAAGAGAAAATCTCTTTTGATCTTTTGCCAATCATATCTTAATACAAATAAAACCAATAAAAGCTCTCTTTGACTGCACATGTGCTTAGCATATTTTTACACATAAATTAGTCTTTATTCCTCTATAATGTTCACTAGATTTACTCAGATGCATGCCCACATGTGTAAGTTTTCTTTTTTGTGTTTGATTGCAAATCTAATGCATGTAAACATTTCAGTCTGCCATCTCACAAACATCAATGTGTACGCAAAGAAGACGCATTGGAAAAATTATTTTCTACCCTGTAATAACCTAGCCTATAGTAATTACTACAATATGTACTTTTATGTATGTTCATATTTTGGTGTTTGATAGAATATGAGCAAACGTAAGCATCTCTCTCTGTTTTATCAGAACAGAACCTCTGTGGTATTCTCTTACCATTGCAATTTCTGATCTATAACAACCATCAAGGGAAGTATTAGCTACTACACCTGCACTCTCAATGCTTACTAAAATAGCAAGCACTCTGTCAATCACGTTATAAACACATGCAATATAGTCATCAAAAACGCTAACGGTCAAAAAAGGTTATTGAACACTGTGCTCCTGGAGGCTCATAAATCTCAGCTTGGTAAAAGCACAGATGCATTGGCAGATCCTGACTTTGTTATCTATTTTGTTATAGTCCTTCTAGATTGGCCACCGTATCTAGAAGAATGTGAAAGTCACCTTTGTGGGTGCTGTTGTGATTTTGTCCAGTGATTCATTATGGTAAATATAATTACGAGCACTGGGACTTGGAGAGGGTGTAAGGAGGATTGGCTGGCCAACAGCAGCTAATACAGATATAATTGACTCTATTTTCTGCATTCTGCACACGGATTTGGAAGAGAGCAGAGGCTCATTGCCCAACGACAAATTGAACAGACGCCCATGGAAATGAGCTTTTGAGCACGTTCCGAGGCTGGACAACAGTCTACTGGACTGTTAAATCGGCAAACACAGTCATTCCCTTTTCTCCCTTTTCATCTCCCTGGCTTCTCTTCACACAGGGCTCTACCTCATAGACCTAAGTCAAAAAGCAAGTACTTTTGGCTCTTGTTTGAATGTAGATGTGCTTTGAAAAGAGCTCTGTACTTTGCATTCCACTGGCTGGTACTATCAGTGTCAACAAGAGTTTTAATGATGTAGTCCAATAATGATGGAGGCACTCGAAATGTTTCAACCAGTTGCAGGGGGAATCCAGTTTTCTTTGTTGTATTCCGCAATACCCTGATGTTTGAAATGCAGGAATGTGGAGGGGATCATGGATGGATATATTTTGCATCCTCCTCTTAAAGCCATTTGAAAGGCCTCTTTAGAGCTCCAACATTATTTGAGTTGTCTGAGAAAAAAGAAAAAAGATCAACAGCATTTGTTGTCATCCATTAATTACTGTACTTCTGCACAAAAGTGAAACCCCAAACACTGAGTGCTCTGGTAATGCTCCACTACACTGCAGTACGGGGCAGTAGAGAAACCTATACGAACCCCATAGAATTAGGTCTGCATGATTTGCCTCAATCTAAGAGCAAATAAAGTAAACGTGAGCACAAGCACACACAGCTGGCCCTTGAGACCTGGGATCCTGGGTAAACAAGTGTCCAGCATGCTTCCGCAGAGCTCACCCACAGGGGACGAGAGCTCTAGAACAATGACTGATACTCCACCAGAGCCTAGGCAGCAGTAAGGCTTAACCAACTTTTATTACATTTGGGCCTCTCAATAGACTTGTGGTCAACTGTGGATCATGGACTCAGACAGGAGTTGTAAGTAAATTAGTATTACTTCTGAAGATTCTCAGAAGTTGTAATGCATCTATTGTGACCTCGACTTAAACCTGGAAATGTGCCACTCATTCCCTGATTGGTCTGCTTGTGCAATTTGTTACATGCATGTTTGTGTCTGTTAAGGTATCTTGTTCTGTGAATGTATCTTAGAATGGATTGTAAAATAAATAAAATATTGAATCTACAGTATTTGGTTGGTCATTACCAATGGTACTATGTGGGATAAGTAACTGTGACTTCTGTGAGCACTATTATTCAGGCACTACTACTGTCATAATATTCTTGTTGTGTTTCTTATTTTGATGAGTTTAGTAGTGGACATTTTTTGTGGCTGGCTTTGTATCAAAATGTGTGGCTTTATTTTGTCATTGCAAAGATACAAAAAAAAAAACGTCAACATTATTGAAAAGTATTGTAGTGAATAGCAAAGTCCAGTCAACAAAGAATTTTAGAACATAGTCTAGTGCAGCAGAATTAACCAGAATTAACCTTTCTGCTGTAGGCTACTAGTTGAGGCATTGTGCCACATTTTAATTTAATCTCAGAATTATTATATTATATTGTAATTACTTTTAAATAATGAGTTGGGCAATATTGTGCCACCTGGTGGACAATCGAAACTGAAAAACTATCTATTCTATTTGAACACAGACACATTTTTTGTTATCATGAATAATCAATAAAACAGTTAGATTACTTACTCTACTCCATAGATTACTTAATACTTTGTTCAGGTAATGTAAAATAATGCTGTGCAGTAGTCAATTGTCAGATCTGGGCCTGATAGGCCTGAAGAATTGGTCAGAAGATGGCGCTCTTTTCCTACAGGGAGGTTCCGAATTGCTCATTTAAAGTTCTATTGCATTTGTTATTTCAACATGTAGCGGGACCCGGAATATGAATAGTCTGTAGGCCAAGGCTAATAGTCTACTACAATATATTATAGGCTACTATTCTGACGCTGTGCCTTCGTTTACAATCTTGCAAGTGTGACATTGTAGTATGAGGCCGTGTAGCCTTTCTCTTTTCCAAACGTGTGTGTGGTCTATGGAGGATGTAAAACATACATATTATGACTATTATTCATCATTGTTAGTCACCTCGATGTTGCATGAATTTGAAATCGTCCTATTTTGTGAGGCAATGCCTTCTCCTTTCTATGCTATTTGAATTTAAAGGAACTTTATCTCTTGTTTTTTCTGCGTATTTTCTTTGAAGGACTACCTACAGGCCTATATATATATATGGCAGGGCAAATGTGAAAGATAATATTTCTGGGCTCTGTGTGGAAATGAACGAGTTTGGAAAAGATGATCCCTTTGGTCTCAAGGCTGTAATCTGAGAAGTCAGTTTCGGCACGTGCTCTATGGAGATTGAAGTGCACAGAGCAGGCGCACACACAGTGCGACTGGCACGCGGACAGATGTC
This sequence comes from Nansenia antarctica, assembly GCF_963989245.1. NCBI lineage: Eukaryota > Metazoa > Chordata > Actinopteri > Argentiniformes > Microstomatidae > Nansenia > Nansenia antarctica. The sequence goes on from NC_137676.1 coordinate 46,005,811, forward strand.
GCACCGCTCTCTCCCCCGCCCGTTTACTGCTCCCGCGCTGGAATGATTGACACATGGATCTTCACACAGCCAATAAGACTTTACTTTGTTGAATTTGCATAAAGTGGCCGGCTGCCATTGGTTTACTGCGTGCTGCTGGAAACCGCCTCGCGTGCCATACAGCTGTTTTTCTCCTCAGAGGCGCAACTGGATCTTTTGATTAAAGGGCTGATTAAAAAAGAAAAGCTTGTTTAGCTAAGCAAGTGCATATATTACAATTGAACTGGTGAATGATTATATTACATTTGGTTACTCATATGTTTTCAAACATAAAAGTAAAACGTAAAAGTTTCAGGAGAAATTAATTAACTAGATTTGTACCTATATTAGGACATTCAGTTAATCACACACATTTAACGGAATATATAAGCCATACAATATATGCCTGCTATTGAGAGAAAAACGATAATTTATTTTCATCTTCATTTACTTAACTTTAACCCGTTGATAATCCGCCATCCAATATCCGACAGTATTCTGATACTTATAAATTATTGTTTTTATTAATATTTCATGGAGAACATAACTTTAAGTGCGTTTTAGTATGGTGATGTCTTGTAAAATATTATATTCATAAAGGCTCCAAAATATTTGCGAACACAAAAACCATAAATTCGTGAAGGGTATGAAAAAGTTGGAAGCAAACATCCAGCGCATTCCCCCAATTCCCCTTATCACTTCACAGCCAGACCGACTGCACTCGCCGCTTTGTTGTTTGTCCCTCCAGGGCTGATTGAGCAGCGCGTGACTGACAGCCTGCGGGGGTGTTGTCCAATCAGCGGTCTGCCCCGCGCCCAATGGGTGAGTCCGCACGCCGATTGGCTGAGACGAGTGTGGGAAAGAATGCAGAGAGGGTTTCACACGAACTGGGAGCATGCGAACCATCTATAAGTACCGCTGGCGTGTGTCGGCGTCAGAGCAGACTCGACCTGCCCGACGCAGCCTGGCCCAGCGCACGCTCTTGTACTTAGATGACAGTTCGGTGATAACAAGTGATATTGCTGATCAGTGGGACTCTCTCCCTTCTCCGTCACTGTCATAGGATATCTTTCACACTTGTTAGGTCTAAACAATAAGGAGAAGTGATACTGTGCAACATTTTGAAACCTTTCCGGCTTTTTACGCCTCCAAAAAGGATATACTTACTTTTTTTGCCTGTCTGAGGAGGTCATTTAATTCAAAATGCCAGCCGATACATTGGAGAAACAAACGGCATCGCCTATTGCTGGTGCCCCTGCAAATGGATCTCATACTCCAGACAAACCCAAAAATGCCAGCGAGCATAGAAAGGTAAACTTCTGATACTGCCAACAACTTTTTCATGCTTTATTACTTCCGTAGTAGGTACATTGAACTGCATGCCTATGTAGGCATAGCCAAACATGTTTGCATTCTGAATCGTTCTTGAACATGCAATTAATGTACAAATTGTTTTGCAGTCATCAAAACCCATCATGGAGAAACGCCGGAGAGCTAGAATAAATGAAAGCCTTGGCCAACTGAAGACACTCATCCTCGATGCACTTAAAAAAGATGTAAGTCTAAGTGAGATTTAAGCTTGGTTAATTAAATTTAAAAAATCTAAATTTGGTTATTGCTGGGATTGTATTTAGTGTCAGTAGCCCTACACATTCTTATAGGCGTTCCATATTGTTACCTTACAGAGTTCCAGACATTCTAAATTGGAGAAAGCCGATATTTTGGAGATGACAGTGAAGCACTTGCGGAACTTGCAACGTGTGCAGATGACCGGTAAGTTGAAATGCAAGGGTTTTCTTTGGCCCTGTCAGACCAATACTTGCAATAATTTCCTTCATCAATGTGCACGTTATAATTTAATGAAAAGGCACAATTCTTACGAATTCTCTTTCTCTTCTCTTTTCTCAGCAGCACTGTCAGCTGACACTACCGTCCTCAGTAAATACCGGGCGGGTTTCAATGAATGCATGAACGAGGTCACTCGCTTCGTGTCCACCTGCGAGGGGGTGAATACGGAGGTGAGGTCGCGGCTTCTCAACCACCTGTCTGGCTGCCTGGGCCAAATGATCGCCATGAACTACCCCCAACCAGCCCAAGCTCAACAGGCCCATCTTGCGCAGCCCCTTCACGTGCAGCTACCTTCTACGTTGCCCATCAACAGTTCCTCCATGGGTTCCAAACTCAGCCCGGAAGCCCTGTCTCCTCAAGTCTTTGGGGGGTTTCAGCTTGTGCCCGCCAGCGACGGACAATTTGCCTTTTTAATCCCCAACCCTGCCTTCTCCTCCTCCACGACCCCAGTTATCCCCCTGTACGCGAACGCAGGTGTGCCTGTCACAGTTAACGCCTGCAGTCCCGTCCATGCTAGCTCTTTGCCAACAGTTGCATCCCCTGTCCATGGGATGACATCATTCCCTGGGGTGTCCCAGGCTGTGAGCCCAGTTGGTGTCAGCACTGGTTCGGAGAGCACTGAGCCTGTTTGGCGGCCTTGGTAGTTTATTGGGGGAAAAGAGACACTACATAAAGAAATATATTTTCATGAAGTTAATAGTTCCGTTTTAGGGAACATGGTTTCTCCTTTGTTGGACATGGCAAAAGTTTATTTAAATTTATTGACTGAATCCAACATTTGGATGTTGGTGATAAATATGCTGTTCATACAATGGAAAATGTATTAAAATGTTTGTGAAGAAGTACTTTTTATGGAAAGATTTAGTTTTGTACAAAGTTGTTATTGATTGTTATACCAAAGCTGTGTGTTTTTATATTGTTTGTCGTTTTATGTTTGGAAATTGAAGTTGGGCAATGGTCCATTGATCTAATAAATCAATTGTCAGAAATGAACTTGTTGTCTTCTCCGTGTAAGTATCACTGCCTATAAGTAATAATGAACCCAGTTTTTAAGGCATATGTTCAGAATCTTGTTTTGGCCCTTGCAAAAGGTACATATTTGGCCCGTGCACAAAAGTTCAATTTCTAAAATAGGTTTGCTTATAAACTATTGCCAAAGCAGATAGACTGTTCTCGTAGAGTTACCTATAGTAGACCAAAAAAGCTGTATTGGAAACCTGAAGGTTAACTCCACTACCATTTTTCACCAGTTTGGCGGGAATTAGTAATCTCGGTGTCCTCTAAAATAATGTAGAATGGGTTGAAGTGACAATGGCGGGGGGTGTATTTTTTCTTTTGCAAAAAGGTAATTAAAAGTTTGAAAAGGTTCTCATCCTGTATGCAGCGGGATCTTTAAGAAGTCTTAAAACCTATTCATGAGCCTGGGAAATGCGCTTTGGGGTTAATGTCACTAACAGATTGCCTCACTGAATGGAGAATATGGAAGGATCCTCGATTCCTTTTGTGCACCAATTGTTCAGTTCTACCCCGAATAGGCATACCTGAATAGCGGGAAAACGAAGGAACGAGGGGAGTTTAGTGCCTTGGTTGGCGGGTAAATTTGATGAAGAGTTGAACTGATCAAAGCAAACATTCATGGACCGAATGGCATTGGATTTTATATTCTAAGAGTCCTTTGAGTTTATCTGCAAAACTATACTTTTATGAAAAAAAGATAACCCCACTCTCCAACTCTCTCGCTCGCTCGCTCACACACACACACACACACACACACACACACACACACACACACGCACGCACGCACGCACGCACGCACGCACGCACGCACGCACGCACGCACACACACACACACACACACACACACACACACACACGCACACACACACACACACACACACACACACACACGCACACACACACACACCGCTCGTATATGTTATCCCTGGATGTAAACTTATCTCTCCCAGTGAGTGCGGTCCGGAACTCGGGGACGTGTTGCTGTGGTGGGCGGCGTGGCGCTGGCCGTGTGTCAGCCACTTGCAGCCAGCGGGCCCCTTTTACTCGGGATTAGGTTACACCCTAGTGACCGCCGATCAGAAAAAAGTTCAACATTGACTCACGCCAGTGCGAGCAAATAGTTTCCCACCAGTATTACTTAAGAACGGAATCTCTTTTGCCAATTGATCAGAATAGCCTAATTCATTAGTTAATCTTATCCATGTTTAGTCACAATTACAGTGTCAGTGAATCATTTGATCTTAAACAGCAGTTGTGTGTGTGTGGGTTATGGGTATAGTTTCTTTTTCACGTTTTCACCCTAGAGTTCTTTCGATGCCCCGAGAATGACACCGAAAATGGCATTCTGAAACTCAGAGCCAGCAATGTATAAAGGGCTGCTTCTGCACAGAGGCATAACTGAAACACTAGTTGGCAGTGTGTGGGCTCTGCGGCTGTTCCTCCTGCCTGCGTGTCTGAGTTAATAGTTCAGAGATGCCTTTGTGGTGCTGAGGTCGTGAGAACCGAGCGAACTAGACTGCTTGCGGCCGGGCAGAGCGCCAATCAGTAAATCCCCACTGGCAGGCCGGGTCGTGCATTGGGCCGCGCCGCCATTCTCCGGAGGTGAGGAGGCGCACACGCGCGCCCGCCAAGAAGTGAGCCTCGCCTGGTGTAAACATGAGAAACTTACTGGACTGAGCTTATAGCACACTCCCAACCTGAGGTAAACATGAGAAACTGGACTGAGCTATAATAGCACACTCCCAGAGGGAGTTTACTGAGTCCTTCCTATTTTATATGGCCATGAGTTTAACAATGGCTTATACTGTAGGAAACGGTAGATGAGGGGAGCCTAAAAGGGAACTTTAATCATTATTTTGGAGCATATAGCCTAGGCTACTTCATAGGCCTACTTTAATTACACTTATATTACATTGCTAAATCTGGCCTAGTCTACAAAAAAGCAAAAGGCTATAAGAATGCAAGTCAATGTTAAATACGCGCGAAATTTGCCAGTGTCTGGTTATCAATAGAATTCCTATAGAGGTTGGATCTCCCTTGGGGAGTTGCGCAATGATATCCCTTGGGAGATGGTGCTATTGAAAGGGTCGGGGTCGCGTTCGTGGGGCTGGCAAATTATCATTCTCATTAACTCAACAGGGAAGAACGCGAGTGTTGAACACAAGCAACAGTATTTCAATCTCTGGCTTCAAATTCAGAAATAAATGTGACACTCAAATTCTCAAACTCTCAAATTCATAGGAGAGCTCCATTGATGCAAGGTCAGTTAATGATATTGAAATTCTAGTTTTAAACATATTTCAAAGCTAGACTTAGTTTGTTTACAAAGACAATGTTTACATCAATGAATAACTTTATATTTAGGGTTATGATAAGGTAAACCAGACGAATCATGTATATGTCATGTTCTTCGAGAGTATAATGAGTATAATGGATACTAACTGAAATGACAACTGAACAGCAAAACAAATCCCTGATTGCGCCTTTACCATCAAGTTTCTTTTGTTATTGTTCTACAAACATTGTGTAATTAATTACATTTTTGACAGCGATGAATAGTGGAATGTTTAAGCATTTTTTTAGATGATTTATTTTTCTATTTACATACAGTAGGCTATCATTATATGGGCTCCAAACAAGTTTTGGTGATGGGCAAGGAGATGTTCTTGTGCACTGTTGGTTTTGGCCACAAGGTGGTTCAACCTAAATGCCGAAGCACAATGTGTAAATCATGAATGGAATCATGAATGGAACCTGCATGTATAGGCAGACCCCAATAAACCTGTATTTCAGTTTTTTTCTGCCAACAAATCAAACATGCAATTATTGTGAATTTCAATGGCCATTAAACAGCAAAACAAATCTGAGTTTATGCCTTATGCCTAAAGTTATACAAGTATGTTTGACTATGTTACAATATTATAATGTTACAATGTTAGTCAGCTCATTGTACAGGAGTAAGGTTGTGACTGAGCTCAGCCACACTGACTCTCAGATGGAGGTCTGTCTACATGTTCTGCTCAGTCTGACACATGCATCATGAGGACAGGAGGACATGCTCAACATGCTTGGCTATGGAGGCTGGTGAGGGAAAGCTTGTGAGTGGAACTGTTTTCCTGAGAAACGCCAGAGCGAGAAAGACAGAGAGAGATCAGCATGGACACTTCACAGATTTTTGACCTCAAAATCATTGTATAGGCACTATTAACTTGTGGGCATCTGAAAACGGGTGCAATCACATGGCTTTGAGAAGTACAATCACATGGCTTTGAAAACTACAATCCCATGGCTTTGAAAACTACAATCACATGGCTTTGAAAACTAGGAGCTTTAAGGAGTTGTTGGCTTACTGTTCCTGAATTAGCTACTGCCTGTTTCCATCCATAAGCACCATGCTAGCACATAGATCTAACAATTGTGTTAACGTGCATCTTAGCTACACTTCCTTTGGCTGGCTGGGAGCCACAAAGCACTATGGGTGGATTACATCATTCGGACATACTACTTCCTGGTCTGTTAAAAGGCCTTTTTTTTCTCACTTATTTGCGCAAAATGTTGAATATTTCCTGGCTACTTAGACAACAAAGATCATTTGCTGTTGAGTAGTGGTGCGACCATGAGTGAAATGTGAAGGAGCAGGTCATAAGTTAATTGGAAATCTGCCACCTCTTGCCACAAATATGAAATTCTGCTTCTATACGATTCATCATTAACTGATGAGATTCTGATGACTTCTACACATTGTTAATGTGCAAGGTGTAGACTATGTGCAAGGTGTAGAACCATATAGAGAAATCAATATTAGCAACGTTTTTTTATATATTGGATACGATGTCAGGGAAGCCTTTTTAGAAAAGTTAAGAAAGAAAGGATGATTGTTTTGGAGAATACTGCCATCAATATACTTTGAAGTGATGGTTGTCCTGCAGCTCTCAATTAAGTTGTTTTCCAAGGTTGGTTGCAAAAGCGTCAGGAACCA